>NC_142514.1:100713333-101021000 GCF_057876585.1 Rhinolophus sinicus | reverse complement strand
TGGATGTAGTACCATGTAAAAAGCTATGGATGTATTAGGTTGGCGCAAAGGTAATTGCGGTTTAAAAGGTTGAAAATAATTGCAATAACTGCAATCACTTTTGCACCAACTTAATAATTTGTACTTAATTCTCTCGACCCAGTGATATGTATGCTGTGAGGAAAGGGTGTTGTTTACCTGGCATCTAGTAGGCTCATCTCTACTATGAAAACCATGTGTCTCTTGAGGACAATTTGCATTTACTGTGCTCTTAAGATTTAACATCAGGGTGGCCTGTTAGCTCAGTTAGACCACAGCACTCTTAACAAGGTTGCCGGTTCGATCCCCGCATGGGCCACTGTGAGCTGCACCCTCCACTAGATTGAAACTAGTTTCCCGGAAAATAAGACCTAGCCGGACAATCAGCTCTAATGCGTCTTTTGGAGCAAAAATTAATGCAAGACCCAGTCTTATATAAGACCGCATCTTATTTTATTAGAGCTGATTGTCCGGCTAGGTCTTATTTTCAGGGAAACAGCGTACTTGACTTGGAGCTGATGGGTCTTGGGAAAACACACTTAAAAAAGATTTAACATCAACCAAGTGGTTCCATCCACCTCCTGTAAGTTTGCCCTTTCTCAGTCATCTCTTGGCTTTCTTACCTAGGATTTTTTTCCCCATTTCTGACAGGATACAGCAGGAGTTGGTAACATCCACTCAGGTAAGGCCCAGGGCAGTGTTTCTCAAACTGTAAGAGGCAGTTCTTTTTTAAAGTAAAGTTAACTAGATAAAGCACTAACTGCAACCTAGATGTTCATCAGCCGATAAATGTTTAAGGATGTGGCGCACGCGCACACACACACACACAGGAATATTTAGCAATTGAAAAAAAAGAATGACATCTTGCCATTTGTGACATGGACCTAGAGGGTATTATGCTAAGTGAAGTCCATCTCACTTATATGTGGAATCTAAAAAAACGAGTGAAGGGAGGGGGATTTTCACTTTTTGAGAGTGGTGTAAATGTCTAGTATGTTGCTTTGTACACCTGAAACCAATTTAAAAAAATGAATAGACACAGACCATGGATATAAAAAAAACAAGCAAATGGTTGCCAAAGGATAAGTGGGGGGGTGGGAATGAAAAAAAAAAAAAGCACTGAGAAAGGACTTGTATCCTGAATATATGAAAAACTCTGAAAATCCAGTAAAAGTATATAAAAAGATGCTCATCAGAATGGCTATGTATGTGGAAAAACTCTCATTCACTGCTGGTGGCAATGTAAAATGACAACCACTTTTGGAAAACAATTCAGCGGTTTCTTAAAATGTTAACCATACATTATGATCCAGCCATTCCAAAAGAATTGCTTATCTTCACAAAGGCTTATACAGAAAATTTCATAGCATGTTTATTTGTCGTAGCCCAAAACTACTGAAAATAATCCAAATGTGCCTCAACAAATTAACAATGGGATAGTGCTGAACAAAGAAGGAACTATTGATATATGCAACACAAATAAATCTCAAAATAACTATGCTAAAAGCTAGAAGCACATTTATATAAAATAGAAAATGCAAACTATAGCAACAGAAAACAGTAGTTGCCTGGCGCTGGGAAAGGGGTAGAGGAGGTACGGGAATAAAGTATTTTAAAAGGGCACAAGGATACATAGGGTAATGTTCAGTATTTTGATTGTGAGTTCACTCAAAAACATTTCAAATTGTACACTTTAAATGTGTGCAGTTTGGTTTATGTCAATTATGCCTCTATTAATTATCAGCATACTGTAAGTAAGGTATATTGCTTTAAATTAGCCTCGGTCCCCCAACTTCCCATGACCCAGAATTCCTGGACTTTTAAACATTTCCAGTTCTCAAGTTTTTTAAAGTGCCTTAATTTCTGCTTAATGGGTCTTCTGTTTCCAGGTGCCACACCTCCCTGGATGGTTCAAGATGAGGAATACAGCTCTGGTAATCAACAAATAGGACCTTCCTATGAAGAATTTCTTAAAGAAAGTAAGTAAACTAATTCCAAGAATGACAGTGGGTTCTTTAAATCATCCTACTCAAATGAAACCATTTACTTATCATTGTAGAGGAAAAACAGAAATTGAAGAAACTCCCTCCAGACAGAGTTGGGGCCAACTTTGATCATAGCTCCAGCACCAGTGCAGGCTGGCTGCCCTCTTTTGGCCGTGTCTGGAATAATGGACGCCGCTGGCAATCCAGGTATGGGTCCAAGTGCCAGGTCCCCAACCCACCTCCCCTTTGATCTCACCCTTCATTCTGTTAACCCTTCATTTCTCTTCAGGCATCAATTCAAAACTGAAGCTGCAGCAAGGAACAAACAGCAGTCACATAAAGAAAAAAAGCTATTGGTTTCCTGATACTTTTCCAACCACCGCAAGTCAACAAACCCATACCTCTTTGTAAATTGCCTTTCTTAAGAAACAGACATATACCCACTTATTTGATCAGATTTAATAAAGTTTTATTTTTCAAAACGTACAGTTGGTAGGACCTGTAAAAAAAATTAAAAAACAATCAGTATAAAGCTTTGTAAAGGGGACCCATACTTTCTACACCATGAGCCCCTGGGTTCTCACCTGTTTTTCATGCATCTTCACCAGCAGCTGGGGCATCCCCACCCTTGGTGTTTCTAGTGTAAATTACTTGAGCGCGGTGCTTTGAAACTAATTTAATAAGTCCTAAAGAAAAAGAATAAGTTGTGTACACAAAGGCAGTTTTTTTAATCAAATAGAGTATTATAAACTTTAAAAAAATAACAAGTTTTTCTGAATTTTATATCCGTTCCCAAAACAAATGCTGAATTTGGGCATGAGAGTTTATGATATGGCTACATTTCTTTCTAAACGAGAGGCCCATTAACCTGCTCTTGGGATGGTCACCCTTACTTTAACTGAAAAACCACTACTGTCTGTATTAGACATTATTGCCATAGGGACCCATAGCACAAAATGGCTGCTTCAGGGTCCACCCTAAGGATGACATTATAATTTTTATTACTAACAACCACTACACAAACTATTTTTTAAAATTCCAGTAACATTTAAGATCGCTAACATGGTCAAGCCAATTTAATGTGCAAAACCATACCAGTACAATATACCCCTCTCACCTTTACTAAGGAGCTCCTGAAGGGCTGCCCTGGCCAAGGAACCACGGATCTTCAGTCTCTCAGAGACAACAGCTGGGGTTATAAGCTTATAGTTGGGAACTTCCTTACAGAGTTTGTCATATGTCGCTTTGTCAAACAAGACTAAGTTATTGAGCTTGTCCCGAACTTTGCCTTTGGACCACTTCTACTCACAAAAAGAAAATGGAAAAAATGTCAGTCCTCCTGGAAGAATCACTCTTTCCCTCCCAAACAACCTGTGTCAGAGAACTCTCTCCCGTGTTTGTAGGGCAATACCGAGAGGTTGGCTGTTCCTTGGCTTGCAGAAACCTATGAAATTCAGAATCTGCAGAAACTCTGCAAATTAAGCTTCAAATAACTTGAAAAAAAATCTTTGAGACTTTTGGATATGGGCCGAACCCACGAGATTAATTAAAAGGTTATGTATTAAGCATCAGGAACAAATACTCTTCCGTATTTCCAAGTAGCATGTAACACCCCATTCTTCAAATGAGGAGAAAAAGTGAGAAAAGTGGTAACACTAACACGCTTTAGTAACCTGACTCCAGACGCGACAACGTTAAAAGCCATTTGCTATATACGTCACTTACTACTATACCAATCTGCGCCGGGAGCCCCGTTTCCACCCGCTCTTAAAGGGCTCGTGCCTACCTTCTTTTTGGCCTTGCCTCCAGATTTGTTCACTGGGTCTTTGTCTTTCTTGGCCGACTTTCCAGCATCTTTCTTCTTCTTGTCGTCTTTGGGCGGCTGTTGAAGAAAAGTGGGAATGCCGCTAGCTCCTAAGGCAACTCCATGCCCCCCATTGCGCCCCTCACTCCCTCCCAAACTTCTCTAGCGGACCACATGGGTAAAGCGCTACCGCGGCCCGCCTTGAGTTAGTTGCAGCCTGGCAGTTCTGGGAGCCCTCCTTCCCATGAAGCCTCAACTACACTCTAGCACCGCCTGGATCTCAGAACCAAACAGGTTTCACACCAGAGCTCACCATGGCAAAGTGCGGACAGCACACAGTACGACTGCAGCTTCGCTAAGATGTCGGACAAAAAGGAAGCGCCGCTGACGAACAGACTCAGAAACCTCCACTCGCGGCGAGTGCTTCCGGGGCAAGGGGCGGTGCCCCGCGAAGGACGTTCCAAGTTCCACCCTCTCGCTGATGCTGTAAGCAGTGGGGAGGACTTGGGTGTTCCGGTTTTCCAGCCGCACATCCTGAACACTGTCCCCACTTTGTTGGGCTTTGCGCTAGTTGTGAAGCACTCACACGTTGCTATTCTCTGGCATTAGGGACCAAGAAAGAGACGGAAAACGACTTATCAGGCGCCGGCAACTGACTTTCGCCGTTACACCAATGCGTATTGCCTCAACTGCGCAAGCGCCGCCGCCCGCCGCCGACCGGGGCTGCGTGGGGGTGGTGGGGGGCGAGGACAGAGCCTATGACTGCACTTCCGGCGCGGGGCTGGGCCGACTTCCAGAGTCAGAACCCGGACAGCGGCAATGGCGATTTTCAGTGTGTATGTGGTGAACAAAGCAGGCGGCCTGATTTACCAACTGGACAGCTACGCGCCACGGGCCGAGGCTGAAAAAACTTTCAGTTACCCGCTTGATCTGCTGCTCAAGCTACATGACGAACGTGTGCTGGTTGCCTTCGGCCAACGCGACGGAATCCGGGGTGGGCTAGACTCGGGCCCGGGGGGCGGGGCCGGTACTGCGGAAGTAGGCTGGTGTCTCGTGGGAGGGGGCGAGGGGGAGGGGCCAGGTCCCTAGTTTCCGCAGCGGAATCCGCTGCATGGGGACTTCGTTGACCTTTGCCTCACCTCTTCAGTGGGGCACGCAGTGCTGGCCATCAATGGCATGGACGTGAATGGCAAATACACGGCTGATGGGAAAGAGGTGCTGGAGTACCTGGCCAACCCTTCTAACTACCCGGTGTCCATTCGGTTCGGCCGACCCCGCCTTACCTCCAATGAGAAGCTCATGCTGGCCTCTATGTTCCACTCGTAAGTTCCCCAACGCTGCCTGTATTCCTGCACTTGGCTCTTAAGCTGGCCGGGTGAGTGTGGCTTTGTGGGCAGTCTCCTGAGCGTCAATGCTTACCTTTCTCTGCCTCCTTTCAAATCGTCAGTTTTTGTGTTAAAAGAAAAAACTCATTCAGTATGAATAGGTTTTAGGTAATACTGGCAGTGGTGTGATCTTGCTGAAGTCAGCTTCTCGTCTCTGATCCTTAGTTTCTTCATCTTTATAGTAATGTAATTGAACTAAATGAACTTTTAAAAATTTTTTCTGCTTTGAACTGTGGACTAAGATGTGTTGGGTATGCATAGCCTCAGGGTAAGTAACCATGGCACATATCCCCAGTGCTAATTTTACCTAACGTTTTCAATGTAAAATGTTTTATATCAAAGTGTGGATTACAGTAAGTCCTCACGACCTCCTCCATAGGTTCTGCGACAAAGTGAAAGGAAGTACAGTTGGTACTTACAAGATGGACTAGGGATGTGACTCCCACACATAACTTGACTCTCCCAAAACAACTAGTCATCCCTTGGTATCTGCAGGAAATGATTCCAGGATCCCTGCAGATACCAACACCTGTTGGTGCTCAAGTCCCTTTTGTAAAATGACATAGAACAATGCATACATTCGGCCCTCCACATCTACCAAGTCCCAGTCGAGGGTCAAAAATACTGTATTTGATCCAGGGTAGGTTGAATCTTCGGATGCAAAACCCAGGGATAGGGAGGGCTGACTGTATATTTATTGGAAAAAAATTTCATATAAGTGGACCTGTGCAGTTCAAACCCATGTTCAAGTGTCAACTGTGTAACAACCAGTTTTACCGTAGGCTAATTGATATGAACAAGAGTTCCTATGGCAGCTCATCAATGTTAAAATAAGACGATGTTAATCGAGGACCTGCTGTAAAATCCATGCAGAATTCAAATGAATTTTAAAGAAATTTTGATGCTGCTTCTAGGCAGTTCACACTGCCTCTTCTGACTCAGGCCATAATGTAAACTCAGCAGATAGGATCACTTCAGTGGAAAAGTTTGGGAAGCACTCCTCCCTTACAGCAGTGGGGTGCATTCCCAGCTTTGCCTCCTTTGCAAATAGGCTGTTCGCAATCGGCTCCCAGCTGTCTCCTGAACAGGGCAGCTCAGGCATTGAGATGCTGGAGACAGACACATTCAAACTACACTGCTTCCAGACACTGACAGGTATGAGTCTCCAGATAGGCCAAAGGGATGCAGTGGGGCAGGTTGGGGGAGGGGATTGATTGACCAAAGACAGATTTGGTAAGCAGTGAGGGGTGGGGGTAGCTTTTCCTGGGACAATTGCACAGACATATCTATTTGTTTTGTGAATCCAAAGCTAATATTTAACCTGACGCTGATTTTGTCCACATCACCCAGTATGCTCAGTCCTAGTTATCCTGTGCGCAAATACAACTCACTTAGTGTTGTCTCATGTTGCACACATTTTGGAAGGTGTGTTGTTCCAAAATGAAATTTGAATGCTAAATGGAAATGACCTTTGAATCACGAGTGTCATTGCTTCACTCCTTTAATACAGATAATTGAAAATTGCCTGAGTTTGTCCCCTCTCTGGCACTTTCTGCTGAGGGACACCAAAACCAGAAGTGACAGAACTAGAATTCAAAGCCTGGTCTCAGTCAGCTGGGTGATGTGATAAAGTCACTTCAATTCTCTGGTCTCACCTATAGATGTAAAATCTTGCCTTTCCTTCTTTGTGGAGCAATAAGGACAAAATAATAATGGGATTATGAAAGTGCTTTGCAAAATTTAAAGTGCCGTACAAACACAGGATGACATTATTTGCTGCATTCTCTACCCTTTGGTAACCATTCCTGGCCCCTCTCCAGGAATCAAGTTTGTGGTGTTAGCAGACCCTAGACAAGCTGGAATAGATTCTCTTCTCCGAAAGATTTATGAGATTTATTCAGACTTTGCCCTCAAGAATCCATTCTACTCCCTGGAAATGCCCATCAGGTAGGTAGTTGGTCTCACTCCCCAGATCAAAGCCTCCTTGCCCCTCCCTGTGTGCTCTTCAAAGTCATGTTGAAGTGTAATAGAGTTATTTTTAAATAAAAGTGAGTAGCCTTTTACTTATTTTAAGAAACCAGAGACTTTTATTGGTGTTTATATCCTTCAAGCAGGCTCTGCCTCTGTACCCAAAGTGGGGAGAGAGCCTCACTTTGTTCTTATTTGTGCCTCCTGGACCTGGTATAGGTGTGAGCTGTTTGACCAGAACCTGAAGTTAGCCCTGGAGGTGGCAGAGAAGGCTGGAACTTTTGGACCTGGGTCATAGGCTGAACCTGCAATGGACACCCCTCCCCACAAATTCTGAGAGATCCTGCAGCAGGGGTCCTGCTGTTTCCACTCCAGTGGAGAGCCCAGAAGCCTTGTTAGTGCACTTGAGAATGGGAGGATGTTGAGCCTGATGATGTGTACTGATCCCCAAGCCTTAAGAGCATGCTTTCTTCCCTCCTGTATCTATCATGGTCCTACTTCCCAACTCTGTAGATTTATTTATGGAGGAGGTAGGCCCATAAATGCTGTAATAAACATTCCTTTGATCTCAGTGTTTGCTGTCCTAATTGGTGGTTTTAGGGGAAAGGCCCAGGAGTGGAGATAGGAATGATAAGGCAATTCTGGGAAGATGAGATATTCTAGTAGAAAACAAATGTATTCATGAAATGAACATGGGACCTTGAATCAGAAGCCTTGAGTCTAGTTCAGAATTGCTCCTGATTTCCTAGGGTGGTGGTAGTGGTGGTGACGATGACAATGGACCATTTATCAAGTGTTTACAGCCAGGCTTTACTGCTTTATCTCACTTAATCCTCATCCAAACCTCAGGGGGTACATTCTGTTACAGATGAGATTTAGCAAGGTAAATCTGTGCCTCCAACTCTCAAAACTAACCACAGTCTGAGTCTGAACCCAGGCTTTTTGACTACACTATTAGCCACTGTTATACTGCCTCACTCCATCAAGTTACTTAATCTGCCTGAAATCCAAAAACGTCATCACTGAAATTATGAAAGTGCTTTGCAAAATTGAAACACAGGATGCAACTGCAAACACAGGATGACATTATTTGCTGCATTCTCTATCCTTTGGTAACCATTCCTGGCCCCTCTCCAGGAATTCATCTTTGAATTATGCAGTGTTAAGTTGAAGGCAAAGGAGACAGTGAACTTAAAGGAGTCCAAATCAGCTTCGCATTCCAGGGAAATGAAGTCTCTCCCTTTGGGGGTGGAAAGAGTGGACACAGAGAAAGTATTTTCCAAAGAAAGCTGTTTCCGCCTGATACCCCTTTTGAAAAAAATGACTCACTGACAGATTTGAGTATCAAATCTAGTTTTAATCTTCTATAACAAGTCTTCCCACCCTCCCACCCATACCCCCCTATTGTACCCAGGGTTATTATGATAAAAGTGTTCCTCTTTTCACTTGGAGCCTGAGTTATTGGCAGTAGCAGTTTCCCCCCTGTGGAAAGGCCTTAGGACAGGAGGCAGGAGCCATTGGTGCCCTGCAGCTGCAGGAGGAGCCTCAAGTCAGGTGGGGAGGTGTGGAAGGGGGTAGGGCAGGGCCCAGGAGAGAAGAAGGATATAGGAGACTCCTTGACTGCAGGGGTTTCCTGCTTGTAGGCAGAAAATAGGAGCTAATGGAGTCTAAGAACAAAGATTGTGTTTTAAATAGAGCATAGGATGGGGAGCTGGGACCTCATTAGGCACTAATAAATTCTGCACCACCTGGGCTAGGGAAAAGGAGCAGAAAAGGGAAGTCACAGGTTCAGTGCTAGCCAGCTTAGCCCCCTCCCTCTTCCCACCCCGTGCAGGTGAAAGGTCACAGGTGAGAGAAGATGCTCTGGAACCTGCACTTCACTCAGCCTTCTTGGGCACTCGGCCCATCTTAGTGCGGATGTTTCGTAGGAGGAAGAAGGCAGCTGTACTGGCTGCACAGATCACTTCAGCCACCCAGAAGGCTGTGCTCCAGCTGTAGTGCTTGGCGATGGTGCTGAAGGGCAACCCAGCCAGAAAGCCGCCCACTGCCAGGGAGAAGGGGAAGAGCCCAAGTCATTTGTGAAGCTAGAGCCAGTGGGGCCTTCCCTAGCCTCTACCTGTTCTATGCGGAGGCGAGGTAGAGACTCTAGAGGGTACCACTTACCATTGGCCATGAGTCCCACAACGGCATGGGAAGTGCCACACAAGTTGGGAGGGGCACTCTCGTTCGCTATAACTCCGAACAAGGCAATGGGACCATAACAGGAGAAACCAAACACAGCTCCCAACAACAGGATCCAGAGCTGCAATAGCAGTGCAGGATAGTATTTAGAGTCTGAGAAAGCCTACCTACCTAAACCTGCCAGAAAGAGGAATGCTTGGTCCCCAGGAACCAATACTGGTAAGGAGACAGTGACCTCCCTCATCCCACTTCCCAATACAATTCATAGTGCATAGCTGGAGGAGTGGATGCCACACTGAGCCAACCCAGGGGCCTGTGTGGGTAGGTGAAGACGGTACAGAAACCATCCCTCCAAGTTAGAGGCTGTCTCTTCTCAGAATGTACGCAAGCTCAATTAGAAAGGGCCAAGGCAGAGTGGCTAGGACAAAGGTGAGAGAAACCAGAGATAAAGATAAAGCACCTCATGTTCCTTAAAGCCTGTGAGCTCAGCGAGAGGGTGAAGAGCTGGAGTCCAGAAAGTAAAATCCTAGAAGACCATAGGGAAGAGAAGAAAACCAGGCCCAAAGTTGAGGGTCACCAAGTACAAAAGAGGAACTGAGGTACAAACAACTGAAAAGGGAAATCTGAGAGGCAAAGAAAATTCTGGGCCAGACTGGAGCCAGGGAGGAGACTGAGTCAGTGACCCTTGCTTTCTCATCCTTATGCCTTCCCTAGGCCGGGCCCTCCTTATTTACCTTGGGGGAGTCACTGGTCACAGTTACTCGGAAGAGATACATTGACACTGTCATACCAGCCATCATGAACAGCAACAGGCCATGGCGAGGGTTCCCATAGATGGACAGCCCTGCCTGTGGAGATAGTCCCAGCAATGTCAGGCCCTAAGAGCAGCAGAGAACCCCCACACATGGACTCTGACACAGCAGGCCTCTGTCGACAGGTCTTTGGTAATCCCACACAGTTCTTGGCCCGGGCAGCTCTGGGAGGCCCTGGGACCTGCTCATTATGTTCTGAGGCCAAACTCCACAATATCCCTTCCTCTACTTGGGGCAGGCTTGGGACACGTGCTGGCAAGCTGTACCCAGTCCCTTCCCAGCCCCAGTTTTCCTGAGGCTGTGGAGAAGCCCACTGCTAGGCTGAGAGAAATTCTGGCTCTCCTTAATATCAATTAAAACCTTTTCCCCAAGAGCCTTATCTCTACATCCCTAGCAAAGAAGAGGAGCCTGGACTCATTCCCACCTTACCCAGCCTAAACAAGCATATGCCAACCTGCCTGTGCCCTAGGACTCCCACCTGTCTGGTGCCTGTCCCAGTCATGCTGGGAAGATTTAAAGAGATCCTCCTCCGTCCTGTCCCCTCTGCCCACTCACCTTTGCCATGGCCCGGTCTGACAGGTAGCCAGCTGCGATGCTGCCTACAAGGCCCCCCACCTCCAGGGCGCTCATGTAGGAGCTCCCTGCAGTGGGTGTTGTGGCGGGAGAGGGAAAGGAAGGGTGTTAGACATTGGGGTTACCCAGATTGGCTTAAACCCAGAGAGGTAAAGGGTCCCCAAGGGTGACTGGCCCTGGCTGCCTGAGTAGCGCCCAGCCTTAGGGAAGAAGGGGGATAAAGAGAAGCCGAGCCTGAATTTCCCATTCCCTGCATTGGTTCCTGCTCCCTATGCCCACCCCTGTCCCAACACTCATCTTACCCACGAGGGCTGACTGTCCTTTCTCCTGGATAAGGAAGAACTGGCCCCAGTCAGTACAGCAGGTCTTTACTCCAAACACCACAAGGTAGCCAGTGGAGAGAACCCACAGGTAGGGGGACAGCAGCAGCTCCTGTAAGGTACTCTCCTCCTTCAAGGAGCCTAGGGTAAGAGGAGGCCGTGCCTCAGGCTCTGCTGCTGCTGCCCTTTCGCCACTGAGCCCCCACCACTCATTAACCAGCCACAGGAGCAGAGTCCATCACATAGCCAGGGGTCAGCAGGAAGATACCCGCGCACCCACTGCTCTGCCCTCTCCCCTCCACTGCAAGACTCAAGAAAGGAAAGACACTGAGGACCAGCACAGATGGAGGAAGGCACCCAAGCCACTTAAGCTTAATGCTGTCCAGGACAGGGAAGTCTGGCTCTGTTGTGAGGAAGGACCAGGATATAATATGAATCATGGCATTTGTTGGCTCTGCCATTTGTCTGGTACTTAACTGCCTCTTGGGATGCAGTTTTACCTACTTCCCACCCACTCTTCATTACCATCCATCCCCCTACATCCATTGGCTAGCACAGGGCCAGGCATACATCAGTCCTTAAACTCTGCCAAATGAATGATGAAAGCTGCCAAGTGGTCAGCTCGGGTGGGTGCTCACCCTTCTTGCCCCTGGAGGGGGTGGGGTCCAGGTTTCGGAGTCCAACATCAGCAGGTTCATTGTGGATGAGCAGGAGACAGAGGAAGGAGACAACCACACATAGTGCCCCAGACAGGGCCAGCGTGCTGCGCCAGCTATAACTCTGTGCGAGGATGGTTGCCAGAATAGGGCCCAGCCCTCCAGCCAGGTTCATGCTGGTTGACAGGATGGCCCACCAAGTGCCAAACTGAGATGGCTCAAACCACTGTGGGGCAGAGGGGGACAGAGTAGGTGCCCAGCCTACAGTCCATGTTGAAGGAGGGATCAAGTGGGGCAGACCCAGAAGCTCACATTACAGGGATGAAGGAGAGGGTGCTTCTACTTGGCAGGGCCATTTCCCTCATTTGCCACCTGATCTCACCATGTTCAGGCTCCTAAAATATCTTGACAAGTAATAGGAGCTGGACTGGGACTCCTGAGGAACATGCTCTGGGTGGGGGTGGTGGTGCCAGTGCTCCCACATGCTCTTCAGGTTTCCTCTAGGCCAGGAGTGTGTCCAAACTGCGGCCCATGATCCATGGTTAATTGGCCCGCAGCAAATTCCAAAAATATATTTAGTTAAGTAAACCAGGTGAGGCAATACGTACTTCACCTTGAGTGAGTGGCCCAGCTGTTTGTGTATTTTAGCGCATATGGCCCTTGGTGAAAACCGTTGAAAAAAGTTTGGATACCCCTGCTCTAGGCGAAACTAAACAGGTTTCTTGGGAATAGACACTCACCTTCCGCAGGACCTTCCCACATGGGGGCCATCCCAGCCCCTGTGCAAGGCCATTGAGGAACCAGAGAGCAGTGAAGACAGGCACTGTGAAGCTCCAGGAAAAGACTATGTTGACCAGGCCAACCAGGAGCAGCCCAGAAGAGAAGAGCCAGCGAGCGCTCATCTGGTCAGACAGCACCCCACTCACAAACTTGCTGATGGCATAGGCTGCTGACTGGCTGCTGGTGATGAGCCCTGCAGGGAAAAGGAGCAGCGAAGAGGACACCTGGGGGGTTAGAGGCCAGAGCAAAAGCACAGAAGGGGTTAAGGAAGCATGGGGTCAGGTGAGTAGAGGTGCCCAGCAAGGTGAGACAACTCCTTCTAAGAGGAATAGGAGGAGCCTATGCTGGAATCCAGACACTTGTTCATGGAACCCTGCTACTCTTCTTGCCTCACCATCAGCATTAGCCCCCGGCTGACCTATGACTTTTCAGCCTCTTGGAGAGTTCAAGCTACAGCTGTCAGGGGGCAGGAAGGAGGCAGGACAGGGCAGCTCCCCTCCCTGGGATTTGCATATGCCTGATTCCTCCCTCACCATGCATGCCAACCCAGGGCCTCTGGCAGTTCTGTTGCCCCACCTTTGAACATGGGGCAAAGGGCTTAGAATTGGAGGCAGGGACCCTATTCCTCCTGAAAGGTAACCTGCTAGGCCACATGAAATCATTGTGCCAACTCCTCAGTTCCCAATGCTCACAGTGTTAGTGGCCAGCATGCACCCTGCGATCCTAGTTAGCATGCACCCACACAGATGTGTGTATTCAGAACTCTAAACAGACTCAGCATAAACAGTGTGCTGGGGGCACATGTGGATCACAGACTCATCAGATAAGCAGTCCTCCTCCGACACGCGTGGATCATACTCAGGATCCTTCACCCACATCCATACACGGATCTCAGAGCCTCTTCATCCGATACATGGAAACTGTCCTCTAGCCTTTGCTGTGCAAACATTCCACACACAATACATGCCTGTCCACACCACATTGTCACAAACACTCATCCTGCTGGTCCTGTGTTCCACCACCCTGCTCTTCCAGGGCTCACCCAAGTCATCCTTGTCCAGAGGGATCTCCTCCACCAACGACGGCATGACAAAGGAGAAGGTCTTGCGGTTGAAGTAGTACAGGCTGTAGCCTCCGAACATGGCCGAGAAGATCACAATGCGGTAATAGCCGTAGCCTCGGGCTGCCATGGTGGAAGCCAGCAGGCCCTACTGGCTAGGACACGGGCCTCTGACCACAGCTCCTGCTTGTGGTCAGATCTCAGTGCCCAGATCTGCTGAGTTAGGCTTGTTCTGCTCCCTCCTCCACCCAGCCTCCCAGGCTCCCTTTATAGCCCCCTTCTGGACAATCATTAAGCCTGGGGAGGTTCCTGAACCCAGTGTCCTGAGGAAGACAAGAAAACAGATTATTGACAGCCAAGCTGTGGGGGCTCAGAGGGAGGCAGTGCCTGTGAGCCAGCCCAGCACCCTGTGTCCCCACGATTTCTGCCTTTCCTTGCTCTTCCTTGTTCACCTGTGAAATCAGCTGTGATTAAAGGCTCAACCTAATTACTTTTGTCTGCTTGAGCCCAGGGGACGCAGGGGTGGGATGCGTACAGTAGCCCTTTCTATCCCTGTTCCCTCAGTCACTACCTTCTCATTTATTCAACAAAAGTTTATTGAGGGTTTTACTGGTTACCAGGCACTGCACCAGGTACTGGGTTAGTTTCTAAACACATACATTCAATCAGACACATAACTCCCAATAACCCCACTTCCAAGTCTTCTAGAGCTGACCTCAAGCCCTGTAACTCCCTGTAACTTTTTATTGATAGCTGCAGAGTTGTAAGCCAGCAGGAACTTCCCAATTCACTGTAACATCTAAAACCCTACTAGGAGGCTGGGGTTGTAGTAGGGTCACTGAGCTGCCTCTGGTCCCCTTTACCCTGCGATATTAGCGCGGGCTTCCGTCCGGCTGGCTGGGGGCTGCAGAGTGGGTGACTAGACTACCTGTGAGCGGGAAAACGCACCCATAGACTTCCGGGGGCAGTGCCGAACCGCCCAGCTTCCCAGGGTCCGGGTGGCATGCCCCGCGGCTTTTCCGCTAGGCTGGGAAAGCAACTGGAGCAGAAGACAGGCGCAAGCCGAGCAGAAGACCGATCACACGTAGTCTCCCGGAGGCATCACTTCAGGCGCTGAGTGGCTCAGCCCGACAGGGTGGAGCCAGGCGGCAAGAATGGGTAGGAAGGAGAGAGGCGGCGGGCTCTCGGCATCTGCCCAGCTCGGTGTCCTCAAGCTACCCAGGACACCAGAGTCGCGCTGGGAATGAATCCTGGCCCGGGTGCAGGAGCTGAAGAAGTGCGGAGTCACAGAACTGATGCGACGTAAAGGAGCAGGCGTGTGTGCTGGTCACTGGCAGTGCCTCGGCAGCCCCCAGACCCAAGAATTGCTCCCCCACCGCGGAAGGGGTAGCCGCAGGAATAGATCCGGGTTGTATCAAAAGTTACGGAAACCTTTATTGGGGCTCCAGCAAAGGAGCCCCATGATCTGAGAATCCCCCTCCAGTCCCACTCTCAGGAGACGCCTCCCCCTACCTGAACAGAAGCGGGGGCCGCAATAGGACTGGGCGGGGCCGGAGGGCGCATGCGCAGTGGATTGGGCGGGGCCTCCGCCTGAGTTTCCGCGTCTCCGAGAGCCGAGTCCACCCTCTAAGAATTTGGACTTACCAAGCGGGTCGCACTGCTCCTGGGGCGAAGACAGCGCCCCTTAGGGGCTGGACTCGTGTGTTTCCCATCTTCAAAAACTTTTTAGTGACTGCCTCTCCCTACCAATCATTGTCCCCGAGATTTCACAGTCTGGGAAAGGTCTAGTAAGAGAACACAGTATTTTCTGTAAGAAATTAATGCAGTTCTCAATAAGCACAATTTGAACATTTAACCTGTGGTTAGACTGTTTGGGACAGAGGTAAAACAAAATAAACGTTTAAAGTACCTGGCCCGGAGTAAACCTTAAATTCTAATCCCAGATCCACTGCATTATAAGCGTGTGACCTTGGGTAATCTCCATGAGCTCCCGTTTCTTACCAGACTCATAGGTTCGTTGTCAGGATTCAATACAAGATTTAGATAAGAGTTCAGAAAATTTAGATTAATCACTTTCATAGAACCCGCCGAAGAATTGCTTAAAACATTTTAAGTGCTCCAAAGTTGAGAGCAAAGATCTTTTAGACTGGGAAGGTGGTCAGGGAAGGGAAGAGATGAAGGTGAGATAAAATGGGACAATTTGTGGCTGAACTTCACAATTCAACATGTATCTACTGAGCCAGAGCCTACAGTGTATTAGGCACTGCATTTTCATGGCGGTAGATCAGAGGACCAGGCGAATGAGTTTCTCTAAAACAAAACCAGACCAAAGAGTTCCTACTTTATCTAATAGACAGCCATTTAAGTATTTTTCCCTAACTTATATTTAGAGTAAAATATAAAAAACGCACAAATCTTAAGCATACAGCTCAATGATTTTTTAAACGTATATATTAATGCCTCTGTAACCAACACCCAGATTAAGTTAACTTTCCTATCATTTTATTTTGGAAATTTTCAAACATATAAAAAAGTTGCAAGACTACTCTTCACCTCTGGAATGTTAATATTTTGATATGTTTTCCTAATATCTCTGTATACGCATAAATACACATTATTTGTTGTTGAACCATTTGAAAGTTAGTTGCAGATGTGAAACTTCACCCCTATGTATTTTGGCCTGTATTGCCCTAAAAACAAGGATATTCTTCTACATGACAATATAATTCTCACACTCAAAAAATATATTTGTTAATATACAGTCCAGGGCCAGCCCGGTTGCTCAGGCAGTTAGAGCTCCATGCTCCTAACTCTGAAGGCTGACGGTTCGATTCCCACATGGGCCAGTGGGCTCTCAACCACAAGGTTGCCAGTTCAATTCCTCGAGTCCCACAAGGAATGGTGGGCAACGCCCCCTGCAACTAAGATTGAACACAACACCTTGAGCTGAGCTGCCTCTCGGATGACTCAGTTGGTTGGAGCAGGTCTTCTCAACCACAAGGTTGCCGGTTCGACTCCTGCAAGGGATGGTGGGCTGCGCCCCCTGCAACTAGCAATGGCAACTGGACTTGGAGCTGAGCTGCACCCTCCACAACTAAGACTGAAAGGACAACACCTTGAAGCTGAACAGCACCTTCCACAACTAAGATTGAAAGGACAACTTGACTTGGAAAAAAGTCCTGAAAGTACACACTGTTCCCCAATAAAGTCCTTCTCCCTTTCCCCAATAAAATCTTTTAAAAATAAAAAAATAAAACAGTTCCTACTTCAAGGTGCTCACAGATGAGTAGGAATCAACTCATGTTGAAATAATAATGGATTTAAATATATATATACAGTTCATATTTAAATGTCTCCAATTTTTCAAAAGATGTCTTTTAGAGCTTTTTAAAAATCTAGAATCCAATCAAGGATTATACATTGCATAAAGTTATCATAATTCTTTACTCTCTTATAATCCCATTTTAAGATCTTTCATGAGGCATTCTGGAGTGGCGCTGCTTGGGCTGGTGGCCAATTGCAGGATGAGGAGAATGGGGAGTGGTTTAATATTTCTGATAGGGGTCCCTGAAAGGATGAGTGCTGCCAAGGGGTCCCATCCTCACAGGGGTGAAGTGTTCAGCTTCCTTGATAACAATCCTGGATCTAGCAATTGGGAGGCAGCGGATTTAGGGGAAGAAGACAAGAAAATTAATGAAGAACTAGAGTATCAATATCAGCAAGGTATGGGTAGTAAATTATCAGGAAGATATTCATGACATTATAGACCTGGCTTCAATGAGGTAGAAGATCATGATGGAGAAGGTGATGTGGTGGGAGAAGGAGAAGGAGAAAAAGAGGAAGAGGAAGAGGAAGAGGAAGAAGAAGAAGATTCACTTGATCGTGAAAGTCCAGATGACTCTGAAAGTGAGTTACAGTCAGCGAAAGAAGAGTCTGCTGAAGAACTCCAAGCTACTGAGCACCCTGATGAAGTGGTAGATCCCCCTCACTCACACACACACACAAAAGATGCCAAAAGCAACTATAAAATGATGTTTGTTAAATCCAGTGGTTCATGACTCCCACTTAGTCTTTGTACTAAAAGCAAGCCTTATTGTTATAATGCACTGTGCTGGACTGCTCATAGAGCACAGATTTTTGTATTATAACTTTTTAAAAGGCCGGTTTAAATAATTACAAAGAATGTTTGCTTTCAGATGCCATGTGTTACTTTTTTATGGGTATGACTTTTATAAAGAGTAAGAGTTGTATAAAATAAGAAATAAACACGATATTCAGTTTCCTTTCATATTGGCATTATCAAATCTCTGATATCATATTTTCCCCCCTTCAAATACACTTATGGAGGAGACACTATTTTTTGTTTGTGGTAGCTGCTTCATCTTTTATTGTTCTTTTATATTTTTCTCTTATAAATTTATCTGATACTGTGATGTGTTCATGAAAAATATTATTTTATTATACTTTGTTACAGTAGTGCTATTCATCGTGGATATTTCTACTGCCAACAATCTAAATTAATGTTGGCATAAGATTAGGTACTTAGTTTACACTTACTAATTCAGCTCTACTCTTTGGACCGAAGCAACATGGGATGCGATACTTTCACATCTGTTAGAATGGAGTTACAACTGTCATACATTTGAAATATTATGATCCCTAGCAGTCTTTATATAATTTGAATTGCATTGTACGCTAGATTTTTAAAATAAAATTTAGCCAGTTTTTACAGAAGAAATTATTTCTCTGATTGTTTGGTTCTATCTATGTAAAATTAGATTTTTTAACAAAGTAATATGTGATCAAAGTTGATTTTCTTCGTAAGCCCTAAATAAAGAGAAAGCAGTTTCACATATAAAAAAGAAAAAGAAGAGAAAAAATATTTCATGACTTTCATATCTTTCAAGAGTCTAGCTCAGTTGTTTCGCAGAATGTCCTTCAATATAGACTTCTTAGATACTTTTTGCAATAAGGATCACGTTAAACAATTGTGGCAATAGTACTGTAGAGATGATGGTGTGTCCTTCTCAGTGTACCACATCAGGAGGCATGTAATAATTTGGTCTTTTAATTAAAATGGTATCCACTTGATTTCAATAGTATAAAGGTACCTCTTTGTACTTAGCGATCTATGGGACCATACTTTGATACTGTGGAAATATCCTGTTCCAACAATCTTTCACCCAGTGGTTTTTGTTTTGTTTTGTTTTGTTTTTAAAGATTTTATTGGGGAAGGGGAACAGGACTTTTTGGGGGTACAGTGTGTACTTCCAGCACTTTTTTTTTTCCAAGTCAAGTTGTTGTCCTTTCAATCTTAGTTGTGGAGGGCGCAGCTCAGCTCCAGGTCCAGTTGCCGTTTTTTTCTAGTTGCAGGGTGTGCAGCCCACCATCCCTTGCGGGAGTCAAACCGGCAAACTTGTGGTTGAGCAGACGCGCTCCAACCAACTGAGCCCTCTGGGAGCTCAGCGGCAGCTCAGCTCAAGGTGCCGTGTTCAATCTTAGTTGCAGGGGGCACTGCCCACCATTCCTTGTGGGACTCGAGGAATTAAACTGGCAACCTTGTGGTTGAGAGCCCACTGGCCCATGTGGGAATCGAACCGTCAGCCTTCGGAGTTAGGAGCATGGAGTTCTAACTGCCTGAGCCACCGGACCGGCCTTCACCCAGTGGTTTTAGCACCCATGGATAATTCTTGCCTGAATCACTTATTAATATGATGGTTGCAAATGAGGATTTTTCTCATTCTATTATTCCTTCTATATTTATGAGTTTGTATTCTTCTGTAAAGAGCTTGTCCCCCTTACCCTCCCCACTTTAAAAAGATTCGTATCATTGTATTTGATGTATTATAATCTGTGCCTACTATTATCTATATTAATGCTCAAATTGTCACACATTTGGCCAGTGGGAGCCCCATATATGTTTAACTTTTAAATTATTTCTACTGTTCAAGCTATACGTTATCATTAGCATAAACTTGGAAAAGACAAAAAAAGAAGTTTTAAAAGCCAGCAGAAGATTGCCTCTTAAAATCGAGCATTTCTGTTTTTATTCTTTTTTGTATACATAGGTGTATACATATATATCTTAGAATACATAAATACAATTTTTCCCATTGAGTTGAAATTGTCTGTTTATTTGTCAGCCGCCCCAACTACATAAATTCCCCAAATATGGACTATGGCTCCTTTACCACTCTACCCAGCTAGTGTTTGGTACAGAACAAATGTTTTGTAAGTTAGTAGATAAGCAATCAGTCACATCATCTAAACATTTTATATCTTGATTTTTTTCTATTATTGCATAAACATATTTTACAGAGTTAAAGACTTTGACCTGAGAGAAGTAAAACACTCAAAGAGCTGCTTGCTAAGAATTAGTTTGCGATAGAGGAACAACAGATGGAAGGGACAGAGACTGGACAGAGTAATGTGAAGTACTAAGAGTTCCCACTAGAGAGAGAACAATGGGTCAGAAATCTTACCTCAGCCACTGCTGATGCTACTAGCTGGCTAGAAGGTCTCAGAGGTCAACCAGAGCAAGAAAGTGTGGGGAAGTTGCTCAGCCACATTTGTAAGGACAGAGACACCTGACAAGAGCCCTGAAAACAGCACAGAAACAGAGCTTAACAGGGCTTCAGCACCTGCAATATTTACTTAGGTAGAATCCTGGACCTCTTCTCAGCCACAGTTCATGCTAAGTTATTTCCCAGTCTTCTCCCATTTCAGTTCCCTCAAATAAAATATGGACTGTATAACCCACTTCAGCATAGCTATGAGAATGAAATGAGAAAACATTATTTAAAAAGAAGAAGAAAAAGAAGAAGGAGAAGAAGAAGAAAGAGAAGAAGAAGAAGAAGGAGAAGAAGAAGAAGGAGAAGGAGAAGGAGAAGGAGAAGAAGAAGAAGAAGAAGAAGAAGAAGAAGAAGAAGAAGAAGAAGAAGAAGAAGAAGAAGAAGAAGAAGAAGAAGAAGAAGAAGAAGAAAAGGAAAAAATTGTAAAAGCATCTTATGGTCAGGTCATAGTAGGGACTCAAATGCTAGTTTTCTCACTCCCTATTTCCCAAGAAATAGAGAAATAGGAAAGGAAATGAGAAGATGACATCCAAAAAAAACAAGGCAGACTTTACTAAGGGATAATAAAAACTATTGTGAATAAATGTAAATCATGCTATATGCCTGAAAAAGAAACTATGATTTTGATACTGTCAAAATGTCAATCCTTCCAAATTCATTTGGAGTTTTAAAGCAATTCCAATCAAAATCTCAATAGGATTTCTTGAAAATTGGACAAAATTTTTTAAAGATAATCTGGAGGAAAAAAATAAGCATCAGAGTAAGAAACTTGACATAAAAAAACGGAGAGTTTCCACTGCCAAATATTAGCAATTCTCAGATTATGTAATTGTGTGGTTTAGAGCATAGCCAGGCATTAAAAGGAACAAGACGTACTAGAAACAGATCCTCGCATATGTGATTTTAACTATGATAAAGAAGACATCCCAAGTCAATGGGGGAAGGTAGATTAATTAATAAATGGTGTAAGATAATTGTTTAGGTATTTAGAAAAAAGCATTTTAGATCTATGTTGCACACCTGCAACAGAATATGTCAGATAAAGAATGCTATCAAAAAAATAAAACCACTAAATTTATCTTTTGGTAAGGAAGTACTTTCCAATCTTAAAAATAACTGAAGAAATCATCAAAGAAAATCACATTAGCTTTGACCACATTAAAACATAATAAGAAAGGATCCAAGATGGCAGAATAGATAAATGTTGTGCTTGCCTCCTCCTGCAATCACATTAAAATTACAACTAAATTATAGAACAATCAACCTGGAGAACCATCTGAAGTCTAGCTGAACAGAAACTTTATAACTAAAGATATCAAGAATAAGCCACGTCCAGACTATTAGGAGGGGCCTCTAGAGACATGCAACAGGCCAGCCCCATACCTCTGTTTGGCAGCAGAGAATTGGGTGGGATATCTCTGCCACAGAGATTCCCCCAGAGAAGCGAGGGATCCCAGCCCCACACCAGGCTTCCCAGCCCAGAGTACCAGAGCCAGGAAGAGGAGCCCCCACATTTGGCTGTGAAAACAATGGGGACTTTGACCATCTGGGCGGAATAGAAGGCTGCAGGAAACCTACACTTCCTTTTTAAGGATTCGTCCACAGACTCACTTGCTCACAGGCACTCACTCTGGGCATGGGTGGGGGGACAGTGACTCGGGGGACATCAGAGACTTATGGGGAGAAGCTAAGTTGTATGGCTGCAGGGCGAGGACTGGAGGGACAGTCACCATTTTTCATGTGTGAGGTCATTCTCCCATGCAGCTGGTAGGCTGACACCATCTTTCCTGTGTTGAGCTCTCCCTCCACATCCATGGCCAAGTCTGAATCTGCATTGGTGTGGTGAGCTCCACTCCCTCCACCCACATGACTGCCTGGGACCCCCACCTCTTGTCTGCAGGTTCCATGTGGGTGGTGGCTGGCCTCTGAGACTTTTGCTGAGTAGCTCTAGGCTCAGCACTGACACCAAACCAGAATCTACATTAAACTGGTGAACACATCTTGTCCCACCATGGTGACTCCCTGAGACCCCACCTCATCCAACTCGTGTACCACAGAAGGCTTTATCTGTGGCTGAACCTTACAGGACCTGGCATGTGGCAGCAGGACCTGGGGTGTCTGGCTTTTTGTGAAGCTGCCCCAGGCTTGGTACTGGTGGCAGCCACCCTCTGTTCACAGCATGGCCTCTCCCATGCACCTCCACATTTAACACAGGAGTGACCAACCATGAATTGCTTTGTAGCTTTTTCCTGGTAGTCCCTGTGTTGTCATAGGCAGCGGGTGACATGGGCCTGCACTGGAACGACTCCCAAGAGGCCCCATAACCAACATACTTGGAGGTTGGCTTCAGAGCACAGCAGAGTACCATCCAATTAGCCCCACAAGTAGCATACCCAAAGGGCAGTCTCAGCAGCCACCAGAGTCTGCTAGGGCAAATCTCACTCTGTGGGGCAAGTCCCCCACCCCACAACAGCCCATAAGCTGTGGATGTGGCCAAACCTCACAGCCAGTCAGCCTGAGGGTCAATCCCACCGACTGATGTGCCAATAGCAATCAAGGCTCAACAGTAATAGGAGGTCATACACAACATACACAAGGGACATTCCTGGAGCACTCGGCACAGGTGACCAGGGAGACTGTGCCACTGGGCCACAGAGGACACCTACTGCATAAGGCCACTTAACTAAGACTGGGAGACATAGCAGATCTACCTAACACATAGAAACAAGCACAGAGAGGCGGTCAAAATGAAGAAACAAAGAAATATATTCCAAACGAAAGAACAGGTGAAAACTTCAGAAAAAGAACTAAACGAAATGGAGGCAAGCAACCTACCAGATACAGAGTTGAAAGCAATGGATATAAAGATGCTCAAGGAACTTAGTGAGAACTTCAACAAAGGGGAAGCAAGCATAAAAAAGGACATAGAAACCATAAAAAATAACCAGTCAGATGTGAAGAATACAATAACTGAAATGAAGAATGCGCTAGACGGAATCACCAGCAGATTAGATGAAACAGAGGATCGAATGAGAGGTTTGGAACACAAGCAGAAAACACCCAATCGGAACAAATGAGGTTAGTTTAGGAGACCTCTGGGACAACATCAAGAGTAACAATATTCGCATCATAGGGCTACCAGAAGGAGAAGAGAAAAAGCAAGGGATTGAGAACCTATTTGGAGAAATAATGACTGAAATTTTTCCTAACCTGGTGAAGGAAATAGACGTACAAGCTCAGGTAGTACAGAGAGTTCCAAACAGAATGAACCCTAACAGGCCCAAACCAAGACACATTATAATTAAAATGGCAAAGGTGAAAGACAAAGAGAGAATCCTAAAAGCAGGAACAGAAAGGCAGCTAGTTACTTACAAGGGAACTCCCATAAGATTGTCAGCTGATTTTTCAACAGAAACTTTGCAGGCCAGAAGGGACTGGCATGAAATATTCAAAAGTGATGAAAAGCAAAAACCTACAACCACAATTACTCTTCCAAACAAGGATATCATTTAAAATTGAAGGACAAATAAAGACCTTCCTGAACAAGAAAAAACTAAAGTAGCTCATTGCCACCAAAGCAGTATTACAAGGAAAGTTGAGGGACTTCTTTGAGATGAAAAAAATTTTTTTTACATATATATGTATATATATATTCATATATATGAGTAATAAAATGGCAATACCTACATACCTATCAACAATTACTTTCAATGTAAATGGATTACATGTTCCAATCAAAAGACAAGGTGGCTGAATGGATAAAAAGAACAAAACCCTTACATATGCTGCCTATAAGAGACTCACTTCAGATTGAAAGACACACACAGACTAAAAGTAAAAAGGTGGAAAAAGATATTTCATGAAAATGGAAATGAACAACAACAACAAAAAAACTAGGGTAGCAATACTTATACCAGACAAAATAGACTTAAAAAAGAAAAGATTATAGTAAGACACAATGAAGGACCCAGTAAGCCCACTTCTGGATATTTATCTGAAGAAACACAAAACGCTACTTCAAGGAGACATGTGTATTCATATGTTCATTGTTTACAATGGCCAAGATGTGGAGGCAGCTTGGGTGTCCATTGATGGATGAATGGATAAAGAGTAGATAGTACATAATACAATGGAATATTGCTCAGCCATGGAAAGGAATGTGTTCTTGCCATCTATGGCAACATGGATGGATCTGGAAGGTATTGTGCTGAGTGGAGTATGTCAGACAGAGAACGACAGATGCAATGTGATTTTGCTCATATGTGGAATCTAAAAAACAAAATAAACAAACAAACAAAACAGAAACGAAGTCATAGATACAGAGAACATTTTGGTGGTTCCAGATGGAAGGGCAGTTGAAGGGGTGGATGAAAAAGGGGAAGGGATTAAGAAATATAAATTGGTTGTTACAAAGTAGTTATGGGGATGTGGGGTATAGCATAAGGAATATAGTCAATACTATTGTAATAACTATGTATGGTACTAGATTTATCTGGGTGATAGATGGGAGAGGGGTTGAGGAGCAGGGTGAAAAGGTGAAGAGATTAAGAAGTACAAATTGAGGGCAACCGGATGGCTCAGTTGGTTAGAGCGCGAGCTCTCAACAACAAGGTTGCCGGTTCAATTCCCACATGGATTGGTGGGCCCTGCAACTAAGATTGAAAACGGCAATTGGACTTGAATCTGAGCTGCACCCTCCACAACCAGATTGAAGGACAACGACTTGGAGCTGATGGGCCCTGGAGAAATACACTGTTCCCCAATATCTCCCAAAAAAATTTTTTTTAAAAAAAGTACAAATTGGTAGTTACAAAATAGTCATGGGGATGTAAATCATAGGGAATATAGTCAATAATATGGTAATAACTATATATAGTGCCAGGTGGGTACTAGGCTAGTCAGGGGGAATCACCTTTTTTTAAAACTTTTATTTATTTTAAGTGTGTTTTTCCAGGACCCACCAAGTCAAGTAGTTGTTTCAATCTAGTTGTGGAGGGAGCAGCTCACAGTGGCCCATGTGAGGATTGAACCAGCAACCTTGTTATTAAGAGCACTGAGCTCTACCCAACTGAGCTAACTGGCCACTCCAGGGATCACTTCTTAAATTGCATAAATGTCTAACCACTATGCTGTACACCTGAAATTAATGTAAAATAATATTGAATGTCAACTGTAATTGAAAAATTTAAAAGTGGGGGGAGTGACGGGGAGTAAGAGGTCCAAATTTGCAGGTATAAAACAAGTCATGGGATGTAACATACAGGCATAGAATATAGTCAATAATATTGTGGTAGCATGCTATGGTGTCAGATGGTTGCTGGACTTATCATGCTGACCACTTCTTTAGGTATTTAAATGTTGAACTATGGTGTATATCTCAAACTAATATAATAGTGTATGTTAGCTATATTTTAATAAAAATCTTAAAAACAAAATAATAATGAAGATATTTCTGATAAGATATAAGTACCAAAGCCTGCTGGCTCCCAGCATCAACCCAAGCCCAGAGTCAGACGTAGGAGGGAGGGTAGTGGACCTGTTAACACAGAAACATAGAGAAATTCCTGGAAAATGGATGATGGAGTCCTGGTATGTGTTTGGAGTATGGGAGGAGGGTGGTAGAAGGAGAACAGAGTGACAGAGAATCGTGAATTATGGATAGGAGATAGGGTAGGGGAGAGTTTTTAGGTCTGCAAGTGGCTCTCCCTCAGCATTACCTTGGGCTGTTCATTGTTTGTCCTTGTTACTACTTAAGGGCAGAAATCAACAGCCAACTGAATGTCAACAGGTTGGATGTCAGCTTTCAACAAATACAGACAGCCTGGCTGGATTCTAGTACTCTATCACCTCAAAACCTGAAAGACAAAATGATTCTTAGTGAGGAAGGAAGTGCCCCAAAAGGGAGCTGCACTACCTTGGGTGATTTTAACATCGGAAAAATCTCTGCTGTACATCTCATATACTCCTCCAGACATAAGCTTGATTCATCAGGAGGGTCACATGCTAGAAGCTGAATATTAGCCATTCCTCATGAGTCCACCAACCAAGATATAAAATATCCCCAGGGGAATATGAGCTCCAGGAGGGACAGTCTAGACAACTTAGGAAAGAAATTATTACAAGAATAAATTAAACAAATTCAATGGTCTATAACAGACATGGCAGATTGGTGGACAAAGGAGTTAAAATCAACATAGTCATATTAAATACCCTCAAAAAGAGGATTCATGAAAATAGGAGGAAAAACAGGAAGTCATTAAGGATGTTTTGCTTCGTAATGTCAGACTAGCTTGGTTCAAACCAATCCTCCTGCCAGTAAGTAACAAAGAGAATTGCTGATCAAAATATGAATAAGCGTCTGAAGGTATCAAAGAGTAACCAAAGCAGTTATCAACTGGCTTTTGCTGTTAGCTATTATATACTAACAAATTGTAGCCAAGCTAAGCAAGTGGGCACATTGCACTCTATGCAACAGAAAGAATAAGTTCCGATGGAACAGTCTTTTGCAGAGAAAAGGATTTAACTGTAAGGCAGCCAGATAAGGAGACAGGAGACAAAGCTCAGATCTGTCTCCTCTTCCCCTGACCCCCAAGCAAAGGCTTGAGATGAGTTTTAAGAAGTGAGGGTAGAAGAGGTTATACATATTTATAAGTTCTGATTTTGATTGGTTGGAGTCATGCATTCCTAACAGTGTTTGGTTTTCTTTTCAGCTGGGCAACCATTTCAGTCAACTCTCACTTCAAAAATGGGTCTGCAAGGACCAAGTCTTTGCATCTTGGTTCCGCTGTAGTGTGAATTTCTGTATGGCTGAGCTCTGGAGGCTCTATAAGGAATATCTGATTGCTAACTGCACAGATTCAGGTTGGTTAAACCGATTTTAGCCGATATAGCCGCTTATGGCCAGAGCTGTGGAGGGACCTGGGAACAGCCTCCTGCTGTTTTCTGCATTATACTTTAAACAAACTTGGTTAGTGTCAAGTTTTAAAATCACCCCAAAACTTAACTACTTAAAACAAGAAGCATTTTTTTTACGTTCTTTAAAAATTTTTTTTATTAGTTTCAGGTGTTCAAAGCAATGTAATAGTTAGACATTTAAACCCCTCATAAAGTGATAACCCACCCCCCAAGCTACTACCCCTCTGACATCTTATACAGCTGCTACAATACCATCGACTATCTTCCCTATGTTGCACTCCACATTCCGCAACTATATATACCTATATATATAGTTATAGTTGACATTCAATATTATTCTACTTCAGATTTAGGTGTATAGCGCATTGGTCAGGCATCTACAGTCTATGACGTGATCCCCCTGATAACTTCTGTGCCCATCTGGCACCTTACATGATCTTTACAACATTGGTGATTATATTCCCCCACTGTATTAACGATCAATTTGTATTTCTTAATGGCTTCACCTTTTTCACCCTGTCCCCAACCCTATTCCCATCTATCACCCTGATAGGTCTAGTACCTATCTGGAACCATACCTAGTTATTACAATATTTTTGACTATGTTCCTTATGCTATACCCTACATCCCCATGACTACTGTGTAACAACCAATTTGTACTTCTTAATCCCTCCCCTTTCACCCCTCCTTTACCCCCTCCCATCTTAAAGAAGTCCCTCTAAGAGCCCTTGTAATACTGGTTTGGTGGTGATGAACTCCTTCAGCTTTTTCTTGTCTGGGAAGCTCCTTATCTGTCCTTCAATTCTAAATGACAGCTTTGCTGGGTAGAGTAATCTTGGTTGTATGTCGTTGCTTTTCATCACTTGGAATATTTCCTGCCACTCCCTTCTTGCCTGCAAAGTTTATTTTGAGAAATCAGCTGACAGTCTTATGGGGGATCCCTTGTATGTAGCTAACTGCTTCTCTCTTGCTGCTTTTAAGATTCTCTCTTTGTCTTTAACCTTTGGCATTTTAATTGGATGTGTCTTGGTGTGGGCCTCTTGGGTTTATCTTGTTTGGGACTCCCTGTGCTATCTGGGTTTGTATGTCTATTTCCTTCACCAGGTCAGGGAAGTTTTCTGTCATTATGTCTTCAAATAGATTTTCAATTCCTTGTTCTCTCTCTTCTCCTTTTGGTACCCCTACAATGCGAATGTTGGTACACTTGATATTGTCCCAGAGGTCCCTTAAATTCTCCTCAATTTTTTGGATTCTTTTTTCTTTTTGCTGTTCTGGTTGGGTGTTTTCTGCTACCTTATCTTCTACATCGCTGGTTGGATCCTCTGCTTCATCTAATCTACTGTTGATTCTCTGAAATATATTCTTCATTTTCATTATTGTATCCTTTATTTCTGACTGGTTCTTTTTCATGGTTTCCATCTCCATTTTCATGCTTCCTATCTCTCTGTTGAAGTTCTCCCTGAGATCATTGAACATTTTCATAACCAGTGTTTGGAATTCTGCATCTGATAGATTTCTTATCTCCATTTTGCTTAGTTCTTTTTCTGAAACTTTGTTCTGTTTTTTTTTATTTGGGACATGTTTCTTTGTCTCCCCATTTTGGCTGCCTCCCTGTGTTTGTTTCTATGTAGTAGGTAGGGTTGCTATGTCTTCCAGTCTTAGTAGAGTTGCCTTATGTGGTAGGTAGACATGGGGTTCAGTGGCGCAGTCTTCCTGGTCACCTGAGCCACGCACTCCAGGTGTGTCCCTTGTGTGGGTTGTTTGTACCATCCTCTTATAGTTGAGCTTTGGTTGATAACTGCACATCAATGTGAGGGACTGACCGTTGGGCTTACCAGCTGTGAGGACTGGCCTTGACTACAGGGGATGACTTGGGCAGGGGCTGAACCTACAGAGCAGGCTCTGCCTCAGCAGGACTCTGGTTCCTGCCCAATCTGCCCCTTGGGTGTGTTGTACTTGGAGGCGGCTGGGTGATGCTCCAACTCATTTTGAAGCTGGCTACTGGAGGCATCAGCCCCAGTATCATCTTGGATGGGATCTGCTGTAGGTCAAGTTCAGCCATAGCCTGTGTCCCACCCGGGGCCACCTAGCAGGAGCCACGAAGAAATCAGCAGATGGCTGCAGCCCATGCTGCGCTTGGAAGCACCTTGAGAGACCAAGCCATGAACCAAGGCCAGCTGCTGCTAGTGCCAGCATAGGGCTGCTCAGCCAAAGGTACAGGACACATTCAAGCCAGATGCTGCTGGTCTGGTTCCATAAACCTCTGAGAGACCCTAGGGAAGTCTACAACTTGAGCCAAAGCAGGCAGTTTGCCCGAAAAAGCCACTGAAAGCAGCCTGGGTGTGCCTGAAAGTTGGGTGGGGCCGGGTCTCGAATCGCCAGCGCAGGGTGAACAAATGGCGGAGACGCAGATATAGTGGCGGATTGTGTCCGCACACAGGGAAGGGGGAGGGCTCAACAAAGAATTTCCCCATTGTGGGGACAGAGCTAGGAGTGCAGTTTCCAGGCTCTTGGCCTCACGAGGAAAGGTGCTGGCTCAGGTAGTAAATGAGCGTCAACTGTGATTGGATGGTCGTCGGCTGTGACTCGTTGGCTGTCAGCTGTAACTGGTTGGCCAATTGGCCACTGATATAACTGCCGTGACTGCAGTGGGTTGGTTGGTTGCTTGGTTGGCAGGCAGAAAAATGGATGGCGGATTCTGGATTGTGTGGATCCTACTTTGTCTCGCCCGGCCGCCAGCGAGAATGTGTTGGTATGACTCCCCTATCTATGGCTCCGTGGGTGTTAATTTTTGGATTCACCATATCCTGCGTTCTTATGTGGGGGGTGGGAGCTGAGACCCCACGTGACACTCTGCAGGACACTTGTCCAGGAGAAAGCCTCCTCTCCAGCCCCCGTCCAAAGCCAGACAACCCAATTCCCAACCATATGTCCCTGCCATCTTTCCAGCTATTGATTCAGCTGGAGCTCAGAGCATGTGATTCCATTGGTGGGAAAGTCCGAGTGCAGTCTCTTTAAGAGGAGTGCCTGTGAGTGTAGCCACACTCAGTCTCAGTCACATCTCTGCTGTTTTTTTGTTTTTGTTTTTATTTTTTAATTGGGGAAGGGGAACAGGACTTTATTGGGGAATAGTGTGTACTTCTGGGACTTTTCCAAGTCAAGTTGTTGTCTTTTCAATCTTAGTTGTGGAGGGCGCTCAGCTCCAGGTCCAGTTGCCATTGTTATTTGTAGGGGGCACAGCCCACCATCCCTTGCGGGACTCGAGGAGTCCAACCAGCAACCTTGTGGTTCAGAGCCCACGCTCCAACCAACTGAGCCATCTCGCCACCTGGGAGCTGAGCGGCAGCTCATTGACTTCATTCTAGTTGCAGAGGGTGCAGCTCGCTGGCCCATGTGGGAATCAAACAGGCAGCCCCATTGTCCAGAACTTGCTCTCTAACCAACTGAGCCACCTGTCTGCCCCTCTGCTGGATTTCACAACCATAAATTATGGGGACTTCTCTTCCCTGCACTGAAACCCAGGGCTGGGTGGGGCTGCGATCTCTTGCTCCTCTGGGGGATAGGGGGATCCCCATGGCCGAAATACCCCTCACACACGGGTATGGGACCAGCCCATTCCATGTCTCTGCCCCTCCTACCAGTCTGGAGGTGGCTTCTATGCGTCCTTAGTTGAAAGGTTTCAGTTCAGCTTCATTTTAGGTGATTCTCAGTAATGGTTGTTTTGTAGATTAGTTGTAATTTTGATGTGGTTGTGAGAGAAGATAAACACAGCATTTACCTACTGCGCCATCGTGGTTGTCCGGCAAGAAGCATTTTATTATGATTCATGAAGCCATGGGTCAGCTGGACAGTTTTGCTGATCCAAGCCAGGCTCAGCTGATGGGTCTGCAGTCAGCAGGTGGTTTAGCTCCTGGTTGGCTGGTCTAAGATGGGCCCAGATGAAACAACCCCTCTCTGCTTCATGTGGTCTTGCATATTCCAGCAGAGCAGCTTGGCTTTGTTCTCATGGCAATTCCCAAGACAAGGGTCTGAGACAGAATTGAACCATGCAGGCTTCCTGAGGCCTTGGTTCCAGAAGTGCTTCTGCTGTTTTCTATTGGCCAAAGCAAACTATAAGACCACCCAAGATTCAAGGGATGGGGAAGTAGACTCTACTTCTGTTGGGAGGAGCAGCACAATCACATTGCAAAAGTTGTAGATGAAGAACTGCCGCCATTTTTTTTTTAAATGATAAATATGCCACAGACATCAAGATCCTAGAATGAAGAGAAGCCCAGAAAAATGAGCCTAACATTTTGTTGTTTGCATCACCACGGCATTTGCCAATTCAAAAGAAGCTACTGGGGGGCCGGCCCGGTGGCCCAGGCAGTTAGAGCTCCGTGCTCCTAACTCCAAAGGCTGCCGGTTCGATTCCCACATAGGCCAGTGGGCTCTCAACCACAAGGTTGCCGGTTTAACTCCTCGAGTCTCACAAGGGATGATGGGCTCCGCCCCTGCAACTAAGATTGAACACAGCATCTTGAGCTGAGCTGCCTCCCGGATGGCTCAGTTGGTTGGAGCGCGGGTTCTCAACCACAAGGTTGCCAGTTCAATTCCTCGACTCCCGCAAGGGATGGTGGGCAGCGCCCCCTGCAACTATGAACACGGCACCTTGAGCTGAGCTGCCGCTGAGCTCCCGGATGGCTCAGTTGGTTGGAGCGCATCCTCTCAACCACAAGGTTGCCGGTTAGACTCCCACAAGGGATGTTGGGCTGCGCCCCCTGCAACTAGCAAAGGCAACTGGACCTGGAGCTGAGCTGCGCCCTCCACAACTAAGACAGAAAGGACAATAACGTGAAGCTGAACGGCACCTTCCACAACTAAGATTGAAGGGACAACAACTTGACTTGGGGGAAAAAAAAGGCCTGGAAGTACACACTGTTCCCCAATAAAGTCCTGTTCCCCTTTCCCCTCCAAAAAAAAAAAAAAAAAAAAAAGGATATCTGAAAAAAATAATAATAAAAAATAAAAATAAGAACTTAAAAGATCAGACACAAATAAAGAAAAAAGTCTAAGATAATTAAGTTCACTTTTGTCTAAAAAAGCAAGTCAAAACAAACAAAAACCGTATTCATAATTGTGATGATTAATTTTATGTGTCAACTTGGAGGGTGTTTTTGGATGAGATTAACATTTAAATCTGTGAACTTTGGGTAAAGCTGATTGCTCTTCATAATGGGGGTAGGCTTCATCCAATCAGTTGAAGGCTGAATGGAGCAAAAAGACTGATTCTTCCCCAAACAAGAGGAAATTCTCCAACAGACTGCCTTCATACTTCATTATCACCATTGACTTGCCTTTGGACTGAAAGTGCACTATTGCATTTCCTGGGTCTCCAGCCTACCACCTCACGCGGCAGATTTTGGACTCACAAACCTCCATAATCATTTGAACCAATTCCTTATTTTATACACACACACACACACACCCTACATCCTATTGGTTCTGTTTTTCTGGAGAACCTTGACTAATACAATAATAAACCAGAAAGAAAATTGTAGATTATATCATCATGAGGGTGGTAACTAGAGGAATTAAGACTAAGGAATTTACCTTATTATGAGGATAATATCAATTTTGAAATGCTTAAGGATTTGACAGAGGAAAAACAAAAATAAATCTGGGTCTTAATAATTAAGAAGCAGCCATTAGAATAACCAATATAGAATGAACAGCTTTCAAATGAGCAGCAAAACATTTTATTAAAAATTAGTCTAGATAGTGCGGTAATGCAACCAATCCTGGAGAAGCCGGCGGGAGCCCCAAGGAAAGTTCTCTTTTCTTTGTGAAGGGCAGGGAGCCCTGGAATGGGTTCGCCCCGAGACAGGGGCCGTGTAAAAAAAAAAAAAATTAGTATAGTCAATAGAAAGTTGGATATGATAAAGAAAAAAAAAGATGGGTGAAACAAGTCTAACAGTCTATGACTAATTATAATAAAGTTGAATGGATTAAATTCACCTATCAAAAACAAAGATTCTCAGAATGGTTAACAAAAATAAAACACAATCTTCTGACAAGCAAGAAACTGCTAATACTATTACTTCAAAAAAGAGAACTGGATAGCTGGGAGATGGTGGAGGAAGTGTAGGAGGGAGATTTTGCCCTGCACATCTTTAAGTACATTTTGAATTTTGAATGCATTACCTGTTCAAAAGAAATAAAACCACACTCTGAAATAACATGTGGCTCAAAGAAGAAATCATAATGGAAATCAGTTAATACGACTGAAAAATAATAAAAATACTACATATTAAAACTTGTAGGCTACAGTAACAGGATATTTGGAAATTTCAAAATTTCCAAACAGACTTTCATATATTTGAAAAGTGGCTAAAAATTAATAGGCTAAGTGTCTAACTTAAGATTTTTTTTTAAAAGGATAAATCCAAAGAAAGTAGAAGAAAACAAAGATAAGAGCTAAAGTTAATGAAATAGAAAACAAACTACAATACAGTCTATCAAAGGCACACTGAAAAGCTAAAAGTTGAAAATACTGATTAAGAAAAATAGGAAATAAATCACTACTCTGCCCTGCAAAATTACACATATATGTGTCCCCTTTTATAATATGACTATAACTAAACATAGAGCTAAATTTAAAAATAAGAATACTATGTATACATCTTGTAAAATTGAGACAAGTCACATAGCATAAAATTCACATTTTAAAATGTATAACTCAATGGTTTTAGTATATTCACAGGGTTGTACAACCATCACTGCTATCCAATTCAAGAACATTTTCACGGGGTTGGCTGAGTAGCTCTGCTGGTTAGAGCGTGGTGCTGATAACAGCAAGATTGCCAGTTCAACCCCCGCATGGGTCATTGGGAGCTGTGCCCTCCTTACAATAAATAAATAAATAAATAAATAAATAAATAAATAAATAAATAAATAAATAAATAAAATTAATTACTTTAAAAAATAAAATAAAACTTTAAAAAAAAAAGAACATTTTCGTGGACCCAAACGAATCCTAGTATCTATTAGCAGTCACTCCCTATTCCCCTCTTCTCCTAGTCCTTAACAGTCACTAATCTACTTTCTGTCTCTGAATCTACCTATTTTGGACATTTCATATAAACAGAATTATACAATATGTGTACTTTTATGCTTGGCTTCTTTCTCTTCTTTTGTATTTTCAAGGTTCATCTATGTTGTAGCATGTATCAGAACTTTGTTTCTTTTCATGGTTGAATATTATCCACTATATGGGTAAACCACATTTTGTTTATTCACTAATCTATTGATGGATACGTGGGCTTTTCCACATTTTGGCTATTGTGCATATTGCTGTTATGAACATCTGCATATGAATACAAGTATCTGTTTGAGTTCCTGTTTTCAACTTTTTAGGTTTTTGTGCAAACAAATTCTTGTTATTCTTTTCAAAAAAATTTTTTGATGTATATCTAGGAGTGGAATTTCTGGTTTAACTTTGAGAAACAAACTTTTCCACAGAGGCTGCCCATTTACATTTCCACCACCAATATGTGAAGATTCTAATTTCTCCACAGCCTCATCAATACGAGTTATTTTTCTTCTTAATTCTTATTATAGTCATCTTACATCTCTAGTAGGTGTTATTGGTATCTCACTGTGGTTTTGATTCACGTTTCCCTGAAGGATAATGAAGTTGAGCATGTTTTCATGTGTATATTGACATCTGTATATCTTTGAAGAAATGTGTATTCAAATCATTTGCCCATTTTTAAGTTGGATTGTTTTTTTTCTTGTTGCAGTTGAGTTGTAGATGTTCTTTATATAGCCTGGGTACTTAACTTTTATTAGATATATGATTTGCAAATATTTTCTCCCATTCTGTGGGTTTCCTTTTTACTCTCTTGATAATGTCCTTTGATACCCAAAAGTTTTTAATTTTGATAAAGTCCAATTTATCTATTTTTCTGTATTGCTTATGTTGTTGGTGACATATTTATGAAACTATCGCCCAAGTCCAAATCTCTCTGTTTTCCTCTTTGTGTTTTACAGTTTTAGCTCTTAATTTTAGGTGTTTGATCAGTTTTGGGTTAATTTTTGTACATGGCATAAAGTTATGTTCCAATTTTATTCTTTTGCATGTGGATATCCAGTTTCCCAGCACCATTTGTTGAAGAAACTGACTGTTCTCCTTTTGAATGCTCTTGACACCCTTGTCAAAACTTAATTGACTGTATATGTGAAGGTTTATTTCTGGACTCTCAATTCTATTCCATTGGTCTATATGTGTATCCATATACCAGTACTACACTGTTTTGGCTACTGTAGCTTTGCAGAAAGTTTTAAACCTGGGACGTGTGGGTGCTCCAGTTTTATTATTTTTCAAGACTGTTTTGGCTATTTTAGTTCCTTGGATTGCCACATGAATTTTAAGATCATATTATCAATTTCTGCAAAGAAATCTGATGGCCTTTGATAGGTCAATTTGGGGAGTATTATCATTTTAGCAATAGTAAGTCTTCCAATCCATGAACATGGATGTCTTTCTATTTATTTAGGTCTTCTTCAATTTCCTTCAGCAGTGTTTTGTAGTTTTCAGTGCATAAATCTTGTGTTTCCTTGGTTAATTTATTTCCTAAGTATTGTATTTTTCTTGATGTTATTGTAAATGAAATTTTTTTGCTAATTTCCTTTTTGGTTTGTTCATTGTCAGTATATAGAAATACAACTGATCCTTGAGTGTTGATTTTGTATCTTGCAATTTTGTTGAATTTTTATTAGCTCTAATAGATTTTCTCAGGATTCTTTTGGGTTTCTACATATAAGATCAAGTCATCTGCAAACAGAGATAGTTTTATTCCATCCTTTTAAATTTGGCTGCCTTTTATTTCTTTTCTTGCCTAATTGCTCTGACTACAATTTTTAGTGCCATGTTAAATAGAAGTGGTAAAAGTGAACATCCTGTCTTATTCCTGATCTTAGAGAAAAAGCTTTCAGTCTTTTATCATTGAGTACGATGTTTGCTGTGGGTTTTTCATATATGGGCTTCATCAAGTTGAGATAATTTTCTATTTTTAAGAGATTTTATCATGTAAGAATGATAGATTTTTGTCAAATACGTTTTCTGCATCAATTGAGATGATCATTGTTTTTTCCTTCATCTTATTAACATGGTGTATTACATTGACTGATTTTCATATATTAAACCACCTTTGCATTCCTGGGACAAGTCTCATTTGGTTTTAGTATACAATTCTTTTAATATGCTGCTTAATTCAGTTTGCTAGATTTATTATTTATTTACTTATTATTTTTAGGATTTTTGCCTTTTTATTCATAAGGGTTTTTTATCTATAGCTTCCTCATCTTGTTGTGCCTGTTCTGGTTTCTGTATCAGTCTAGTGCTTGCCTCACAAAATGAGATAGGAAGTGTTCCCTCCTGTTCAATTTTTGGGAAGAGTCTGAGAAAGATTGGTGTTAATTCTTCTTTAAGTGTTTGATAGAATTCATCAGTGAAACCATCTGGTCTCGAAGTTTTCTTTGTTGTAGGTTTTTGATTACTGATTCAATCTCCTTATGCCTTATAGGTCTATTAAGATTTTTTATTTCTTCTTGAGTTAGTTTTGGTAGTTTATGTGTTTCTAGTAATTTGTCCATTTCATCTAGATTATCCACTTCGTTGGCCTACAGTTATTCATGGTATTCTCTTACAATCTGTTTTGTTTTTGTAAAGTTAGCAGTGATATCCCCTTTCATTTCTGATTTTAGTAATTTGAGAATTTTCTCTCTCTTTTTTCTATTTTAGTCAGTTTATCTTAAAGATTTGTCAATCTTTTCAAAGAACTAATTTTTGTTTCATTGGTTTTTCTCATTTTTTTTCTATTTTGTTTAACTGCTTTAATCTTCTTTATTTCCTTCATTTGGGTGTAGTTTGCTTTCGTTTTTCTACGTTAAGATGGGAAGTTAGATTGTTGATTTGAGATATTTCTTCTTTTTATACGTAGGCATATATTTATATGTAGGCATGTACTTACTGCTATAAATTTCCCTCTGTGAAGTTTTCACTGAATCTTACAAGTTTTGATTAGGTTGTGTGTTTGTGCATGTGTGTTTAATAGATTTTATTTATTACAGCAGTTGTCCCCCCCCTTCTTCTGCCTCCCCCGCCCCTCCCCCCCCACTCTGGTTCAAACCATTGTTTCTCAGTCTAGTTATGTAGGACACAGCTCCCTGACCCATGCTGGTATTATGAGCCTTGCGTGTGTCCCCCCCCCGCCCCCGGCTGAGCAGTTGGTAGCCCGTGGCACCTCCTCACAGCAGCTTACACAGACCTCCAGCTGCTCACAGCAGCCCAGCTCCAGGGAGAGCAGTTGTTCACAGTCTTAGCAGTAGAGGGTGCAGCTCACTGGCCCGTATGGGAATCGAACCGGCGACCTCGGCGTTAGGGGCATGGTGCTCCAACCATCTGAGCCACTGGGCCGGTCCCCCAGCAGTTTTTTGTTCACAGAAAAATTGAGTGGAAAGTACAGAGTTCCCATATATCCCCTGGCCTCACATATGCACTGACTTCCCCACTACCAACATCCCCCACCAGCATGGTATAGTTGTTACAATTAGTGAACCTACATTGACACATCATTATCATCCAAAATCTACAATTTAAATTAGGGCTCACTCTTGGTGTTGTACATTTTTTGGTTTTGACAAATGTATGACATGTACCACCATTATAGTACCATACAGAGCAGTTTCACTGATCTGAAAACCCCCTGTCCTAGCTAATTCATCCCTCCCTCCTCCCCAACCCCTGATCTTTTTTTTTTTTAAAGATCTTATTGGGGAAGGGGAACAGGACTTTATTGGGGAACAGTGTGTACTTCCAGGACTTTTTTCCAAGTCAAGTTGTTGTCCTTTCAATCTTAGTTATTGAGGGTGCCGTTCAGCTTCAAGTTGTTGTCCTTTCAGTCTTAGTTGTGGAGGGCGCAGCTCAGCTCCAGGCCCAGTTGCTGTTGCTAGTTGCAGGGGGCACAGCCCACCATCCCTTGTGGGAGTCAAAGGGGGTGCAACCCACCATCCCTTGTGGGAGTCAAGGAATCGAACTGGCAACCTTGTGGTTGAGAGGACGCACTCCAACCAACTGAGCCATCCGGGAGTTCAGGGGCAGCTCAGCTCAAGGTGCTGTGTTCAATTTTAGTTGCAGGGGGCGGAGCCCACCATCCCTTGCGGGACTCGAGGAATTGAACTGGCAACTTTGCGGTTGAGAGCCTACTGGCCCATGTGGGAATCGAACCGGCAGCCTTCGAAGTTAGGAGCATGGAGCGCTAACCGCCTGAGCCACCGGGCCGGCCCCCAACCCCTGATCTTTTTGTTTTTATTTTCATTTGTCTCAAAGTATTTTCTAATTTCCCTTGTGATTTCTTCTTTGATCCATTGGATATTTAAGAGTATATTGTTTAATTTCCACATATTTGTGAATTTTCCAGTTTCCCTTCTATTGGTTTCTGGCTTCATTCCACTGTCAGTGAAGATGCTTTGCAAGATTTCAGTCTATTAAAGTTTATTAAGACTTGTTTTGTGGCCCAAAATATCGTGTATCCTGGAGAATGTTCTGTAGGATGTTTAGCAGCATCCTTGCCATCTATCCACTAGATACCAGTAACCCCCCTCTTCCCACCCACCAATTATGACTGCCAAAACGTCTCCAGACATTGTCAAATATCCCCTAGTAAAATTGCCTGATTGACAACCACGGTATTAAATATTGCTACCTTGTAATGTAACCTAAGAGATCATGAAACAATCTTATGCCCAAAGGTAGCCACTGTTGTTTCTAATTCTGAAAAGCAGAAAACATCCTAGATGTGTAGTAACAGAGGAAAGATTAAATAAACTGTGGTATATCTACTCGGTGTTATCGCAAAGTTAGTAATGCCCACCTGATGATAGAAACTAGAAGAATCAAAATCAACCCTTTAAAGATAATCTCTATTAAAAAGCTCAGTTATTTTTACATTCAAGAATTGCTAATGGCACGCCTATGGTATTAACTTCAAATACACACACACACACACACACACACACACACACACACACTTCCATCCAAATAAGTTGAAAACTTAAAACCTGAACGTGGATCTTTATTTACAGCAGCTTTATTCACAATTGCTGAAACTTAGAAAAGCAACACAAGATGTCCTTCAGTAGGTGAATGGATAAACTGTGACACATCCAGACAATGGATTATTCAGTAATAAAAGAAATGTGCTATCAGGCCATGAAAAGACATGGAGGAAATTTAACTGCATATTACTAAGTGCAAGAAGCCAATATGAAAAGGCTGCGTACTGTATGATTCTAACTCTGATATTCTGAAAAAGGCAAAACTATGGAGACAGTAAAAAGACCTGTGGTTGCCAGGGGTTAGAGGGAAGGAGGCAGAGCACAGAGGATTTTCAGGGCAGTGAAACTACTCTGCATGATACTATAATGGTGGGTACATGTCATTGTCCAAACCCAAAGAATGCACAACGCCGAGTGAGCCCTAATGTAATCTATGGACTTTGGGTGATAATGATGCATAGGTTCATCATTTGTAACAAACGTCCCACTCTGGTGTGGGATATTGATAGCTGGAGGCTGTGCGTGTATAAGGCCAGAGGGCACACGGGAACTCTCTGTACTATCTGCTCAATTTTGCTGTGAACCTAAAACTATTCTAAAAAATAGTCTATTAAAAAAAGACATCCAGGTTCAAAACTTGTCTGAACTGTTCAACCTTTAGAGAAAAATATAAACTCCATAGCCATTGTTCAACTTAGATAGGTAAATGATTAATGACTAGTTATCTTTTTTTGGTAAAATATGGCTCCATCACACTGACACAATCCAAATTGTCTATGAATGGTGAATTTCTAGCAACACATTCTTGTGACAGAGTAGTAACAGCAAAAGCTAATGGGTCAGAGTTATTAAGATCACATCTAGCTTAGGCACTTAACATCTCTAACCCCTTGGACAAAATATTGAACCTCTTACGGACTGTCGATTTCTTATTTTGTAAAATGGGGTTGTTACCTTAGAAATGGAAGTTAAGTAAAAATAACATAGGGGTCCAAATAATGTCAGGTGAAAAAAAACCATTTCGTTTTCATGAAAAAAACTTCCATACATGAATCTCAACTAAGTCCAAATGTTAATAATGTTTTGGTGATAGTATTATAGGTAACTTTAATTATTATTCAAACTTCTATCTTCCAAATTTTCTACAATAAACATCCATTATTTAGTCAGAAAATAAACACAATTTTTAAAACCACAACACAAAAACTGTAGAAAATAATATTTTATTGAAACAGTTTCTCAATTAACAATGGAGCAAAGTATAATTTGATTCAAACCTGTCCAACCAGCCTTAACTGCTAGTGAAAGAACTAAAACATAAAGGACAGGGTGGGACCCTTAGGTTTCATTTCTGCCAATGTGGCAAAAAAAAAAAAAAAAAAAAAAGGAATAAAAGAGACACAACTAGGCTCCCCTTTGCCCTGGGAACTGGGGTGGCAGCCCTAGCTCCTGTTACAGACAGAATACTGAAGGACTGGCTCCCCAACATCAGCATGGTGGGTAAAGGGCCCCCATCCTAGCAGAGCAATACACAAAAGAAAGCCAGCCTCTTCCTTCACCCACAAAGCCTGCCTCAAGGAGAGCAAGGTGCCATTTTTACATTCACACCATGTTTCCTTCCCCCAGAGTCTTAGGATAGGGGCGCACAGTAGAAAGCACATTTTGGCAGCCGAGGGAGTGAAGGAAAGGCTATGACTGGGAGGGCAGAATAGCAGGAAAGAAAGGGGGGCAGATAGTCAAAGGGACAGAGTACCAGGATACTGGGAAAATGACTGTGCTTGCAGGATGCTGGCATCCCACGCCAGGTCACTCCGCACGGCAATCCTGGGCCCAAGAGTCCACAGGTGGGAGCTACATGGTTTTCACACAGCTCATGCCCTGGAGAAGTGGCTGGTTTCCCTTCTTCACTTTCTCCGTTTACTCTGGCCACTAGGGGTCATACGTGCATGTGGGAATAGACCTAGATTTACTTCAGCCAGTCCAGATGTAAGGGCGTTAGGCAAGAGACAGCCTGATTTGCAACAGGAAGCCAAGGAAACCCACAGGAAAAAGAGTCAATGGGGATGGCAGTTTTTTTCAGGGAAAAAGAACTTGGAGGAGAAAAGAGCATAGACAGGCACTCAGAAACCAAACCTGGTAACCAAGGCTCTGTAGACACTGGCCCTTGTGTGACACTGATTTCGTGGTAGAAGACGAAAGAAATGAGGATGATCGAAGACTGGAGACTCTAATAATCCAGGATATTCTTCCCACTAACAGGCCTGCTAACCACTGACAGGCATTCTCTCACCTACCCACAGGCAACGAATTAAGACATAATAGTGATTTTTCCCAAATTTGGACCTGGATAGGTAGGGAACCGGGGGTGGGGTTGGGGAATAGAACAATTTCAGTTTTAACCACAGAACTACTCTGGAAGGACTGGTGAGTTGTCCCTTCCTTCCCCTTCTATGCACCTCCAATCACAGGTGAGAGAAAAGGAACTTAAGCCTCTGAGGGCACGACCAACCCCTCCCCCCAACCCTCAATGTTTAATAAATAGAGATGGTAGGAGAAGGGGGTGGGGATGATTGGGGAACTGGAAGGAGGGGGTTATAGTTCATCATTCTTCAAAGTTCGCTTCTGTTCTGTTGGCTGCTCCTTCTGTTCAGATTCTGTTGGGAGTTGGGGAGACAAAGGAATGACAGCAGGTGAAATGGAGGTAACTGGCCCTGGTCCTGAGCATATATTTTCCCCAGAAACCACCAGGCTTCCTGGCATACTCCCAGTTCCACCCTCACCTGCTCCAGCACCTTCTAACTCCAGAGGTTCCGAGTCTGCTGGTTCAGATCCTGCTTTTGGGAAGGAATAGTTTAGTGTCTGCAGAAAGGGGGAAGGGGCTAAAGGAGAGGTTGGCAAACTTTTTCTGTAAAGAGCCAGATAGTAAATATTTTAGTATTTGTTGGCCATACTCAGTCTCTTTGCATATTCTTGTTTTTTTAATAACCTAAAAATGTAAATATCATTCGTAGCTAGCTCATGGGCTGTTCAGAAACAGGATGTGCCTGCCAGTTTGCCAACCCCTGGGCTACGCGACGTCCCTATTCCCAGATCCCCCAACTCACGAGTCGCTTTCTCAGGTTCTGAAATGGGCTGTGTATCTTCAGTCTGGCCTGGAGGGAAACCAGGAGTAAAATGTAGTCCCAGGAGGGAAAGGAGACTTTCTTTCTGCCCAGTAGTATCTGGAACCAGGCACCTTGCGCTCACCTGGTGGACGGATGACCTTCTCTCCATGGGCACTGGCATTGAGTGGGGGTTCTGCCCGGGTCCCATTCTTGTCCTTGGGCCGGGGCCGTGGCTTGGTAAACTTGGCCTTATTGAGCAGATACTGCACCTCACGGTCCAGCGCCATCATCTTGGCCTCAATGTCTTTTGAGAGCAGCACAGGCCTCTCTGTGGCAGGAAGCTTGGCCTGCTCGGCCATCGTTGTATTTTTCCACGCCTGTGGGTAAGGCCAGAACAGGATCAGAGCTAACCATGGAGAGAGCAGACATCTCTGTTCCAGATGAAACAAACCCACAACCAGCCTCAGGCTCTTCTGTCGGACCTCAAATCACTCTGCCACCTCTGGCCGTCAGTCCCACAGGGTTAAGAGGACTCCTCAGAACGGCATTTGAGGCTCTCCGCAAGGAAGTCTCAAACTACATGTTTCTGGCTTACATCCTATTTGTACTAAGTACAGCTGAACCTCCTCATTACTCCCTTCTAGTCTTTTCACTTCTGAGCTCTGGATCAAAAAGTCCCCACATATCCAAAATGGTTTCTGCTTCACATGAAAATCATTCTCACCTGTCCAAACCTGGCCCACTTTCTGAGTCCAGCTCAAGCCCCAGCTCCTCAAAGCCGTTTTCTCTAATCCTCGAGGGATGAGCTCTGTTGCTCCTCCAACCTGACCACTCAGGGCTCTGATCCTCGTTTGGGGCTAATCAGACATGGTCTCAAACGCAAACATCTTTTCTCGCCTTCCCAATTAGCTGCTAAGCCCGGAGGAAGGGGCTGCTGAGTCTCCACTGCTCTGCACCTCCTGTGCTGCCTAGAATGGCACACTTTGCCAGTTAAGTATTTACACAGGGATTACCCAGGTCTCATTGATGACTTTCTCTAACGTCGTCATCTCCACCTCGGTGAAGATCTGGTCCATTTCTGGGATAAGCCGGGCCCCCCTGGAAGCCAGAGGGGAGACAATCACAGAAGGAAGTGGGGAATGGGGTGTGGGTGTGGGGAATGGGAAGCTGATGAGGAGACTCGGTGAGCTTGGCAGGACTGCATTAGGAAGAAAGGGCAAAGGGGCTGCTCACTTGAGAAACATGCTGGAATGGTTGAGGAGATTATCAAGGGCTGATAGCCGTTCAGGCCACTTCTTACGCTCTTCCACCCGAAAAAACAACGCTTGGCACAGCTTCCTCAGCTCAGCCAGCTTCTCCTTCAACATCTGATGTATGGGGGTAGGAGTGGGTAGAGGGGTTGAAAGGATAACAGGGGAGCCCTGGAGCCAGCCCTCTAGCCTTCTTTATAGTCTTACACCCCAGCTCTTCTCATTTTCTCCGATCCTGGAGAAAGCTCCCATCCTACCCGCCATGTCCTGGGAGGCCCCTCACCACTGTGGTGGCCCCAAAGCCTTCATCCTCCAGCCAGGTGGAAGCAGCGCTGAGTCTCCCAGAGATCTCTTCACGCTGTTCCTCGGTGGACACTTCCTGGTATTCAGGCTGGTACAGCTTGTCCTAGAGAGGTGCATACAAGTGCAAGCATGCAGTGAGCTCCTGAGAGCCAGAGCCTCCCCGATACAGGCCCTGGAGCAAGTGCGCCGCCCAGCCTACTAACCTGGGTCTCAAAGATGAAAGCTTCCAAGCTGTTGGCAGCTTTCTCCCGTTCCTGCTTCTCTAGGTCTCGGACTGTTAAATCCTGAAGTCTGTGGGACAAAAGGAGATAGGCATGAGGGAGAGGCTGTGCTGAACTCAGGCCCTGTTCAGAGAGCTCTCCCTCCCAGAGGCACCACTGCACACCATGGCCATCACACACACACGTGCAGTCTTTACTCACTTCTGTGCTGAACGGGCCAGCTCATCCTCGGACAAGTCAGGTAGGTCTAGAACAACCAGCTCCACCCCAATCTCCTCTACCATTCTCTGCTTCCGGGCCAGGTTCTGCTTCTTTTCTTCCTCCGGGGCTGGAGAGATACCCTCAGACCCTGTCTCCCCCTTCTCACTTGGCTTCTATGGGGGAAAAAGATAAGGATATCAGGAAAAGCTTAGGCCCTTCTATTCTCCACTGGCAGGGCTCGAGGAAATGAAAAACAAGACAGGCATCTGCTCCCTCAGCCTCTGGGGCCAGCCTGGACTGACTCTGCCTGCAGCTTACCTGGGCCTCAGACTTTTCACCATTTTCTTTGTCTGTGGCCTGTTCTCTCTCAGGGGCTGCATCTCCCTTAGGCTCAGGGGGTGGAGGCTGAGAGGTGTCCTCCACTGGGGCCTCAGCTTCCTCCTTGAGCTCCGCTTGCTCTCCAGGCTCATCCTTGCTCCCCTGGGCAGGGCTTTCTTCTTCCTCCTGGGACACAATCACAAACACACCACAGAAGACAGTCAGGACCTACGAAGCAGAACCAGCTCAGCAATGCCAGGTCGCCTGGCTCTGCTTTAAAGGGACTCACAGCTTGGGAATAGACAGACGACAACTATATGGAAATGGGCAGTGGGCCATCTGGACTGCAGCAGTCTAGTTAGACAAAGGAGAAAGATCTGGAAATGAGGGAAATGGGCCTTGGACCTTGTGCACAGGGACAGCTCAGAGTGCAGAGGAAGGTTTTATGGTTACTCAGCATGAGCTGAGAGGAAGGGGAGAGCTATTAAATCCTAGGGAGCTGGGATGCCCGTCCCAACTCCTTGCACCCACAGCATCTTTCCTGGCTCCACCTGCTTTCCTGGCTCCACCCTGGCCTTACCTGGACAGTGTCCGTACCATTTTCTTTGGTATCTGATGTGGTGCCACCTCCAAACAGGCTGGAGATGGTGTTGCCCAGTTCTAGGGGGAAGAAAGCCCAAAGACTCAAAGGATATCACAGCAGTGACTCTATCTCCTAACCCAAGGGCAAGGCCTGCTGCCTCCCCGAAATGCACACAAGTATATCCTTCTTCTCTCTCCCTGTCCTCCCCCACCCCTCGCATACACACACACACACACACACACACACACACACACACACACACACGTGCGTGAATCTTACTGGTCAGAGTTGATTCTTCTTCTGGGTTGTCCTCCACTAGTGTCTCAAACACAGACTCCACCTGAAAACAGGGGTTCAAGATGAAGAAACGTGCATGTGAACCCACCGTTTCTCCACAAACCTTCAGCCATGGTTGGGATCCACTTATGCACATCCATGATTCCTAGCTGTGCTGGCCTATTCTCTCGCCTCCTGGCATATCGCCTGCCTTCTTCTAACTCCTCTTGGATCAAGTCACCCTGCCCCCCTTTGACTATGACCCCTCTGAGGACAGGATCACAGCTTTTATTTTGTCCCAGAGTGCTGCACATCTCCACTCAGCAAGATGGGCTATTATTTCCCATAGTATGTTCTAAGAGATATTAACCCTCAGAATTGTTCTTCGAAACTGGGTTCCTCAGCCATTGTAGAGATCCTGAAATTTACAATGTCCATAGGCATTTACAGGCTGTAAGAAGGCCCACACCAAATCCCTGGTTAGCTTCATTTAGAGTCAAGATATATCTCACCCCCAAACCCTTCTCATTTCTCATATTCTAATACCATGTAGAACTGCTTTGGGAAAAGCTGGTGGGGCCTGGGCCCTTGCCCAGCACACAGGTTCTCCCTCTGCGCTCACCCTGACGAGGCTGAGCACACCACTCTCATCCAGGTGGAAGTGAGCCTTGATGCCCTTGGACTCGTAGTCGGGATACTTCTTGAAGCTCTCACCCACACCTTTTAGCTTCACTGTGGTCAGATTCTGGGAGCCAAATACCCTGGTTGGGAGGAAAGAGCAGTTCAGGGGAACCCACCCAACTTGCCCCCAGCTCTAGACTACACAGCCTCCTGGCATGAGACGTCGCGGCCCTCCCTGAGGACACACTCAGGAGGGGAGCACCCTCTGGAGAAGAAACTCAATGCAACCCCAACCCCACAGCCTGCTTCCTCTGTAGCCCCACCCACCAGGATCACCTGCTCAATCTTATCCTGTAGAGGAAAAAAGAATGTGAGATGGGACAGCACACAGTTGACCCTCCTCCTTAACCCTGTAGGCCTCAAGTTCTCCCTCCCTGGAGCTCCCATCCTGCCCCACCCCACCCCCTCACCGAAGATCCTCAGGCCCCAGGAAGCTGAGGTCACCATAGTTGATGTGAAAGTTGAAATCATGGCTGTAGCGGTTAAAGGTGATGACTTTACGTTGAGGGTAGGGCCCCATCCGGGAGAAGAGAATACGCTTATTGTGCTTCAGGCTATGAACCCCAGGTTCCTCCTCCACCTCCCTTGTGAACTCCACCTACACAGCAGACAGAAGAGGTACACTGGAGAACCAAAGCAGGTTCTGGGGCAAGGGTGGGTGGGAAATATTAATTGGCAGAAAAACAAAGGACAAGCTAGAGCAGACAAAAGGGGAGATCACACTTGGAGAGGTAAAGGGAGCTTGTCACCTGATCAGACAGGTTAACTCACCAGGATGGGATAGATCACTGCGTCTCGGACTACAAACGGCTTCACCTTAAAGGCTTTGCTGAGCGCAGCTGCCTGGTACACAGCCCCCATAGCGGCTGCTTCATCTGCATTGATGTTCTTCCCCAGCTCCTCCCTGTCAAAGTCCCAGGCTTCAGCACCATCTATACTGTAGCTCCCAGCCTGGCCTCCCTCCCCTCAGCCCTCCAGCTGCTCAACCCTCGAGTCCTAGCCCCCACACTCACTTGCGCACAGCCTTCAGCAGTACCTCCTGAACTTTGGGGACCCGAGTGGCCCCACCCACCAGGATCACCTGCTCAATCTCATCCTGCAGAAGGAGAAAGAATGTGAGATGGGACAGAGTTGACCGTCTTCCTTAACACAAACTCTTCCCTTACGTTTCTGCTCCCTTCTCCTGCCATCTAATTCCTTTCTATCCCACTTGTCTCCTCCCCCAGGCCCACCTGCAACTGACTACCCCCCTCACCAAATTCATTTCAGCACTCTGGAGGGCCTGCTGCACAGGCCCAGGCACCCGCTCAAATAAGTCTGTACACAGTTCTTCGAACTCCACTCGAGTCACTTTGGCCTTGAAGTCCACATCGTCCATGAGGCCCTCAATCTGGGGGAGGATGAAAAGTGTCAGTTTTTGCCCAAGTCTAGCTTTCTGAGTGAGCAGTCAGAAACCAAGGGAGCAGGACTTTAGGAGGATGGCAGAAGGCATGGGAAGAAGGGATGGACCACACCAGGCACAAGTAGCCTAGCTCAGGATAGTGAGGTCCTCTACCCTCTAGGTGGGGAATACTGCCCTCAACCAGCTATCTGTGGACACCTGTGCCATGTGGTCAACATTGGCGCTCAGAACAGTTTTCAGTCGATTAGCCTCACGTAGCAACTTGGCCATGGCACGGGGGTTCTCCCGCACGTCCTTTGCTTTCTGGCCCTTGCGCTGCTCATTGAAAAGCCCAGCCAGGTGCTCACGCAGCCGGAGCTCCATCTCTAGGCCCCCCAGGGTGCGGTCAAACCTATTCAGAAAGGGAACAGGGACAAGTATGAAGAACACATGGGGTCTCTTCATCTGTACAGGAACCTGATTCTCATCCTACATGGCAATGCCTCACAGGTACAATTCACCCATCCACTCATTCAACCGTAATTACTGGGTATCAATGTTATTTGTCTCTGGGGATACAGTTATGAGAAGAAAAAAAAAGACAGGATTCCTGCTCCCAAGGAATTTACATTCCAGCAATCAAAGAATCATATAAACGTAAAACTTTAATCACCCCATGTGTTATAAAGGAGAGGCAGACAATGTTATTAGAACCTATACATGGGAAATTTCAGCTACTTAAGAGATGTCAGGGAATGTTTTGTGAAGAAGAGATGCTTGAGCTGAAACCTAAAGGGTGAGTGGGAGTTAACTAGGTGAAGTGGAAAGAACATTCTAGACAGAGGAAACAATATGCATAAAGACCCTGAGATGGGAGAGAGTATGTTAAGTTCCAAAGGAGAACAGGTATGTTGAAGCTCAAACAACAAGAGGCTCAGAGTTAGAGACAAGCACATAGGCACAGCCTCATAGTCCGAGATAAAGGTTTGGAGCCACTGAAGGGTTTTTAAAGAAACAGACTATAATCAGGTTGGTATTTTGAAAGGAACCCTCTGGCTGCAATGTGGAAAAAGAACGGGAGGGAGCCCACACTGGAAGCAGGCGATCCTTGGAATTCTGCAGGTAAGAGGCAATGGTGGCTTGAGCTAGAGTGGTAGTGGTAGAGATGGATGGAAAAGAATGAGCTCAAGAAATAAAACAAGATGAGGTTATTTAAGGAAATTGGAAATGACAAGAGTGATAAAAAGATCGAATCTGACATCCTATATAGGGCTGATAGCCTGGTGGATTTTCTTAGAAGAAATTCAGTAAATTCCCTGCCTTTCAATCTGTCCTTCCCCATCTCCATCTTCCCCTTGTTCTTTGGGAGAGGAACCCCACAATCATTGATGCTTTAACCAGGAGAGCACTCCTGCAGAGAGCAGGAAAGTGAGGCAGTTGCCCCTCCAAGAAGGTACCCCTGACCCGAGGGTCTCTTAGCAAGCAGCCTTCCTCCCAGCACCCACTTACCCCACTCCCCGGATTTGTAGCTGTGGCTGCATCCCTGCCTCCTTAGTCTTCACAGTCTGGTAGGTCACGATGGTGCACACAGTGCTGCCTGAGCCCATGTCATAGAACATGATATTCTGTAGACACACCAATGCAAGTATCACAGGAACCTTATCCAACTCCAGGGTGCCTGCCTGCTTTCAAGGGATTGCACCAACTCTCTATGAAAGCCTAGCAACTCCAGTGAGGCTGAAAGGAGGCTGTCTATCCCAACAAGATGCAAAACAAGCCAAGTGGCCTCCATCCTCAGAACAAGCCACCCTGCAAGTCTAGTCAGAAGTTCCTCCCTGGCTCACCTGAGCAGTAGTATTGATATCTTTCCGGCGGAAGACACCATAGCTGAGGGCAGTGGCAGTGTTGTCATTGATGAGCTGCAGCACTTTGAGGCCAGCCATGTGAGCAGCCTGCAGCACAGCTCGGCGCTCAGCCTGATTGAAGAAGGCTGGCACAGTGATCACTGCATCCTTGATAGGCTGCTCTACAGAGGACAACAGAACAGGGCTCCCACCAGCGCACCACACCTTAGATGAGTTTCCCAGTCTTGGCACTATTGACACTTTGGGCCAGATAATTCTTTGTTGTGGGGGCTCTCCTGTGCCTTGTAGGATATTTGGAAGCATCCCCTAGCCTCTATTCAATAAATGCCAAGAGCAACTCCCCAGTTCTGACAACCAAAAATGTCTTCAGACACTGCCAGATATTCCCTGGGAGGCAGAATTGCCCCCATTTCAGACCCTAAGGAACCTGGCCTCCACTGGCCCCCACCTTGTCCTCTCACCTGCAAAATCTTCAGCCAGGGAACGGGAGTAATTGAGAACCATGCCCAGTACCTCCTCAGGTGAGAACTGCAGCTGCCTGGAGTGGGGGTGGGGGAGATGGAGTAGTTAGAGGCAAGGAAAGCCAGGCATTAAGGCAAGGCCACTTCCCCAGCAGAGCACTCACGGACTGATTTGGAAGTACACAGTCTGTCTCTGTGGGTCGAAGCCTAACTCATGCTCTGGGAAACGGACTCTGTAAAGGGCCACGTGGGGATTATCCTCCTGCTTTCCCAGGAGCTGCTGGAAGTAACGCAACGTAGCCTTTGGATTCTTGATGGCCTGAGAGGAGAGAAAAAAGAAACAGAGTATTAGGCTCCGAAGCCCACCATCACCTACCTCTTACATCAGAGATCGATAAGGGAACAGACTCTGGGGTCTGTTACCTCCTCTCTGCTCAGAGCTTCTGGGAAGGGGGTGGGCTGCTGGCTCACCATGCTTGCTGCACTGTCTCCAAAGAATCTTTCATTTTCTTTCAGGGTCACAGTCACTGGGGTTTTCCGCCGGGATTCCCTGAGGACAAGAGACATTGGGCCCAGGTGCCTATAGCAGAGTGTGGACCGAGGAGCCTCAACATCCCACATACAATCACCCAGACACTAAAGTCTATTGTGGGCACTTCAAAGAACACACAGTGGCTTGGAGCCCAGACTCCCTCTTTCCCCACCCTTGGTACTGGGGCTGCCCTCACTTGTTCAAGACAATTTCCATGGGCACTCCAGGTTTGACGATGGCCACCTTCATGGACTCGCTGCCCAGGTCGACAGACATCACTGCCAGCGTGTCTGAAGGGGAAACAGATTTGTCAATTAGCCCCTCTTCCCCCGCCTTCCTGAGGCTCCTCTAATCAGAGAACACTGTTTCCCATGGAGAAGGTAAGATAGCAAAAGACATAAACAAAATGCCTGGGTCCCGCTACTCAAGAGTCCAGAGATTTCTGACCAAGAGCCTCATTGCCCCTTCCCACCATGTATTATTCATCATTCACTCATTTATTCCTCCTTTCATCGCTCTGCTGGGGTACACACCACTTAGTGCCAACAGGTCTGCCAAGAGCACAGCCATCAAAGCCCAACGGGCTAGCCTCCTCAGCCTCTGCCTCCTGACACTGGCTGCCATTGTGCCCCTGGGGAGAAGAAAAACAACACTTGTAACAGGATGCCCTGAGTGAAAGAGACAGAACCTCATCCCAGAACAGGGAAGCTTTAAAATTCACACCTACTCCATTTCCACCCAGGGCAGAGCATCCTATACCCTTTCCCTTCCCTCCTGACAAGGCCCAAGCACACAGATGTCCCCATACAAAGGCCCAGGTGAAATAGCATGGGTCCTGGGCTCCATCCACCACATCTCTAACCAGGGAAGATAACTGGACAGGAGGAGGGGACCAGAACCTTCCTACTGCATAGGCAGTGAAGAGCGCACCCTAGCACTGGTCCTGGCAGACACCTGGGTGCGGCCAGGGATCCCCGCCCAGGGCTCAACTACCTCCCCACACCTGGAGCTCCCCCGCCGGCGCGAAAAGCCAGGCAGGGCCTGGACGGGAACTGAGAGGTGATGACGTCGGGGGAAGCCGGGATGGAAAAAGGGCCCGTCTCCTCCTAGAAATCCCTTTGGATTGTCCTTCCCGCTCCCCTTCTGCATCCCACTTCCCGGCCCCGCTGCCTAAATAAATAGACGCTGTGCCCAAAACGTAAGGTTCTCGCCTGGAGAGTACCGAGTGCCCGGAGTTCATCTAAGCCTCACCTGACGACGGCGACGGCTTCCCCCGGAAACGTGACCCGGCCCACTCCTATGGCGTGGGGGCGACCCAGGACCAAGCTGTGGGACCAAGCGCCCGGGTGGCCCGTGCGGCCCTCTCTCGCTACCGACCCGCCCCCAGAACTAGCACGCTACCTCCTCCAGGAGGGGTGGCCGACCCCCTCGCCGTCTCCACTCCCTCTACCTCTTGCCTCCGCTCCCGTGGCCCCAGCTCTGGGACAAACGCGGCAGCCGACGTAACCACGAAGCCTACAGCGCGCCCCGCCAGCCGGCGCCCTTCACAACTCCCCTCGGTTTGCAAACTGTTACATTAGCCACCAACCTCTCAGAAGCTTCTAGCGCACTAGCCGGCCCCGGACGCGGCGCGCTCTCATTGGAGCCTCCGCTGTCCGGCCCTGCGCCGTGCGCACGGCCCCGCCCCCGGCTGCCCCGGCGCGCGCTCCCATTGGGCCACGTCTTAGGCCCGCCCCTCCTCCGTTCCCGACTACTCCCCCTCGTCCGTCTACTGCTGCGGCTGAGGGGGCCGGTCCGCGAGTTGAGGGAAAACGGCTGGCGGGACCAAGGGATTGGGCCACGTCACGGGGCCCAGCGCCCGTCACCGCGCCAAGCGCCCGCCCGGGTGTGCTCGGGGATCTCTCCGGCGTCGGTGCTGGGTGCCTGACTGCCTGGCTCGGTAAAGAAGGCTACCTGGAGTGAGTGTGCACCCTCTTCTTCGGGTCACCTAAGGAGCTCCTACCGAGAAGTGGAAGTAACCGACATCCGTTCCGCAGCCACGCGGAAGAGACGTTAGCTTGCTGGCTGGTAATGAACTGCCCTGGGCTTTGGATGGAGATCAGAGGATGGCTGCAGTTCAAGCTTAGTCCCCCCCCCCCCAACACCCCCTTTGTTTTACCGAGGAAAATAAAGCCACCAAAAGAGATGTTCGCTGATGGGTCGGAGGTAACACTTGTATTGGCAGAATTTGGCCTGGGCTCCTACTCTAAACCCAATTTGTATGAGAAAGAATATTCTAAACTGCAAAGCGTCATACCCAAAAGACACTTTTATTTGTGAGGCTATATTTGGTAGAGCATATATGCACCACCTCATGTTTCTGTTCATTAAAGCACGTTGGGCAGATATTTCGCACTCCTTACTCCCTTCTCTGTACCTTACAGCCCAACCGAAATGTGCAATCCTTAGCGAGCGCACTTTTTTTCCCCTCTTTTTTCCCAGTTTTATTGAGATGAGTGCGCTTTTCTTAAATGTGGAAATGTCTCCCCTATTCTCTTTCCCACAGTTGCGCCTGGTCGTCCTTCACAGAAGGCACTCTTGAAGACCCTGGCTGTGACGGCTAGGGCTTGTTTGAGGAACTCTTCTGTTCCTTGCCCTACATTTTTCATGATGCTTAGGGAGAGAAAGTAGTCGGGTGTCTATGCTTAGAAGATAAATCTACTGGTAGTACCAGGGAGAGGTCTATTTTTGTTCTCTTTAAGAATAGGTCAGTCTTCAGGTAATAGAGAAATTGGTAGAAATAAAGAGAAATTTTCTTTAAAATTTAACATACAGTAGTGTAATTACACAAATAATACACAAATGTAATCTTGAAAAAAATTCAAATATTCTAGACAAAGCTAAATCTCTTTGATACCATCTGCAACCTCTCTCCTCAGGAGGTATGTAGCTGTTATCAGTGTCGTGCTTTTCCTCTGCTTTTACATACATATATGTCTCTTGAAACATGTAGCTATTGTATTTTTATAAATGATAAAATGTTATACAATTAGACTGTTTGCAACTTGTTCTCTATGGTAACTAGTAAATCATGGAGCGTTTTCCATATCTGTAAAGATTTTCACCATATTGTTGTTTACTGCTATAGAACATTCTATATCATGGGTGTTGCTTAGCTCTAATGATGGCCATGCAAGTATAAGTTGTCAGTTCCATAAGAAAGATTTCATCCATTTCAAACAGAGTATGAATTTTAACATTTATTGGACCTTTGTCAGATGCAAGCACTGTGCTAGGTGCTGGGATTCCAAAGGTGGGGACAACCTTGTCCTTTCCTTTAGAGAAGTCAGTCTGTTGGGAAACAAATACTGTATGTTCATGGTTTCATGAACTTATTAAAAATCTATTGAATGGCTGCAAATTGAGAGATTAAGAAAGTTAGTCTCCCCTGCTCCTAAGTGAGCTCTCACCCTAGAATACCCTTAATGGGAGCACAGTTTTGATACAGCTACCGTTTTCGACCTGCATATCTGTGCCCCTGTGATGTGGGGCAGGTGCAAGTACTCTGGGGAGTCACCTGGTTTGTTCTCTGACCAGAGCATAGTGTTTCACAAGAACAAGTTGTAAAACAATGGGAAAACTTTAATGTAAAACACCTGATTTTGATTGACTAAGGCAGCTGAATCTACTAGTTTTTGTCCAGAATAACCTGTTAATAACATTTGAGGATTACATCCCTTTCCCCCATATTATGCAGAAATTCAAGGGAAGAAAATTGCCCTCTTGTAGGACACGTGCCAAACTGACTGAAGATTAAAATGAACTCATTAGCAAGAGTATATGCATACATTATTAACCATACACATTATGTCATGGGCTGAGGACAGGTTTTGTGTTTTTTTTCAATGTTCAACATCTTGATTTTTATTGTTTTTTTTTAAGGAGGGCGCAGCTCACAGTGGCCCACGCGGGGTCTAACCAGCAACCTTGGTGTTATTAGCACCATATTCTAACCAGCTGAACTAACCAGCCACCCCTAAGGGCAGTTTTGATCAGGGCAAACATCCTGGAGAATTTTAAAAATTGGTTGTTACCCAGCAACCATTCCTAGATTTGTATCTAACAAATATATACATATGTTCACCAAGAGAGTTTGTAACAGCTTTATGCATAATGGCCCAAAATTGAATACTAACATAATGCCCATCAATAGTTGGATGGATAAATAAATTGCAGTAGATTCACACAATGGAATTCTATACAGCAATGAAAATGAATGGTCTACCATTACATTCGATGACTTAAATGAATCCCACAAACATAATAGTGAATGAAAGAAGCCAGAAGTGAAAGAGTACATGCTTTATGTTTCACTTATATAAAGTTTAAAAACGGAAAACTAAGCAGTGATGGGAATTGTGGTGGTGCTTACCTTTGTGGGGAGGTAGTGTTTAGAAAAGGGCATAAGGCAGGCTTCAGTGTTCTGGTAGTGCTCTTTTGCAGTGCTGGTTGCTTTGTGAAAATTCAGTAGGCTGTGGTATGTACACTTTATTTATGTTATACTTCAATAAAAATTTTAAAAATTATTTTGTATGTGATTTTGCTGTAAACTCAGGTGGGGGAAAGAATAACCTTTTAGCAGGAGAAGCCACACTAGGATAAATTTTTTTCTACTTCTACAACAATGTATTTAAAATTACAAAAGAAATATGTGGTTATTGAAGAAAACTGGAAAAACATAGGAAAAAAAGAATAAAATAAAAACCACCCACAATTCCATTTTCTAGATTAAATCACTTTTAGCATTATGATGTATATCAATACACACACACACACACACACACACACGCACACACAGAGTAAACTTTCATGGAGATAATATTTTGTGATTGTTTTTCATTTAATTTATTGAGAACATTTTCCTATGTCATATTTTTCCTCTACAGAGTTTTCAGTGGCTATATTTATGGAATTGTAGCATAGAAAAGCACAAAAATATACTTACAAAATTACTATTTGACAATTAGGTTGTTTCTTTTTGCTATTATAAAATTGCAATAGACACCTTTATTGAAAAATCTTTATACAAATCAATCCCTTATAATCTATTTTGGATGAATTCCTAGAAGTGGAAATACAGGCTTAAATTCCTGTTTTTAGGCATTCGATCTGCATTGCCAAATTACCCTCCAGAAAGGTTTACCAATATGCACTCGCCAACAGCAGTGAATGACAGCCCCTGTATCCTTAATAACATTAGAATATTTTAGAACACTTTAGAAGTCTTGGTATTATGAATTTGAATAGGATACGGAATTGGGTGAGGAGACAAAGGATTGGGAACATTTCCCAGCTTGCATTGAAATGGGAATTATTATGTGTCAAAAAGAGACAGCAAGACTTTTAAGGTTCTTGAATTCTGTGACTTCATGATCACACAGAAAATCATTCAGATTTATTAACAAATTCAAACTTGAGTGTTCTAAAAAAAAAATAATTAAATTGAGCACCCAGAATATGGGGCTTTGGAGTTTGACAAACCTGGATTTGCCTGTGAACTCCACCAATTTCTACCTATGTGACTCCAGGCAAGTTATTTAGCTTTCCTAGGCCTCAGTTTCCACATCATTAAAAGAGGCTGGTACTTGCTTCATGGGGTTGGTGTAAAAATTAAAGGGTGAAATGCTTAGCACAGTACTTGGGACATCCTAAGCACCAAGTGCACATTAGTTAACTTACTGTTTTTGTTATTAGTCTAGAGAAATAAAACTAAAAGGTGCTATTGCAGGGTTAAACTTGGTTAAATGCTTTGCATTTAACCTTCTTTCATTTCCCTTCTGTAGGCCATATTTTCACAATCAAAAACCAGTGACTTGCTTCTTTTTCCTCTTTTCACTGTAGCTTTGGAGCCCTGGGTTCTTTTGTACTACAAGACCTTTGAGTTTACTTTAGATTGACTTTCTTGCCCCTAAAGTGGAAACTGCTGCTAGCCTTCTTAGGGACTAAGAGAAAAAAAACCAGACTTTTCAGTAGTAGAAACTAGTTTCTACCCAGAGATCCAAATGAAAGAGAAAAAAAAAGTTTGCAAGTGGAACAAGAAGTGTTCCTGTTTTGCCCTATTGGATATGACTGTTGTACAACATGGGGCAACAGTTTGCTGAAGGGGAAAAGGGGATTACCAGGCAATTTTATTATTATTATTATTGGGGAAGGGGTACAGGACTTTATTGGGGAACAGTGTGTACTTCCAGGACTTTTTTCCAAGTCAAGTTGTTGTCCTTTCAGTCTTAGTTGTGGAGGGCACAGCTCAGCTCCAGGTCCAGTTGCCATTGCTAGTTGCAGGGGGCGCAGCCCACCATCCCTTGTGGAAGGTGAACCGGCAACCTTGTGGGTGAGAGGATGCGCTCCAACCAACTGAGCCATCCGGGAGGCAGCTCAGCTCAAGGTGCCGTGTTCTATTTTAGTTGCAGGGGGCAGAGCCCACCATCCTTTGCGGGACTCGAGGAATTGAACCGGCAACCTTGTGGTTGAGAGCCCACTGGCCCATGTGGGAATCGAACCGGCAGCCTTCGGAGTTAGGAGCATGGAGCTCTAACCACCTGAGCCACCGGGCCGGCCCTCAGGCAATTCTTAATTTTGAATTGTGATCTCTTTATTTTCAAGCTAAAGACTTGAATTGCTTTTTTATCTTTAGTCCCCTCAGACTCAAGTTCTCAGTATGCAGAACTTTAAGTGAATTTGTATACACAATCATTTTCTGTGCAGTTTGCTTGCTTATCTTCCTCACTCTCCTGAAGTTCCTGGATTTAAATGAGTATAACTGAAAGACATGGTGTATGTTCTTACAAGTGTAGTCTAGCTTTGCATCTCAACAAACTATCTAATTAAAGGTTAGGGAACTGAAGAACTCTCAACTTATTTCCAAAGAACTTTGGTGTTTTTGCCCAGAGAGAGTCACTTGAACCTCTTTGAGACTCCTTTTTTCATCAGAGATAATGCTACTTCTACAGATGCTTGCTATGAAGAGTCCATGAAAAGTGAAAGCACTTTGTTAGGTATAATTCAGTACATAAAATTAAGAGCTGGTTACTGTCAGTCTATTTTTGTCCCCTATGGTAATAGTCAAGCTCCCTAAAGGGCAAGACCAGGTCTTGTTCATATTTATAATATTCTCAACATTGAGTACAATTCCAGCAATAGTGAGTACTCTACATATTTGTCAAAGGAGGAAGGAAGGAAGGCAGTAAGTCTGAAGAGATGTGGGTTGCTCTGGCAAGTCAGAGCCCTCATCAATAAGAAGATCCAGTGGACACAGGCCTTAGCAGGTTTAGATTTCAGGGAAGACTCGGCCTCTACCATGGTACAGTAGGGGGAGCACCCAAATCAACAACAAAGATGCCACTCTGTCTGCTGTTCACATCTCTGTTTTTATGTTGCTTCTTTTAATATATATTCATAGTCTTAACAACTGACAGGCTATCTAAAAATTCTAATGAGTAGTGCAGAATATGCTCAGTAGGTGAAAGTGGGTCTAATCTACTCCCTATTTGTGCTTCTGCCCATGGGTTGAGGTCCTGAAATAATTCCAATACTTGTGTGACCAAGAGGAAAGAAATCTGAGCTGGAAGTCAGGAAATCTGTATGCCTGGTGGTGGCCAGACAGTTTCTTCCCCTCATTTATCATTTCAGACAAATGGACACTATCTTTCCTGTCAACCAGACTGAGGAGAGGAGGAAATACAAGGAAAATCATCCACATTCCTTCCTTCAACTAAACGTGGAGCATCTACTAGGCCTGTTAGGCCTAGGTCATGGTAAACAAGATACCGCCATGTTCTCTGGGAACTCAGGCTGGTGGGAATAAAGAGTAAAATATTCTGCAACTAAAAAGCAGTGTGTGTGTGACAGTGGGTGGTGGGGGTGAGTGCAAAAATAAACTTCACAAATACTAACCACATGGCCATTTTTTTGGCTGTACATCATCCTCTCTCAAAATGATGATGTCACTCCTGTACATAGCTCCTTGTGATACACAAACACCCAGTTTTCCACATGGACAGTTGGTTTAGCCAGAGTTGGGAATTGCAGGTGACCATGGACTATCTTAGAAACTTGCCACTTGCTAAATCACTCAGGTCTCAGAGCTGCCATTTCCAGACTTTTTGCTGTATTCTCCTTATGAGAATTCCTGCCCTATCAGCATTTCCTAGCTTCTTTAAGAAACATGTTTTACGTGTAGATTACAAGCCACACACTCTGACAGAGGGACACAAAAACAAATACAAGACACTGAGTATATGGTTCACAGTTTATATCTGGTGGCAGACACAAACTTTTAATTTTATTTCTCCTTTCCCACAGATGAAAAACCAGTTTCATACATACTGATTCATTTATGCCTCAAAGCAGTCTTGTGAGGTAATAACATAATTCACTTGAGCACAGCGGGTTACAATTCACAAAGCGCCTGACATCCCTCATCTTGATCCCTCAATTTCCGCAGGTTTAATAAAAGAGGAAACTGATGCTCAAAGAGGTGGAGGGCCGAACTCTTAAAAGCATTTTAGCCAGTGCGATTACAGAGCCGGAAAATTCGCAAACTGCGGAGCGAAGGGCTGGCAGGGTCCCTACCTCACGCGGCCCCGCCTACTCTCCCAGCAGCAGGAAGCTCCAGAGTCCCAGTGCACCCAGGCTCCGGGAAATTGTTATGTCACGTGATCCGCCGGGTTCTTTCACGTGACCTCTGTCCCCAAGGTTGGGGGCCTGCGGCCAAGATGGCGGCCTACTTGCAGTGGCGGCGTTTCGTTTTCTTCGACAAGGAGTTGGTGAAGGAACCGCTGGGCAATGATGGGGCAGCTCCCGGGCCCGCGCCTACCTCTGGACCCACTGCTTCCAAGTTTCTTTGCCTCCCTCCTGGCATCACTGTCTGCGACTCAGGCCGAGGGAGTCTAGTGTTTGGAGATATCCTTCCTCTGGAGCTGTCTCTTACCTCCTCGGATCCCTGAAGAGATCCAGCTAGGATGGAATCTGTCCGTCAGAGGGGTTCGTGTTACATGTCACTTTCCTTTAGATGAGCGCGCAGTGCTCCTTCTGTGGTCAGAGAGGAGAAAAAAGAATGTCCATTGTCTGACTTGTTGCCAACTGAGTAATCCTGGGCAAGCCATTTAACCTCTTCCGGCTTCAATTTCCTTATCTGTAGAAGGGGTACAAAATACCAATTTGGCAGGGTTATTTTAAGGTTAATCAAAAGAAAGAATGCAAGTTGGCTTTAAAAGACGAATACCTATGTAAGGTGTCATTATCTTCCCTGCCCAATATTGTGGGCGAGGAGGTAAATGAGATCAGGAGTTTGCTGCTTCCTTCTTCATATTGCTGCCACTAAACTCTGGCCTTCTTTTCACTCTTTTTAAGATGGGGAGCCCCAGGAGATAATATGTGGAAAAACCTTTGAAAAATTTAAAGAGCTTCATGTATGTTAGTTGTTATCTGGGTTCTGGTCTAAATAGCTCTACTTGGAAAGGAGGCTCCTTGACTACTCTGCACATATGGAAGGCCAGATCTGGTTCTTGCCTCGCTCCCTACAGCTTACAGGCTTCCAAGCCTACAAACTACGGGTGACACACCTGTACCAACTGAAGCAGCACAATATTCTGGCATCTGTTGGTGAGGATGAAGAGGGCATCAACCCCCTGGTGAGTCCTAGAAAGGAAATGATCCAGAAGCCTGGGAATGGTTGGTTGTTGGAGGGTGACTAGCATTCACACATCTGAGGTATGCCCACAGGTAAAGATCTGGAACCTGGAGAAGAGAGATGGTGGCAATCCACTCTGTACTCGAATCTTCCCTGCCATCCCAGGAACAGAGCCGACTGTTGTGTCTTGTTTGACTGTCCATGAAAATCTCAACTTTATGGCCATCGGTAAGCAGAAAGAAGGCAAAGCAAACACTCCAGGATTCTTTATAGATTATCTTCAAAGTTGCTTCTGCAGCTCATCTTCATTATTTTCGTGAGACCACAGTTTGGAATGGGAAAGCATTTAGTCTTGTTTTTTTAAAAATGAAGCAGTGAGTACATATCTTCATGTTAACCTTTGGAAAAGTTGGATATGAGGAGAAAGCTTGTCACTTCTAATGAGTGCTTCAAATGGTCTTTTTCTCCCCTGTGCTTCCTGGTTTTTCAGCCTCAGTGAAATGCTGTTTCCTGCTCTCCTGCAGGTTTTACAGATGGCAGTGTTACATTGAACAAAGGAGACATCACTCGGGACCGGCATAGCAAGACTCAGATTTTGCACAAGGGCAACTATCCTGTTACTGGACTGGCCTTTCGCCAAACAGGAAAGACCACTCACTTGTTTGTTGTGACAACAGAGAATGTTCAGGTATGACTAGTGTTAGAGGCAAGCAGGAAAGGCTTCTCCATTGGTCAGGGGGCTAGGGTAAGGAACTAACAAGAGAGGTAGGATTCTTACATTTTTCATTATATAGTCTTGAATCATTTGCTCAGTTTAATATTTTATTTCTTCACTTAAGATACTGGGAAGAGTTAGCGTTAGGAAAAAAACACAAAAAACTGGGCTTGTAGTAAAAGACCTGAATTTTTCCTAATTAACTTGTTAAGTGACATTGGACAAGTTGCTTTACTTCTCTGGTTCCTGGTACTCCTAATTTATAACAGCCTACTCTCAGGAATAGTTATAACAGTCAAAGATTATTGCATTTCTCTTACTTGCTGAATTCCTATAGTAGGTAGTATTAGTCATACAGAGGAAGGAAATGTGGTCCCTGCTTATATATTTAGTGGATGGGTGGTGGTTAATGGAAAAGGCAAGCAGCCAGGGAAAGTCTTAGTGTGCTAAGAGTTAAAAAGAAAGAGTTAATATGGAGAAGGCTTAGATGCCACCTCCTCAAAGGGAGCCTGTTAACCCCTTTCTTACTTCTCACAGTCCTATATAGTTTCTGGAAAGGACTACCCTCGTGTGGAGTTGGACACCCATGGTTGTGGCTTGCGATGCTCAGCCCTAAGCGACCCTTCTCAGGACCTGCAATTTATAGTGGCCGGGGATGAGTGTGTCTACTTGTACCAGCCTGATGAACGCGGGCCCTGCTTCGCTTTTGAGGGCCATAAACTCATTGCTCACTGGTTTAGAGGCTACCTTGTCATTGTCTCTCGTGACCAGAAGGTTTCTCCCAAGTAAGAACACCAGGGAGAAGGGAAAGGGAGAGGGCTGGACTTGTCCCCCAGAATCAACCCGATTTGCAAAACCCTGATGTCTACATCCTGTCGATCTCCTACTTTGATTTTATGTAGATTGTGCTTACATTTAGACTCAGTTATAATGTTTTTACTGAAAAAATGTATTTTTGCTGCAGACATTTGCTGAGCATCCCTGGTGCACTAGAGTGCTCCAGGGAATTTTGGACCTGGTATTGGTTTTTTTACTCTTTAGTCAAAATAAATTGGGGCAGAGGAACAAGGGATTGAGTAGTAGGACCCAGTATTTTTACTCTGAGCCACATGAAAGGGGCAGTGGGGTCTTCTGTATGATGGAAGTAATCCCTATCAGATGTTAGCTTGTGTTCATTCAGTACTAAACACAGTGTTTTACATACACCAGGTGCTAATTATTTTTTAAATGAATGGATGTTTGGATGTACTTACTGTTTCAGTCTGTTGCCTATGTTAGTTGTAGGATCTTATAGGGTAAGATCAGGTCTATATGTTCTCTTCTTACAACTGCCAACACAATGCTGCATGTTACGGGATGAGCTGCTAGAGGAGCCAAAGAAGTGATTTGTTTTGTGTGGGATGGGCAGCACCAAAGTTGTCATGGGAAAGGAAATAAAGGGGAGCTGAAGTGGAGAGGGTACAAACATCTGATGCTTTTCTTTCCCACACAGGTCAGAGTTTACCAGCAGGCTCTCACAGAGCTCCGACAAGCAGATTCTCAACATCTATGACCTGTGCAACAAGTTCATAGCCTATAGCGCTGTCTTTGAGGATGTAGTGGATGTGCTTGCTGAGTGGGGCTCCTTGTATGTGCTGACGCGGGATGGGCGGGTCCATGCACTGCAGGAGAAGGATACACAGACCAAACTGGAGGCAAGGCCACCAAGTTCCCAGAACTGGTCAAAGCATGCAGACATAGTTTAGGAACAGGCTCACCAAGTCCCCTTGGCCAGAGTGTTTCCTTCCCTTTAGGTTACAGACTTACTTAGCTCCCTTAGGGTAGTTACAAGGTAAATGGACTGGGATGAGACCTTAGAGGGAAGTAATGGCTGACAGCCCACTTTCAGGGTCCACTCTGCAGAGAACCTTGTGAGGTGAGGTAATATTGGTCTTGGGGGTATCTGAGAGGTCTCCCTCTGTCTAGGATCTAGGCCAGATTGGAACTTCAGGACTGTCTGGCTTGTGTGTTGTGGGTATATTCTGGGAAGATGTCTCTTCAGGACTGTTTCTACCAATTTTCTAATCTCCCCTTCCAGATGCTGTTTAAGAAGAACCTATTTGAGATGGCAATTAACCTGGCCAAGAGCCAGCACTTAGACAGTGATGGGTTGGCCCAGATCTTCATGCAGTACGGAGACCATCTCTACAGCAAGGGCAACCATGATGGGGCTGTCCAGCAGTATATCCGGTCAGTCTGGAGGCACTTTAGGATATAGCTCTGAATGCAAGGACAGGCAGCCAGATAGGCTGAAACCTGTGCTTAGGGGAAGGGGGTGGACTCCACCAGGAACTGTCCTTTTTTTCTACAGAAACTATGATGCCTTGAATGATAAGACAATATACGTTATTGGAAAGGGAATGTTTAGGGTCGAATATTACATGACCAACCAGTATGCGACTGATCTGATGAATACCTGTTATTTTAAACTTTAGCTTGACCTTTGTTAATACTCATTTCAACCTGATTCTTTAAAGGGAAAACCCCTTTTCCCTTTATCATTTCATTTATCTTTTGCTTCTACACTTTCTTTGGCATTAATTCTTGGAATTTTCTGCTCTAATAAGGGGTTTTAGGAACCTGCCTAGCTTCTTTCCCAACCTCTCTAGAATTCCTGTTTTCAGCCAACTTTAAGAACCAGTGCTCTGGAGCCTTGCTATTCCTGTGGTCCACAGTCTAGTAGCATCGATGCCACCTGGGACTTTGTTAGAAATGCAGACTCTCAGGCCTCACTCCAGACCGGCTGAAACAGAATTTGCATTTTAAGAAGATCTGCAAGTGATTCCTATGCACATGAAAGTTTGAGAAGTACAGCGATCTTGATGCTACTTGATGCATGTGTCTCCCTAGAACCATTGGAAAGTTGGAGCCATCATATGTGATTCGCAAGTTTCTGGATGCCCAGCGTATCCACAACCTGACTGCCTACCTGCAGACCCTGCACCGGCAATCCCTGGCCAATGCCGACCATACCACCCTGCTGCTCAACTGCTATACCAAGCTCAAGGACAGCTCGAAGCTGGAGGAGTTCATCAAGGTGCAGGGCGGTGGTGGTGGGGGGATTCGTCAAGAGCCCCACTGAGCATGAGCTGGCTCCACCGGGGCTTGCTATTCTTCAGCAGGTTGTAGGGAGAGGAAAAAGCTGACCTTATTAGTAAACCAGGACCCTCTGGTCTATAAACTGGGAATGCTTTATGATGCCAGAACCTCCCATGGTATCTAAGCACAAGGAAGTAGCATTGAAAGAGCCCTTTGTCCCTAGAGGAGTCCCTCCAATAGTAGGGGTGGAGGATGACTTTGGTTCTTAGAAACTTTCTGAGAGGCAGGATAATATTTTAAAAGCATGGACTTTACGTTAAGAATCTGGTCTTAGAATCAGATGCATGTTTCCTCTCCCTTCCCCAGCCCCAACCTCTCTCTGAATGATGTTATCTAATGTTCCCTGGCAGACCAAGAGTGAGAGTGAAGTCCACTTCGATGTGGAGACCGCCATCAAGGTCCTCCGGCAGGCTGGCTACTACTCCCATGCCCTCTATTTAGCCGAGAACCATGCACATCATGAGTGGTACTTGAAGATCCAGCTAGAGGACATCAAGGTAGGGGAGACTCTTGACTCAGAGCTCCATTCTTTTTTTTTTGGTTAAGGTTTGTTGGGATGACAATTGTTAGTAAAGTTACATAGATTTCAGGTGTACGATTCTGTATTACATCATCTATAAATCCCATTGTGTGTTCACCACCCAGAGTCAGTTCTCCTTCCATCACCATATATTTGATCCCCCTTACCCTCATCTCCCACCCCCCACCCCCCTGACCCTCTGGTAACCACTAAACTATTGTGTGTGTCTATGAGTTTTTGTTTCTCATTTGTTTGTCTTGTTCTTTTGTTGTTTTTGGTTTATATGCCACATATCAGTGAAATCATGTGATTCTCTGCTTTTTCTGTCTGACTTCCTTCGCTTAGCATCATATTCTCAAGATCCAGCCATGTTGTCACAAAGAGCTCTGTTCTTTTTCTAAGACATCCCGGAACAGTGACAATGCTTCCTGGTGGGTGCAACAGGAGCATACACTTACTCTGCCTTTTACCTCTCCACAGAATTATCAGGAAGCCCTTAGGTACATTGGCAAGCTGCCTTTTGAGCAGGCAGAGAGCAACATGAAACGTTATGGCAAGATCCTCATGCACCATATACCAGAACAGATGACCCAGTTGCTGAAGGGACTTTGTACTAACTATCGGCCCAGCCTCGAAGGACGAGGTGACTGGGAGGCTTCAGGCTGCAGGGTGAGGCCTCAGGGAGAATGGCCATTGCACAATAGGGATCACCTTAGGGGCTTCATGGATACCAAGCACACTCACTCTGTCTCTTCTCTCCTCCCTTACCATCTTAGGCCAACTCAGAAGAATTCATCCCCATCTTTGCCAACAACCCCCGAGAATTGAAAGCTTTCCTAGAGCACATGAGTGAAGTACAGCCTGACTCACCGCAGGGCATCTACGACACACTCCTTGAGCTACAACTACAGAATTGGGCCCATGAGAAGGATCCACAGGTGAGGCCTGGCGAAAGCTGCAGGAGGTGCTGGAGAAAAGAGTTCTTCCATCTTTTGTGGTTACTTTTGCTGCATTCTTTAGAGCAATATCACCTCACTGTTGGGAGCTAAATGGTCCCCAGTGAAGAGGAAACTGGACTCGGGAAGTGATAGGTGACTTGCCTCGTCCCAAGAGGCCTTGTGAATTTTTTTCCCTTATGTCCAGCAGCTCTACTCTCCTTCCCCAGGTCAAAGAGAAGCTTCATGTAGAGGCCATCTCCCTACTGAAGAGTGGCCGGTTCTGCGATGTCTTTGACAAGGCCTTGGTCCTCTGCCAGATGCACGATTTCCAGGATGGGGTCCTTTACCTCTATGAGCAGGGGAAGCTGTAAGAGTTTGGGGAGTTTCAAGGAAGGGGGAAGGATCCAAGTAATTTTCCAGGATCAGCCACTGAGGTGTGCCTTGCCCCGGCCCCAGGTATCAGCAGATCATGCACTATCACATGCAGCACGAGCAGTACCGGCAGGTGATCGCTGTGTGTGAACGCCATGGGGAACAGGACCCCTCTCTGTGGGAGCAGGCACTCAGCTACTTTGCCCGCAAGGAGGAGGACTGCAAGGAGTATGTGGCGGCTGTGCTCAAGCATATTGAGAACAAGAACCTCATGCCACCCCTTCTAGGTACTTGGGAGGACAGGGTGGGTGGGTAGGTGCTGGTTGCTATGCTTGGTTCATTGTTTTGTTTCCTCCTGGACCCCAATCTCAGTGGTGCAGACCCTGGCCCACAATTCCACAGCCACTTTGTCTGTCATCCGGGACTACCTGGTCCAAAAACTGCAGAAACAGAGCCAGCAGATTGCACAGGACGAGCTCCAGGTGCGGCGGTACCGAGAGGAGACCACCCGTATCCGCCAGGAGATCCAGGAGCTCAAGGCAAGGTAGTTGGCATCTGGATATGTGGAGGGGTCCAGTAAATAACCTTGTTCTTCACAAAAATATCATTAAATACTTTTAATAGACAAAAAATTATGTGGAGTGTCTTTGAGCATTTCATGCTTGAAGATCTGTTTTAATGGAGGAATTCCACAGAATGGTTTATTACATAGATCATTTTTTATTGGGCTTTGGAGGATATTATCTTGTAGCAGGCACTTTTCTTTCTGTATATGCCTATGTTTTACATTTTCTAAACACATCTAAGTTGTGGTTAGAAGCCATTCAGAAATAAAAACTTTGCTTTAGAAAATAAAGAAGGTGGATAATGTGTAAGTATATATAGCAGACATTAATGCCTACTCTTAAGTCTCATTAGCTCTTAGCATTGTAAAATATTTATAGTGGTACCTCAGTTTTCGAACGTCTCCGTTGACGAACATTTTGGTTTACGAACGCCATAAATTTTATGGATCTCTAGTATCATTAGATAGTAAAATTCATGCTAAATTTGCAGTTTTAGAGGTTGATTTTAAAGGTGTGGAATGGATTAATCCATTTTGCATTACATTCTATGGGGAAACCGTGCCTCGGTTTTCAAACGTTTCAGAACTTGGATGGTCTTCCGGAACGGATTACGTTCGAAAACCGAGGTAACACTGTATTAGAAAACAATTCATTCCACAAATATTTTCTGAGTCTCTGTTATGTCCCAAGCACTGTTCTTAACAACACAAAGAGCCTTGTCTTCATGGAGCTTACTTACATTGTAGAGGTAGAGACAGACACTAAACACGTTAAATAAGCAAAATATTATAGTATGCTAGATGGTGATAAGTTCTAAGGAGAAAATTGAGGAAAGGGAGTAAGGTGACGAGTGTGTGTGTGTGTGTGTGTGTGAGAGAGATAATTTATAAGGTGTTTAGGAAAGGCCTCACTGAGAGGGTCACATATCCCCCTGGGATAGCTGGACTTACTGGGAGCATACTGAGATTCACTGAAGGCCTGGTGCTGTTGTCCTCATTTGACCCTTTTTAGGTGGTAAGAAGAGCAGGGTCTTGTAGTCCCTTAACAGGGTCCTCTCTCTCATTGACGCCAGCTGCTTTCTCTCTCCACTTGTCTGTTGGCCCTGCCCTCACTGTTTGCCACTCCTTTTTGGTCTCCTTTGCCTATAGTCCGAAGATTTTCCAGAAGACCAAGTGCAGCATCTGTAACAGTGCCTTGGAGTTGCCCTCAGTCCACTTTCTCTGTGGCCACTCCTTCCACCAACACTGCTTTGAGAGTTACTCGGAAAGTGATGCCGACTGTCCCACCTGCCTCCCTGAAAACCGGAAGGTCATGGATATGATCCGGGCCCAGGAACAGAAACGAGATCTCCATGATCAGTTCCAGCACCAGGTGGGAACGACTGGAGTAGATGACCACCCACTCGGAGGCATGGGAGCATCGCAGCGCTTTTCTCTTCTCATTTGCGGAAACGAGCACTTCAGTTCTGATTCCTACTTCTCTCCTCTTTCCCTACAGCTCAAGTGCTCCAATGACAGCTTCTCTGTGATTGCTGACTACTTTGGCCGAGGTGTTTTCAACAAATTGACTCTGCTGACTGACCCTCCTACATCCAGGCTGACTGCGAGCCTGGAGTCCGGGCTGCAGCGGGACCTGCTCATGCACTCCAGGAGGGGCACTTAAGCAGCTTGTGGGAGGGGTGTGATAGTGGGGACACAGCAGTAGGGACACAAGAAGACAGAGGCAGGGCTATTGCACAGGAGTCAGGCTGACATGGTCAAGATTCCACTTTGATCTGATGTGATAGCCTTCAGGACTAAAGGGGACTTTCTTTTCCTGCCTCTTCCTTTGGCCAGCCCGGCGTTCCTCCTGTTGACTTTTTGAGCAGTGTAGATCATTCCAGATCCATGGGGGAGGGTACCTCAGCAACCTTTGCGTATGGACAATAGTTACTTTATTCTCTACCCAAGAGCACCAGGCTATGCTTGGGTCCTTGCTCCCAGAGTCTATAAATAAAAGGGTTGAAGGACTTACTCTGGGGACTTCCTGGTGATTCTTTTGTTTTTGTTTTTATTATTAGTTTCAGGTGTGATTTTTAACTGAAAATGTACTTCTCTTCTCTGTTCTCCTAGAGCTCCACTTCCCCTCTTACAAAGGTCCTTAAAGGTCATGTTGACTTGACCTCATTCCAGTTATGAGTGGGACCTGTGGCATCTTAAGTAGAGTGCAGTTTACTGAAGAACCTCTGCAAAAGACCTAATGCCTAACCTCCAAGAGCAGCCTGGATTGAGGCCCCCAAACAGTTCCTGCTCTTTAGTTTGGCTGGTGTCAATGCAGGATCTTAGCTCCCACTCCCCACACGAGAACGCAGGATATGGTAAGGCCAAAAAGGAATACCTATGGAGCCATAGATAGCGGAGTCATACCACTATATTCTCGCTGGCAGCTGGGTTGGAGACACAGGAAGCAGGAGCCACACAATCCGCAATCCGCCGTCCACTTTTCTGCCAATCAATCTCACTTGCCAACTGCAATCCTCCATGCGAACTGCAATCCGCGCCTTTCTTCAATCAGCTTCTCTGCCAACCAACCAACCCCCTAGCATAGCCACGGCAGTTTATTAGAGCTAATGGCTAACCGAAAACAGCTGATGGCCAACTAGTCACAGCTGATGACCCTCTACTACCTGAGCCAGCACTTTTCCACGCAAGGCCAAGAGCCTGGAAACTGCTCTCTGGGACTGTGTCCCCACACTCCACCCCTACAGGGTCTCACCTCACAATATATGCGACAGGCATGTTCCGTGAGGAGCCCTGTGCCATATTAGGCTATAGGCACAATGGACAGAAAGAAATGGTAGTCTTAGGAACCAACAATGGCAAATCCCTTCCATCTGGGAGGATACATGCCAGCTTTTTGTCCTGGGAAAGAAGGGTCGCTGCAACTGGCACCTTTCCCGGTTTGTGGTACCAGACCTTTATGGCAGTGCTTAGGGTCCCTTGCGTAGTTTCAACATGTAACAAAACAGGGGACCCCATAATAGGCCATAGTGAGAGCACATAGTTTCCCCCAAAATCGTCCTGGCATCGGGACCTCCATATACCACAGTCACTTGCGGTGGCCACTCGGCCACCACTCCTGGCGTCACTTGCAAATCATGAATCAAACCGGCCCCCTATGGGGCTATCAGGCCCAATCACCTACGTGGGGGCTTTTGACCCACAAGGGCGAAGTCCATTGCTGCCTTTCCCCTGATTTCAAGCATGTGGGTGCTGGCAGCAGAATGTTTCCATTTCTGCCGTGGCCTGGCTTTAACAGAGTCTCACTTGTGGTAACTTGTAATTGAATGGGAGTGGCCATTCGATGTAGCTGAGCTTCTATTGGTGGGGCCCTCCCTTCCGTGGTCTCTCATTCAGGATTCTCAAGATGTCCCATAGACGCGAGGCCCAGTTGCGATCATGGGAGGGTGTTTTGACACCCAGAGGCATTGTTTCAAAAGGCCGCTGTATCGTTCAATCATGCCAGCTGCTTGCAGATTGTATGGGGTATGAAACAACCATTGTATGTACATTCCGGCAGCCCAGCGCTGCACTTCTTGCCCTGTAAAATGGGTACCACTGTCACTTTCAATGACTTGGGGGGGTGGTCATAGAGGGCGCACAGCCATGTAAGAGCGACCACTGTATGCCGCTGATTCACAGCCGGACACCGCCAAACAAACATTAACCTCATAGCAGTGTCCACTGCTGCGAACGTATACAGTGGACCCCTGCGGGCCTTAGGCAACTGTAATCCACTTGCCAGCAAGTGAGGGGCACCCTCCCTCGCATAATCTGCTGTCTTCCCCAGGGGAGCCTCCGCCTTTGGGGGCTGTCCTGAGCACAGACAGCACAATCATAGCAGGCATCTGCTATCTCCTGCCATTTCAAAGGCAGGCCCCAGCGCCTGCTCACCTGCCACATGGTTCGGCTCCCAGCGTGCTGCAATTTCCTATGCAGCCAATGAGCCACATCAGTGGCAGGAGCCCGTTCTAACCATTAGACCCCTGCTAGGGCGTCTGCTTCATCATTACCTGGGGACACTAAGGGGGAGTGACCTGTGACATGCATTAGGGTCACCTCCTTTTTCTGCCCTAGGTCCCAGAGGTACTGCCACATGGCTTGACCCCCCAGTGGACGGTGTCCTACCAACCAGTTTTGGTGTTTCCACGTGGGGAGCCACAACATTAGGCCCCCGAACACCGCCCACCTGTCAGTACAAATAACTAGGGGCCCAGGCTCGTGGCTGATTACCATCCACACAGCCCGTAATTCAGCCCACTGGCTACTCTGGCCGTCCCAGTATCAAACCGAATGTTGTCTGTTTTGGGCTACACACCAGCCGTCCAAACAGCTGCAGCCCCTCGGCTAGAACCATCGGTAAACCAGGCATCCTCAGGTACTGGGGACTGTCCTTCTCTGTAGGGCGAGGGCTCCAAGTCCTCCCCTCTAGGCAGAGCACTTGGCTCACCCTGGGCTACAAGCTCCACAGGCCCCAGGACGTGTTGTAGCTCTGTGCTCAAAGGGCTTGAACTAAGGGTGCTACGTTGCTCCAAGTAGGCACCCCACTTGGCGAGGGTGGTGGTCTGTGCCACCCCCGTTTTGGGTCCCTGGGTCCACGTACGGACCCACCCCTGGATGGGATAGGTTGTTCGAACCAACACCGTGCTGTTCCTGTGATGGCTTCTGTGGCCACTAGGGCTGTGTACAAAGCAGCCAGCTGCTTCTCTATTAGAGAGTAGCGGACCTCCGCTCCTTTCCATAATTGGGAACAAAATCCCACTGGCAACCAGAGACACTCCTGCCATTGCCAGAGGTCCCAACTGTACCCCTCTTGCATTACATGAACATCAAGTTCAAACGGGCGACCATGGTCTACTATTTGTAGAGGCTGTGCCTGCTGTACTGCCCATTTTGTGGCAACAAAGACTTGCTATATAGCCTCTGTCCAATCCCACGAGGCCCCACTTTTTTTTTTTATCATGTTATACAAGGGCCTTACCATTTGCGCTAAATGGGGTACAAACCTCCGCCATTACCCCAACAGACCCAAATACGTCTGCAGTTGGCAGACCTTGGTCAGCCGGGGAAAGGCTTGTATTTTGTCACTAATTGCCTCAGGTATGACCTTTGTCTTACCTGACCACACAACACCCAAAAACTTGACAGATAAGCCAGGGCCTTGGACCTTTTCCTCGTTCACTGCCCAGCCATGTGACTTCAGGTGGCAGAGAAGAGAGGGAGCTGCTTGCTCTAAATCTGAAAGAGAATCAGATGTTGGTAAAATATCAACATAGTGAAACAAGGCCACAGAGGATGGGCAATCCCACTGTGCCAAATCCTAGGCTACGAGCCCGTGGCAGATAGTGGGGCTGTGCAAGTATCCTTGCGGAAGGACTTGAAAAGTCCACTGCCGCCCGTCCCAAGTAAAAGCAAACTGCTCTTGACACTCGGGCGCAATGTCAATGGAGAAAAAAGCATTGGCCAAGTCCACTACATAGTGATACGTTCCCAGGCGGATAGTCAGACGATCCATTAAATTGTGTATTGAAGGTACTGCAGCGTGCAAACATGGCGTCACCTTATTTAACTCCCTATATCCAGTCATTCGCCAGGTTCCATCTGGCTTCTTGACAGGCCATACTGGGGAGTTAAAGAGACTGTGCATTGGCCTCACAATATGTGCCTTCTCCAATTCCGAAATTGTACGACCAATCTCCTGCTGTCCTCCTGGCAGGCGGTACTATCACACTGTAACCACGCATTGGCACTGCGGCAACATTTGAGGAGGGTGGTGAGCATGCCCTTGTGTCACTGCTTTCACCACCCGGATCCGGAGACAGAACTCTCCGACTGATGTCTGTAAACTGAGGCCATGTAGCTCGTCCACCCCTAGAATATATTCCGGAACAGGGGAGACATACACCTTGTAGGTACGGGGGGTGAGGGATACGGGGGGGGGGGGGGACGCCTACCTATACCCAGTGGTAAGGAAACAGCTTTTATAGTCGGTCTTTCCCCCGTAGCCATCAATGCAGATTGCTGGTCCGGGGACCAAACAGTTCTGGGTTCCCTTAAACAAATCTGCAGTCTGCGCCAGTGTCAACTAGGGCCAAACTCTCTGCACATTAGAAGGTGACCAATGTATGGACAGTTCCACGTGGAACCTCCAGTCCCTGCTTGTCCTATGACCAGGTACCTTGGCCCCACCCCTAATCAAGCTGAAAGGAGTGGGCCTCAAGCGGCCTCATGAAGTCCTGAAGGGACACGGGTCGCACTTTCCTGCACTTCTCCTTTAGGCTTTGCCGGAATTGCTATTCCAGATGCAGCTGTTTCCAAAGTTCCAACAAGAGTACATTGGGGGGGGGGGGGGGCCCGGCCCGGTGGCTCAGATGGTTAGATCTCCATGCTCCTAACTCCGAAGGCTGCCGGTTCAATTCCCACATGGGCCAGTGGGCTCTCAACCACAACGTTGCCAGTTCAATTCCTCGAATCCCGCAAGGGATGGTGGGCTGTGCCCCCTGCAACTAAGATTGAACACGGCACCTTGAGCTGAGCTGCCGCTGAGTGCCCGGATGGCTCAGTTGGTTGGAGCACATCTTCTCAACTACAGGGTAGCTGGTTCGACTCCTGCAAAGGATGGTGGGCTGCACCCCCTGCAACTAGCAACGGCAACGGGACCTGGAGCTGAGCTGTGCCCTCCACAACTAAGACTGAAAGGACAACTTGAAGCTGAACAGCACCCTCCACAACTAAGATTGAATGGACAACAACTTGACTTCGAAAAAAGTCCTGGAAGTACACACTGGTCCCCAATAAAGTCCTGTTCCCCTAAAACAAAAAGAGTACATTGGGTTGTCAGTCTATTTTTTCCCAATCAACCCCTGCTCCACAAGATCATGCCACATCCGCGTGCATGTTACTCTCTTAGGCCGGTGACCTCGCCCCCTTACTTTTGATTTGGGCTTCCAGGTCTTAACTTTTCGGACCTCCTGTCTTAACTTCTTTTGCCACCAGCTTTCAACATCCCCCAGGGTGGCCATGGCGAAGGTAACTTCATGGATCCGCCATCCCACATAGGGTATAAGAATGGCGACCAAAGATCCAAAAGCACTTGCAGGTGCAGTATCCAAAACCAGATCTCTCATGCTGATTGTAAAACGCTCGTAATCTGGCCCCCGCATGTTAGGGTTGAAGATAGCATGTCTCATACCCACTTCACGGATTATTTGAGTAAGTTCATTATACAATTTCCATTTACTCACAGTGTCTGGCAGCTCGCCAGCCTGTCCCCATACTGTGCGTACCGCAGCAGTGAGCCACTCCATTAGAGAATGGTTGCCCTGGTCTTGGGTCAACCTATGGCAATTCTGTAACATTTGTCGCAGGGACGGATGCCCCGTCATGAAGGCTAGCTTTTCCATTTCAGCTGGGGAGCAGAGAATGATGTCTGCCCCGTCATCCCATAAACGTAATAGCCAAGCTGAGACTGGCTCTCCAGGGCGCTGTCTGTACCACCTCCCTGGCTCCTGCAACTCAGTGGGAGTGTAAGGGGTGTAGGTTGTGAACTCAGTCACAGCCGGGTTACGGCAGCAATGCCCCCGGGGCCCAAAGATTGCACATGCTTTACCTTTTGCTTCACGATGGGCTGGGCGTGGGTGTTGGGAGCTTCAGTGTCTCCACTTGTATGTTCGCCTCTGCCTCAGAGTCTCCACTGTGGGGCTCATCCTCTAACAGGCAGACCCAAGCTTCCAGCGCCTCCCACTGGGACACCTGGTCCTGCACCTGGGCTACTTCATTAAATGCGTCATACGTATTATGACGCAAGGTGGTGAGGAATATCCAGTCCACACGGGGGGCTGTACCCTTCGCCTCCTCTGGCAACCGCTCAGCTAGAACCTGCAGGGCCCTCTCCACGCTGGCTGGATTGCCATCCATGTCCTCCCACCCCTCCTCGGGGGTCCAACTTCTGAGAACAGTGACTACCGGGTGCCACACACTGTGTGGGGGCCACCTGTCCTCCTGCCTAGAGTCAGACACCAGTCCTACCTGGCCGGAATCCTGCTCACCGTGCCAGGCGTCCGATTGCGTGGAGGGCTCAGTGTCAGATGCCCACAACTCTAGGAGCCCACCACAGCAGTGGACCACCAAAAGGAAGGTGACACCTGCCATGGCCAACAGGGTGATGTGCCATCCGGAGGCCTGAGAGACCCACCAATTCACCGAGGGGTAACATTTCTCCCAAGCAGATTGCACCTCCTGTTCCCAGCGCCCGCTCCTCAAGGGCTTCCTGAAACTGAGTTTTCATATGTATAAACTGCTCCATTACCATTTTGGGGATTCTGGCTGGCACCGAACCCTGCTCACTGCGCCATTTGTCATGCAGGGTGTCATGCGGGGGTCTCAGCTCCCGCTCCCCACATAAGAACGCAGGATATGGTGAGGCCAAAAAGGAACACCCACAGAGCCATAGATAGGAGTCATACCACTATATTCTCGCTGGCAGCTGGGTTGGAGACACAGGAAGCAGGAGCCACACGATCCACAACCTGCCATCCACTTCTCTGCCAACCAACCTTACTTGCTAACTGCAATCCGCCGTGCCAACTGCAATCCGCACTTGTCAGTCACCATCATCTGCTAGCATAGCCACGGCAGTTATATTAGTGGCCAATGGCTCACTGGTTACAGCTGATGACCAACTAGCCACAGCTGATGGCCATCCGATCACAGTTGATGGCCATTTACTACTCGAGTGAGCACATTTCCACGTGAGGCCGAGAGCCTGGAAACTGCACTCCTGGCTCTGTCCCCACCGCTGGTCTCTATGGGTGTCATTTAGACAGAGTATTTAGGCAGGAGGCAGATTCTTGTGGGGAGCCTTGGGCTTAAGTCTGCCTTTATCATGGGTAGGCTGGTGTCTTGCCCTATTCAGTACCAGATATAAGGGATAAAAGGGCCTATATTGAAACATTTTTCCCTGTTTCAAGTTGTCTGCTGAAGTTTTATGTTGCTGGTGTCTGCATGTAATTTGTGTTACATCGCCTGTCAGAAATTGCTCCTATGGGGTTAATTGAAGAAAGCAAGCTGGACATTGCGGTTTAGGTAGACTGAGAAAAGTGCAAACTTTGTATCCTAGTTGGAATCCTAGTTTGACTTAGAACAACTCTTACCTCCTCTGAACCTGTTTCTTTATCTGTACATTAGGAATTATGGTACCTTTCTTTTATGGACATTATGAAGGCCAAAGGAAAGAATGGGTATCCATTTCTTTGTAGAGTGATTAGCGCATGGGTGCTCAATATGGATACATGGTTATTAGTAATGTCAGCGGGTAAAGCACTTTTTCTAACAAGCCCTTTTTTCCATGTGTTTGGCACTCCCACTTCAGTTATTTGTCTCTAGGCATGACTTTTAATCTCTGAATCAGTTTTCCTTATTTTAAAAGTAGAAATGTTTCGGACTTCAAGGTTGTAGCAGACCTGCATTTGAACAGAGTGAAGGAAGTGCCACAGAAACTGCACTAATGTGCCACAGGTAAGGAGATAAAGCTATAGAATTCTGGATGACTCTTTTATTGGTAGATATTGAATCCAACCTAGGGGGCATGGTAATTCCCTCAAGGATCCTTTACTTCCAATGCAGCATTTTAGGTTTAATATGGTCTCCTTTTCTTCTTGGGGCTAATTTTGGCTTAACTGACCATCCCTTTGGGTGGCGGTAGGAGGGGAGTGCAGTTTACTTTGTGGTTTAATCTGGGGAGCATATTTTAGCCACTGACCATCAGTATTACTGGCTCAGAACTAAATGTGGGTGAAAGCAGAATAGCGTAGGTGGTAGGCCTGGGTCTCAAACCAGGAAGACTGCGGCTAGGACACGCCACCCCAGCCCCCCAACCGCCGCCCCCCGCCCCGTCCCGCGTCAGCCTATGGAGTAGGGGCGGTAACCCAAGGGTTAGTCTCGGTGGCAATCGTTCTAATTCCCGCCCAGAGGGAGACACCTTCCCTCTGAGGGCGGGCGCCGGAAGTGACATAGGGCCTGGCCTAGAGCCGCGAGTCTGAGGCCACTGTTGGAGGTCAGGCCCTGCGTAGACCCGCTACCCGACAATCGGTGCTTCTGGCTCCCCCGGATCCTAGGGCCTCGGCGACAGCCTCTCCCCGCTACTTCCAAGCACAGCCATGTCTGGTAACAGCAACGCGGCTTCAGCGGTGGTGAGTCCTGAGCCAAGGAACCTCGCTGTTTCGGTTTTCCGGACTAGCAGTGCAACGATTGGCCCCAGGTTGCCACCCTCTGTTGTCTATTGGTCGGAACGACTCTCCTTCCTTTCTCTCTCTCTTTTTTTTTTTTTTTCTTGTGTGTGTGTGTGTGTGTGTGTGTGTGTGTGTGTGTGTGTCCCCGAATGTTTTTTAAAGGGCCAGTAGCTGAGTTGCCCTTAGGAAGGAGGGGGGAAGTCGATGAGCGGTGGGGATGGGGTTAAGAGTGGAGAGATTGCCTTGAACGGAGCCCCCATCCCTGCGGGAAATTGGATGGGATTCTGGTATCCACGGCTCTAGATCTAGTGACCCAACCCGGGAAGGTTGAATAAACAAGACTGGGTGCTCTTCCCTAGGATCCTTTCACACGAGGCGGGGGCGGGGGCTGGGGGGGAGTTTCGACCGCCTTGGGAAGATGTTCCACTTCGGATCCAGAGAGAAGACCCCCAAGTCTCTGAACTGCACACAGCCATGTTGGAAGTGCTCCCTCCCCCTTTTTCCGTTTTAGTGGTCACCCAGCCCCAACCTACTCTTGAAGTCCCCAGCTGAAACACACTATTGGGTTACTACGATGGGGCTAGGGGCGCCCTTAGGTCTTCCTATTCCTAGCCCGCCAACCCGACTTCTGGGCTTGTGCAGATGCAAACTATAGGGCCTGTGGAGGCCATTGCCAGCCTGAGATAAAGAGGTAGGGCAGCTGCTTATCTCTCCCTATCCAGCCTGCTGGTGAGATGAGGTATTCTTTGCCATTGCAGACATTCCTGAGCACTGCACTAGAAGTAGGAAGATCCAGATTCTAGCTCCTGCTCTCAGCCCATTATTAGCTGTGTAACCCTGGGCAAGTCACTTCACCCCTCAGAGCCAGCCTTTGCTTCTGGGACTGTGGTCCCAGAGATGCCTGCCCTGTCTACCTAATAGGTGGTTGTGAAGATTAATGCTCAATAAGTAATTTTTTAATGAAACAATTTGACCGAATATGCTGTGTAGAATCAATGAAATTAAGGGATTGTTTGAATCTAGCAGTTTTTGAGACCTTAGATAACTCTGTGGGTTCCCTGTGGCCCAGAATTTTAGTGGCCATGTTTAGCATTCCAAGCCTAGCCTAATTTGCTCAGGGTCCCCCAGGATTTACTTATTAGAGAAGTGATAGCAAAAGAATAGACTAGAGTCAAAGAACAACCAGCTATCACTTCTTCCTCAGATGCCTACCTGCAAAAGAGCTCCATGGGATGAAGATCCCACAACAAGGAAAGTTGACGGTATCTACAGTGGCTGCTGTTGAGATCCAGAAAGAAATAGGACCTCAGACTAAAGAACTCAGTTCTACCTGCTTGGCACTGAACACCTTTGTCCAAGGTGCCCTGGCAGGAGGAAGAGTGCTTTGAGTTCTTGGCTTGGTCTCCGACGTCCCAATATTTCCTTGTTGATGAAACCAGAGGCAGCACTCTAAGTGAATGGACATTAGGCAGCTTAGCCTTTTAGTCTTATAGAACAACAAAGGCAGAAGATACTTGAGCCCAAACCTCTTAATTTTTTAGAGGAACTAGTAGGTACTGAAGGGATGATGTGCTCAAGGTCACCCAGCCAAGAGGCTGGGCAGGACTAGACATAAAATCTGTGACCCCAGTCCTTTATGTATCATTCCAACCAGATTAGGGGATCATAGTGTGGCAGCTGATGGGTAGCTCTTGGCATCTGGGTGGCATTGAAGCTTTCTTGAGTGCCTGCTCTGTTGTGAATGCTGAACTTGTCCTCAGTGACTCAGCATAAGTTCCCTGTGTGGCCCCAGCTGTCTTGCCCCTGCCTGCTACAGGCTCCACCCTCTCTGTGGCCCGGCTGATGGGCCTTATCTCTTTACACACCTGGCTATGGGCAACACCCCCAACTGCCTTGGCCAGGATGGGCTTCAGGACTCACTGTCCTGGTTATTGCAACAACAGCAGGTCCTACCATTGCTTCCCTCTTCTTCTCTGGATCTGTGAAGAGGGTAGAAGGAATTGAGGAAAGTAAAGGGACCATTCTTGGAATATTTTCCTCCTCTAAGGCTTACCTGGCCCCAGGCCAGGTGCTGAGGTTCCTTTCTTCCAAGCCAGTGATTCTGGTTCTTGGACAAGGTGTTGAAGAACACAAGGAACAGAGGGGACTGTGACCTGGGGACTTTTTTTGCAGGAAGAAAACAGTCCAAAGATGAGAGTGATTCGCGTGGGTACCCGCAAGAGTCAGGTGAGTGCAGGTACTGGAAGGAGGTTTGTTGGAAGAGTTCTGTGCTCATAGTATTACAAGTTGGGGGGTCGTCAGGGTTAGTTCCCAGCAGCTCAGGGATGGAGGAAATGTGGTGGCTGGGTGTTACATTTCATGTATAATGGCAGATTGCATTCTGTGGAGATAGTCCTTGGGCTGTGGAAGTTGTTGGGGTACAGAAGATTCCTAGGCCAAAACGCTTCTCTCCTTCCTAGATGAGCATTCAACCCCCTATCTGAATTCCAGTTCTTTCAGGATCACCCTGACCCTATGGTGGTCTGAGCTCAGGGCAGTGGCCAGGGAAGGACAGGACTAATCCATCTTTCTGCCCCCAGCTGGCTCGCATACAGACGGACAGTGTGGTGGCAACTCTGAAATCCTTATACCCAGGACTGCAGTTTGAAATCAGTGAGTTTTCTGGATAGGCATGGAAGCTAACAGGAAGCTCTTACCTTCTGAAGGGGAGAACAGAGCGTTTCTGCCTTGGCCCAGGGCCAAAACCTGGTCGCATTGCCTTCGAGAATTCATGGCTGTCCCCAGTTTGGAGGGCTCTTTCCTCTGAACACCTCCAGCTCTGACTACCTGGGTTAGCCTGGCATTTAACATCTTCTTTAGGTCTTGTTATGAGGCTGTCTGGCCTCATACATTCCCAGAGAGTGGGGACTGGGGTTTATTTGCCTCTGCATTTACCTTGAATCTTAGTACCATGCTGGGTTCAGTAGGGGCTCAATAAATACTTTTCAGTGAGCACCTGATTCTCTCCACAGTTGCTATGTCCACCACAGGGGACAAGATTCTTGATACTGCACTCTCTAAGGTAACATTTCCACCCCCAATCCTTGCCCCCCTCCTCTCTCCTTCCCCCAAGAGATTTAGTCCGAGGCTCTCTCCTGTCTGGCAGATTGGAGAGAAGAGCCTATTTACCAAGGAGCTGGAACATGCACTGGAGAAGAATGAGTAAGTGAAAGACATGAGAGAACATCCAAGATGGTGGAATAGCAACCAGAAAAAAAAAAAAAGACAAGAGTGTGGGCCCTCTCTGCCTCTTGCTAGGACTCCAGTGTGTGCATCAGACCTGGATATCAGCTGGGCTGCTTAATTTAAACCCTTGGAGAAGCTAGAGAGGGGAATCATATGGGGGTTTTTCGGGCATCAGAAAAGGATAGTGTCCTGGTTCTGAGCCATCTGGCTTCCTAGAGTGCAAGATTGACTGGGGGAGGGGGGAGGAATGTGGGGATAAAAGTCTCAGGGTCCTGAGATCTCAGAGAGGCCTGCTTCCCAAACTGCTCTACGCTCTGCCACTGAACTAGAGGCAGGGGTAGGTGGAGATGTGGGGGCCTGCTGCCCAGACACCTTCTCCTTGCCCTATCCCATCTCTAGAGTGGACCTGGTTGTTCACTCCCTGAAGGACCTGCCCACTGTGCTTCCTCCGGGTTTCACCATTGGAGCCATCTGCAAGTAAGTGTCCTGCGAGTAAGGGCCTGGGTAGGGTGGGTAGGCAATATGTTAACCTTGGCTTTTCCCTTTGGGACTTGACCCTCTGCCTCTAGGGCTGCCTCCCCTTCCCTGAGGAGTATCAAGCATGGTAGAAAAACTCAGAAAATGTCAGTTAGTTAGCTATCAGCAGAGACTGAAACTGACCTGAACTGAGATCTCTCCCTCATTCTGACCTCCCCTCCACCCACAGACGAGAGAACCCCTATGATGCTGTTGTCTTTCACCCAAAATTTGTTGGGAAGACTCTAGAAACCTTGCCAGAGAAGAGGTGAGTGGGGTCTGGATAGGCATCTTGGTGAAATGTGCACAGACGATGGGTGGTTAGAAGGAGGAAGAAAGGAACAGTGCCTGCCTAGGGTTAAATCTAATTTTAAATCCTCTCTGAGCAGTGTGGTGGGAACCAGCTCCCTGCGGAGAGCAGCCCAGCTAAAGAGAAAGTTCCCACATCTGGAGTTCAAGAATATTGTATCCTTTTAGAGGAGCAGCCCAGGAGGAAGATGAGGTCCAGAGGGCCCTGGGAGTCCTGAGAGTGGAAGGGGCTTCCAGAGAAAGTGAGCCACAGGGCAGTGGGCTGGCTGTCCTCCCATTCATCCATCCGTCCATCCATCCATCCATCCATCCACTCATCCAGCCATAATCCTTTCATGTTTTCTCAGCTCCAGGCAAGTGCCTGGCAATGGGGATAGTGGTGAGCAAGATCAACATTGCCCCTGTTTATGTAGAGTTTACATTTTGGTTTGGGAGGCAGACAAACAGGCATTGATAACACAGAGTGATATTCTAGGGAGGTGGAGGGGAGTATGGAGGGTACTTCCATTTTTATTTTATATTCTACTACATTGTTTTGATTTTTACAATGAATATGTGGTATGTTTTGTAAAACTAAAATAGTATGTGCCAAGTGCTCCAATGAGCAAAGTAAGGAATTCTCTGGAAACTTCTAACTGGAACATCTAAACACAGATTTGGGGGGCAAGGAAGGCTTATTAGAGATCTTGTAACCTTGGGCAAGTTATTTAATCTCTGTGTATCATTTTCCTCATCTGTAAAATGGAGATAATAAAACCTACCTCAGAGTTTCTGTGAAAATTAAATGAGTTGATATGTAAAACACTTTAGTATGTGGCATGCTGTTACCATTAAGCTGAGAACTGAAAGATGTGCAGTTAACCATTTAGAGAATGTCTCAGGAAGAGGGAACAATGCTCATGGTCCTTAGCATCTTTTCACAGCGAGGAAATCTCAACACAAGGCTTCAAAAGCTGGATGAGCTGCAGGAGTTCAGCGCCATCATTTTGGCTGCAGCTGGCCTGCAGCGCATGGGCTGGCAGAACCGGGTGGGGCAGGTAGGGGCTGCCCCTATTCCCTCCCCAGTTAATCTTTATTCCCTTCCTGCCTATGTGCTCTTCTTGAACAGCCCGCCTCTAGTCTTTGGAAAATACTGCAATCGAAATGAGGCCAAGGCTGGAAGATTGGGGATCAGAGGCCATCTTTTGCCTATCCAGGCTTTCTATATGATAGGGAAGCCCCATCTCACTGCTGTTCTTTTAGGTACCCTCATCTCTACCCTTCTGCCTATTCTGCCCCCACAGATCCTGCACCCTGAGGAATGCATGTATGCTGTGGGTCAGGTATGCTTGACCAGGAAGCCGTGTTGATATATCCCTTTGTTCTCAACCAAGATGGTCACACAACTGAGTCTGCATCTGCTTCCCTAGCATAAACGTTCCTAGGGAGGGGCAGGTCTTGGGAGGCTACTGTACCAAAAGGCCTTGGGGAAGCAGGTGGAGTTGGGCTGGTTCCCATCTGTAGCTCCATTGGTTGGGGAAAGATTGGACCTGATATCTTAGGCTGTTTTTCCACCAGGGGGCCCTGGGCGTGGAAGTCCGAGCCAAGGACAAGGACATCTTGGATCTGGTGGGTGTGTTGCATGATCCTGAGACTCTGCTTTGCTGCATTGCTGAACGGGCCTTCTTGAGGCACCTGGTAGGGCCTGTATTTCAGCTGTGGAGGGGTGGGGAGTTGGGAATAGTGGGGAGATTTCTAAAATTCATGCTCTGAAATTAGTGGCAATTCATTCTTGAATATTGTGTATAGAGGACCCAAGTCTGGATCCCTAGCCTCCTTTTCAGTCATGTCCTCTTAGGCCTATGGATCCCTGATGGCTCTGGTCACAGGGTAGTGTTAAGGGTCTTTGGAGCTCACAGAGAGAACTTCTCATTGCAGGAAGGAGGCTGCAGTGTGCCAGTAGCAGTGCATACAGCTATGAAGGATGGGCAAGTAAGCAGGGAATATGGGTGGGAGGGCAGGGAAGAAAGGACTGTTGCATTTCTCCCTGTGCATCCTTGAGTTGCTAGCAAGAACCCAGGTTTCTAAGCAGTTCCCTCAGAATATGCTAAGGCAAACCGTTTTCGTTCCCAGCTGTACCTGACTGGAGGAGTCTGGAGTCTGGATGGCTCAGATAGTATGCAAGAGACCATGCAGGCCACCATCAGAGTCCCTGTCCAGGTGCCAAGGCTGGAAAGCGAGGGAGGGTTAAGAAACAAGCCTGCCTTGAGACCTCCCCTTTTGTGCTCACCAAATCTTATGTTATCTCACCCAGCATGAAGATGGCCCTGAAGATGATCCACAGCTGGTGGGCATCACTGCCCAGAACATTCCACGAGTAGCTCAGCTAGCTGCTGAGAACCTGGGCATCAGCCTGGCCAACTTGTTGCTGAACAAAGGAGCCAAGAACATCCTGGACGTTGCCCGGCAGCTTAATGATGCCCACTAACTGGTCTGTGAGGCACAGGTGCCTGAGTTACTGCTGTCCAGTGCCTACATCCCAGCCCTCAGTGCCCCATTCTCACTAACTGGGGAATGATTACCCCAGGGGATTGAACTGCAGGGTCAGATACTTGGAGGGACTGCCTTGCCTCATTAGGTAGGGGCTTCATCTCTTTAGAAAGAGTCCAAGCCTTTGAATGTAACCAACTCTATTAATAAACCAGCTCTGAAGGTGGTTTTTTGTTTTTGGTGGGGTTGCAGGAAAGATAAGGACAAACAACACTTTACTCCTTATTTTCAAGGCTGGGACCTCTGTCCATAGTTCTGGAACACTCCTTTTTTCTGTCTCAATAGTTCTCACTTCAAAAGAATAAATGGTCTTCCAGAGAACACCAAATGTGAACCATCTTAAGACCCTATAGCTTGCATCTCTCCAGTTTAACCAGAGCCTTGTTATCAGGTAGTACACTCCCAACCCTACCCCCCTCAAAAGAGTCTACAAAGTCATCAGGCCTACAACACTTTGGGGCAAAATGAAAGTGACTCACTTTTTAAAAACAATCCTTTAATAAACAAAATTAGCCCATCTTAAAACTCCGCAATACCTAAGGTAATAGTCTTGGGTGGGTTGGTTAAATTCCAGTTCAGTTCAGAAGCCTTCGGCCCAGACAGGGGTTACTGTATTGCGCTATCTATCTAGGTGCTGGACTGGCTGGATGGAGCAAAGCGGAGAATTAGTGAGGCCCGGCTGCCCATCAGCGTCTGGGTTACACACAAGCCCTGCAGTCCACACAGCCCGTTCGGAACCCCAGCACAGGAGGCCTTGGCCCTTCCCCAGCCTCTCCCCGCAAGGCGCTCTTCTCTGGGGCAAGTGTGCACATTACAACGTCTGTCGCGGCCGCAACGCACAGGCCTAGAGAAGATGGAGGAAGCGGATTGCAAAAGCCCGGGATCTGGCAGCAAAGGGGGCGCCCTAACGAATTTAAGGATCAATGTTTCCCCGACCAGAGCCTGCAAGTCGACAGCCATGTCTGAGGTGGCGGCCTAAGCCCCGAGCTGGAGCAGACGAGCGGGTGGTGCTGAGAGGCTCCGCCGGCGACTCACCTTCCGGGCCGCTCACCTCAGCCCTACGTCATAGGAGTAGGCCCGGCCTCCCAGAAAGTGCCGCGGCCTCACCGCTGCCCGTCAGCGACTCCGAGGGCAGGGTGGCTGAGTCACAGCGCCGGACACTCCCCGGGCCGAGCCGTCGCTCAACGGCCGCTCCAGAGAACCCGAGCGGGCAACTGCGAGCCCGCGCGGGGTGGGGGGCAGCCAGCGGCAGCCGACCGCCGAGGCTCAGCTCTTTCCTTGAGGGTTGTGGTGGCCCTTAAAAGGGCCTTTGTGGTGGCACAGGGAGGGCCGGGAGGCCGGCGACGGCGCGGGCGCCCCTCAGTACTCCTGAGAGGCCTGAGTGGCCTTTTTGCCTCCCGCTGGCGCCTTGGGCCCCACGGAGGCGCTGGTTTTCTTGGGCAGCAGCACGGCCTGGATGTTGGGCAGGACGCCTCCCTGGGCAATCGTCACGCCACCCAGCAGCTTGTTGAGTTCCTCATCGTTGCGGATGGCCAGCTGCAGGTGGCGGGGGATGATGCGCGTCTTCTTGTTGTCGCGGGCCGCGTTGCCCGCCAGCTCTAGGATCTCTGCGGTGAGGTACTCGAGCACAGCCGCCAAGTACACCGGCGCGCCAGCTCCCACTCGCTCAGCATAGTGGCCCTTCCGCAGCAGCCGGTGTACGCGGCCCACGGGGAACTGGAGGCCAGCGCGCGACGAACGCGACTTGGCCTTGGCGCGGGCCTTGCCGCCGGTCTTGCCGCGGCCCGACATGTCGCTGGAGGTAGAGGAATGATGAGGAAGAGCGCTCCGTAGACTAACACACAGCCACCCACTGCAGCCTAACTGCTGCCGCGCACCGCCGGAAACCGCCCTTATAAGCCACCAGGACACACCTCCGCGCCCTCCTGATTGGCTTCTTCCTCTAAAGCAGCCTCTGGTTGGTTGCAGTTAACCCTTCGGTGGCGCGCCTCGGCTGAAGGAGCGCGCCAGCCGATTGGTCGAATTTGAAAACCGTTTGCCCGGGGAATGGCGAGGAGGAGTGGTGGCATTCAGCCAGCCAACTACTCCCTCATGTAGCCAATCCATGTGAAGCGCGCGAAATTTAAATCCTACATCCGACGACCAAATCTTTAAAAGACAGTAGGTGGAGAAAGCAAGCTGAAGCGCCTCTGGGAAATAGTGTGGGACTTGGGATTTTTAAAGGAAAGGGATCAACACTACAACTACCTCTATCTTCCTTTCCGTGTGTGGTCACACCCTACTTCCTCCTCCTTTCTGGCCAAGGGAGAATGAAAAAGGGAAGAAATGAGACCCCCTGAAAGTTCAATCCCCTATCAGAGAACAGGTAATTCCAATCTTATGACCCTCCATGCCACTTGAAGTATCAGGATTTCAATATTTATTCAATATGTTCTGTCTGGTTGCAGTTCTTTCTGCTCACTTGCTAAAAGGGGCCTGGTGTACTAAAAGAAAAAGGATGGGGCAGAGAGACAGGCATCCTCTTGGAGGAGGTGCCTCCAGCAACCCTCCCAATGTACTCTAAAATGCCCATATAGGAAACACCTACAGGAACAAGAAAAAGACAACACTTTATTGTCACCACTGGGAGCACCTGCGCCCCCCAACCCTGTCTGCTTTTACTAATTAGAATACTTATAGTGAAATGTCATCTTTGAGCCTGTGTCCCTATCACCAGCCAAAGTTATATTATCCCCAGGCCCAACACAGTCCTTGACAGTCAGAGTTGTAGAAAACTGCATAACAAATGCAGCATCCCACCTTAGGGGGCTACAAAGACTGGATGGATAGGGAGAGTGGCAAGTTGAAGAAACCATTGGCAAAGTCCAATCAATAGTCACTAGAGGGCAAGAAAGGCCCAATTTGTCAATAATCACGGGGGAAACAAAATGCTAAGGAGAATGAAGGGTGGGAGAGGCCCGAGCCAAGAGGCAGTCTTGGTCTAGAATGAGGTCATCCTGAGTCAGGAACCCTGGAGACTGTGAAGTAAAAGGCAATGATCTGGAGACTCAGACATCATAGAAGAGTCGGACAAGCTGGTACCGAATGGAGAATGTGACAGCACTTCCCAGGATCTGCAAGGAAAAATGGACTAGAGTAAGAACCATGGAGAAAAGGAGACAAGGAGGTGTACACCCTATGCCAAATCGCACCTGTAGCAGCAGCAGGAGCAGTGTGAGGTTTCTCTCGTGCATGGGCCCAAAAACCTTAAGTAGCAAGTTGATGAGGGTCATGTTGTTACACTCGGTGAAGGGACCGTCCTCATTCTCACTCTGGCGCACTGTCACTAGCTGGAGGCTTCCTGCTACCTGGAAGGGTCGGAAGTGATAAGTACTTCAGCTAATACCTATGCTTCAGGAATGGGGATCTGCTTAATGCTTCCAAACTCCCCTTGGATCTGATGCAGGCCTAGGTTCCCCATTCCCTGAATTTAGGATGGTGGCCTAAAGCCTTACCTCCTTGTTCCCGTTACCTTTAGAATAAAGGTGCCCAAGAAAGAGAGGCTCTTGGTCTTGAACTTGGAATAGCTCATCTCCAGTTTGCCTGTGTTGGTATTGAGTCTGCAGGGGCAAGAGTGTTTTATGTGACTGGGCCACTACTTAACGAACTCTCTTCAGTGTGGTTATTTAATAGGAAGAAGAATGAAATATGGAGTCAAACAACTCGAGATCTATTTCTGGCTCTGCCGCTTACTATTGTATGATCAGAGTTGCTGTGAACATTAAATGAGATTATGTAAGTGAATGTGCTCTGTAATTTATAAAGGGCTAACCACAAGGAAACAGCCCTTTTTTGGGCCCTCCCTTTGCACAGCAAATGTATAAAGCTGGCTTTATGAATCTCAAGTGAAAAAGCTATAATGTCCCTTTCAAACCCCAAAGCAGCTACCTGGGCACACGGTGGCGAGGGCAGGGGATGATATGCAGGAGTTGAGGCAGTGAGTAGAGGAAGTTGAACACCTGGGGCATGAAGAAGAGTAGCATGGTCTTGCTGAAGTGTCCCAAGATGCCCACCACGGCAAAGGTCATGCCAGCAAAGTAACAGAAGGTATCTCCCACAAACACCCGTGATGGGTACCTGTGTGGGAGAGAGGATCTGAGCCAGTGGCAAGAGGCATTACCAAATCTTTCTCTCACATAACACACCCTGGGCACTCGGCTAGCCCTGATCCTAGTTCTGGCTCAGAGGAGACTCCAATCAGCTCTCCCAGCAACTCTCTGGAACCCAAGGTCCTGAATTCATTATTCTTAGGGAACCACAGCACTTGTCATCAACCACTGCTGAGTAGACAGAAATTTAAGAATACTACCAACTGAAGACCCAGAAAACACTTAACATGGGTATGCACAGGTTTAGCCTCTCCATCAGGAGATGGGTCATGATCAGGACCATACTTGCCACATGTTCAAATAGTTGTCCCCCTATCCACAGGCCTACTTACCAGTTATGGTAGAGCAATCCCAAGGTGGTGAAAAAAAAGGGTATCATGAAGTAGAGGGAAAAGACATGATCATCCCGACAATCACCTTTGGAAGCAGGGGAAAAAGAAAGAAGGAAAAACTGATAGCCACTTCCTCTGTATACCCTGATCCTATTTTTGTCTGCCTCTAAGTTATGTCCCAATCTGTATTGTCCACCTCTCCCAAGTCATATTCAAGAACTCACAACCCCTTTTATGTCACCCAGGTAATTCTCAACATTCTACCTCTTTCATGAACTCTTTCTAAACTAGTTATTGTCTTAAACTGGTTTAGACTGTTCAGACCTAAGTTTGAATATGAGCTTTACTGCCAGTGTGACCTTGATCAAGACACATTACTTCTCTAAGCTTCTAAGCTTCAGTTTCATCTGTAAAATTCTGTAAAATACAGTTGATAACACCTGCTACACAGAACTGTTACAAAGTTTAAATGAGATGTTTGAAAAGCGCTTAGCTTTTTTTTTTTAATTGGGGAATATTGGGGAACAGTGTGTTTTTCCAGGACCCATCAGCTCCAAGTCAAATTGTTGTTTTCAATTTAGTTGTGGAGGGCACAGCTCTCTGGCCCATGTGGGAATCAAACCAGCAGCCCTGGTATTAGAGCACTGAGCTCTTAACCAACAGAGCCAACCGGCCGCCGTGAAAAAGCACTTAACTTTAATAAACACTTATTGATGTCCAAAACCACTAGAAACACACCTATAATCAAAGGTGGGTTTGATTTGTAACAAGGGAAACTAGAAATCACATACCATGTAGAACCATGGGATGCCCCATAATCATGTGTTACGAGGACTTGTTATAGGATTTGTTTTAAGTAATTCTGAGGAGGATACAAGGAGGCAGACTTTTGCCCTGGACTGGATGCTGTCAACAGGAGTAATTCTATATTAAGCATCTTAATTTTTATTTAAGTTGGAAGAACTGAGTTGTTAGAAGGAAGCAGCAATCACTCATGTTAGCCAGAAGAGGGGGATCTTGGTCATTTTTGTGGGGTGCTCTGTGTTCTTTTGGTTTTGTTTATGCTCAGACATAGTTATGGAGAGTTCTGGTTTTCATCTTACTCTATCGTGGTCACAGAGGTTGGAAGTTCTGTGAAATTGTTTATGTTTGATAGGAGAAGATCATGGCCTACATATTAATGCCACTCTAGCTATAAATGACAGGGCTGCTGTTTTTCTCACATTTAATAAATCTTACTTGTTATTTGCAATGTTAATACCTTTACTCATCTTCTATAGTTATTAACATATTGCTTTTTTTCTGAATTTCCCAAAGCCAGATATCAGGCAATTCCCTTAACACTCAGACTTCTCTCTCCCTACCTGCAATCCCACCTACCTTCCAGCTCTACCAGGTTGAAGATGATGATGGAAGCAGAAATGACTAGTGACTGGCCAGCCTCTAGGCCATTAATTCCTGCTAGGATATTGATGGCATTGGTACAGAACACTGCCAGCAGCCCCATGTAGACATAGTACAGGATCCCTGAGGAGAGAAGACAGTAAGAAAAGAAGTAAGGCCAAATGAGGATTTAAGGATATTCTTCTGAGAAAAGTACTGAGGACAGAGGATAGGATGAAGGGCCAACAGAAAAGATCTGAGAAGACACAGGGACAAAACGGGGACATGGAAGAGAATACAGAGCGCCAGGAAGGATGCTTTGCTGGATATCTCAAGGTGTACTGGGACCCTGAAGTAGGGGACATAGAGGCAGTAGTGGCAGGGCTACTCACCCAAATCCAAATGCAGGCCAAGAATCGGACGGAAGGGCTTGGGTACCACAATGGTCGTGTTGCCGAAGTTGGTGAAATAGACCATAAGGAGTGGTAGTGAGGCAGCTGTGGGCAGCAGCAGTTTATGGCGCCAGCGTAGATTCAGTACATCATCCGCGAAGCCCAGGAAAATCATGCAGCAGATGGCAAGGAGCGCACCTATCAGGGCCACAAACTGGGGGAGGCTCGGGCAAGTCATGGCTCAAGCCTAAGCCCACTTCACCATTCCTCTCAAGAATTTCTGTCTTTTCATTCCTCCCTCAGCCCCTCCCCCAAACCCAAATAACCCTCTCTTTCAGGCAACTCCCAAGTCCCCAGACATAGGCAACCACCCCCAGTAACCCACTTACCTCATGGTGGGGGAAGGCTTTACATTGCTCCTCCACAAAGCAGTTCAGGAAAGGGAAAGGGATGAAGCAGAAGAGGATGATTAGGAAAACAGCACCGCTGATAACTCCCTGGGACTCTGGGCTGTGGCCCAGCAGCAAGTGGGGTGAAGGGGAAAGAGGAAAGGGGACGTGGTCACGCACTAGTGCAAGCATTATAGTAACCTAATCTTAGGTGGGGGGAGGGCACCACTGCTGAAGTCCCTGATACACCCGAGAGTTCCCCCTCTCCCGCCCACCCCTTCCCCAATGCTAACCAGTTCTGCTCTTCACCTCCCAAGGGGGTGTCTGCTGGATTGGCGCTGCATCTCCGCGCGCAGTCAAGCACCCCAGTCCTAGCCCCAGCCCTTGTTCCCTGCCCGGGATCCGTGTGCCACCGCTCACATCTGCTGCCGGCCGGATTTGTTGAGGTCCTGACCACAGAGGTGCGCGGCGATGAAGTGGCCACGGAATGCAGGGATGAGGATGAGTGTGGCCACAAATCCCAGCAGCGAACCGATCAAATTCACCAGCAGCGGCATCGGGAACTCCGGGAAGGCCCACATGGTGACCGGCCAGGAGGCCCCCTCCGCCTCCTCCTCAGCTAACGCCTAAGGAGGGCAGAAACCCTGAGCCCGCCGCGGTAAGGAGTGGCCGCTCCACACACCAGCCTGAGCAAAACCCAACAACTCTGACTAAAGCTGCCCTCCCGACTCCGGCCAAGCCTCTACAGAGAAACCTCGGCTCCGCCCCACTGTATTTACCTACCCGCGTCTCCGCCTGGATCTTGTACGCAGAGCAACTAGCGTTGTGGAAAGCTGCGACGGCCATTTTTAATATGGGCAAAAGCGTGGGGACAGAAGTGTTTTTCTTAAACTACATCTTTCATTCGAGAGTTGAGTCATCACGAGGGCATAGGAAAAGCAATTAAAGACAAAAGCGGATACTTTCCTATCATCATATTCAAGATGTATATAGCCCAAAGCAGAAAAACTTCTTGCCCGGTTCCAAGATGAACGCCTCCTTCTACCATGCGTCTGACGCCGCTTACTCTCGTTTCCACGTCAGTTTTAGCTTCGTCGGCCTCCGCCGGTCACGTTTAAAGGGCCAGTACCCTGAGTTTACTGTGGGTAGTCTCAAGAGCGGAGAAGTCCGCCACTGGAAGCAAGTTGGGGAGGGTGTGAGGGACGAGGAAGTGGAACAGCGCCCGCTCCCTAAAGAAAATCTGTTCCCAACGTAATGGGAAGCCAAGGTAAATACAACTCAGTTCCCGGAAACGCAGCCACAATTTGGAAGATTATGTAAATCCTAAAGCGTAGACACTTAAAAAGCCTCTCCAACTCCGTGTTTTTCTTGTCCTTCATCCTGGTTCTTTTCCTTAATCATTCCACCTACCTTCTGCCCTCGCAGTAGCAGTTAGTTGTCGGGCAACCCCGCGGGGCACCTCATTAATGAAGGGGTTGGGAGTGCCTTCAGGTCTTGGAATTAACCCGGTACTTGACTTTCCTTGGTCCCGGATCACTGCTTTGTGCCAGACTCCCAAACCGAGGATGCGAGGATGAGGCGTTGGAAAAAGCTAAGGAAGCAGGAGAACCAGACCCACACGTGGACTCCTGGGAGACTGAGTAACTCCCAATCCCGTCTCTTCCTCCAGGTTACTGTGCCTTTTACTTGGCACCTGTTTCCTTGCTGCAAATAACAGTTCACCAGAATCTTCATTCTCTTTAATTCACCCACAGGCTCTTAGATGGTAAGTGATTTCCATTCTTCAGAGAGGAAATCACCAGGGAGTTCTGAAGATGGACTCAATTATCCTGGCACTTGGTCCACTCTTTCGAATATGACTTGCTGTAGGAGTGAGGGTCAGATTGACTCTTTTTAGGCCAAAGATGGTCCCTCCTGTCTCTCAAAACCAGGTGTGAAATGTCTCTTCTACTTGAAGGCCACTCTAAAAATGGAAAACCATATATGTATAAAATATACTTTAAGAAGTAATCCCAGTAATTTACTTGATAGTATTCCACCAAGTTTTCAGTACTTATCCCACTGGTATTGTTTTTCTGTGTGCGTGCACGCATGTGTGCATCTGTCCCTCTTAGACTGGAAACTCCCTAGAGGCAAGTGTTTTTTGTTCCACAGGGTGTCCCCATGGGACTAAGGATACACAGATATCTGTATACAAAGTATCATCATACTTAATGAGTCTAGGTCTGAAAGAGGTACAGGGTAATAGAAGCACATGGAGAGAGCAATTAATTGTGACCAAGGGAAGTGATAGGACCTTGAGGAAAAGTAGCATCACCAAAGATTTCAGTAAGTGACAAGTGTGGAAAGGGCCTTCCAAACAGGGAAAGTGAGATGCCAGGAGCAGGTGGAAAGGAGGAGCTTATGGGAGCCCCAGAGGAGTCAGCATTCAGTTATCTGGTTGATCAGGAGCAGGCGGAGACTCCTTGGAGGTCTGAGAGACAGTTTGTATCTATTTCCTTTTTTAGTAGGAGGCCAATCCTAATAAATATTCCTTCCCAGCCTCACATTGGGAACCTTGGTCTCTTTCTTTTCCAAAGATCATTATCTCTACCCTGCAACCTCTACTAGAAGAGGGTAGGGGGACTTGTTCAAAGACAGTACACTAGAGATTCATTATCCAATATACATGTTACCATCAGAACATAGTTACTTGGATACTTGTCATATAATCTGAATATTTTTGTTCCCAAGATAGTAACCGCCCAGTTGATTATCAGACTAATCAGGAGAAAGAAACAAACACATGACTTGACCACACTTGAAGTTTTGTGCCTTTTGTGGTAAAAGTTCAAAGCATTCGCCTGAAAGCTGAAGCTCATTCTAGGACTCACAGATCAAGTGAGTTGTCAGTGGCTTTGGCTGGTTTCTTGGGCTGAGCAATGTCTGAGATACAAGCCTCGAGCCTCTTATTAGGAAGCCCTGAGTATCTCCCAGTGAGCAAGGCCAATCTACTATTAAATCTGATTGCCTGACAAAGCCTGTCCCAAAAAATGTTTCACAGCGCCTGAAAAGTCCACGAGACAGCTTTGGATGATCTGGGGGCTATGGCACTTGCAGGACCAGATCTGTGGCTCTTTCCAGGCAGCTGAGTTACTCTTTTTCCTTTTCCCCTTTGTCTCTCCCCTATCAGTTTACCAAAAACTGTTAGCTGAAAGCAAGCCTCAGATCTCCCATTCTACTGGGAAGACATGAGTGAGTTTTCAAAAGTTGGAAACAAAATAGAAATTTTTAGTGTTTACATGAATATTAGAATATTTTCTGTTAGACTTCTAAAAATTACAAAGAATTTGCTAATACCTGCTATGTGAATGGGAAACTCTTAAGTATTGTGGGGACACAAAGTAATATAAATGCAGTTGTTGCCCTTAAGAAATCTACTTCAGCATATTAGAACACCTTGTTTGAATATGAGGAAAGAGGGACGAGTAAGACATGGTCCCCACTCTTAAGCAGTTTCCTGGTGAATGGGAAAAGCAGACATATAAACAACCAACCAGACTGTAAGGCAGAATGAAATAAGTACTACAGGTCTAAGCAACAAGTAAGAGTGGGAGGACCAACTAGGGAGACTCATGGAAGACAGAATTGTGAAGCAGTATCTGGCAGCAGAGGCCCAACTGCTCTGTGGAATTGAGGAAGTAAATCTAAGAACACAGAGATCTGAGACCCCTGGGAGGTCGGAGGGTTCCTGAAGAACGGTTCTTGGGGGGAGAAGGTCTTCACAGTGAAACTTTGCGTCTGGACAACTTCCTGTGGAATGTGCTCCCCTAGCTCTAGCTGCTTGCTCTGCCTACTGACCGCTTCCTTCTGCCCCTAGGTTCTGGCCCTTAGTTCTCTCCTCCCTACATTTCATGTCTCCTCCCCCTCAACATTAGAAACGTACACTCTAGAAGTCTTCCATTGTTTTTAGAGACCAGTGATGATGCATGGGCCAGGCCACAGCAAGGTTACCCTCCCCCCTGCCTCCTGCCATCATTCCTTACAGTGAAATCCAGGGATGCCTCCCGCTTCCCCACCACCCACCACCTCCTCTGGCTTGGGCACCTTGAAGTTGATCTGCCAGGTTCTGCCTAGCTCTGCAACTCTACACTTTAAAGGGCATTGCTTACTCCCGGGTATTCATTCCTCAGACTACCTACTGGATTTGGGAGAGAGAAATCTAACACCTTCCCTGTTTACCTTTCTAAGGAAGACACTGTGTGCCAAAGACCTTGCCATATGTATGTGGAGAAGAAGAACTTCTTGGGGAATGGAGATTCCTTTGAATCCTTTTGTAGGATTTTCCTTCCCCTGCCTCCAGAAAGCAATGACAATAGGGATGCAATCCACTCTCTTAAACTTAAGAAAAGGTGTACGGTATAGCATCAGTTTTTGGGTGCTTGTTGGGATATTACAAGAGATACTTGGATGGCAGGGTCCTCTGGCTGAATCTATTGGTAGTCCAGTGCTGCACTGCTATCTCCCTCCTCATTACCACTCCCTCTACACAGACTACATAAGCAGGAGCTGTTACTATGGCAATATATTATTTTTAAAAACAGAAGCAGTCCCAAGCTTGGGAAATGTCTCCAGAACAAACCCACACCATCAAGGAGACTAATAGGGTGTTCTGGTGTCCTAGTTCCAAGGGGAAGGGTGGTGGGAGGCGTAGAGGGGGTTAATATTCCATGTTTTGTTCTCAACCTCTATCAGGTTCAGGTTCTGCTCTCTGGTCAGTATCAGCTGTACCTCTGCCGGGCATTTATATCTAGGAGGGTCTAACTTCGACCAGGAAATGAGAACCAAGAAGCTGTTGAGCCTAGGGGTGTTGGGAGAAGGGGCAATGCTGTCCACAGGGGTCGCCTCCTTCTTAACCTCACAGGCGTCCGAATTATAGAAATCTAAGGAGCATAGGGAAAAGCAGAGGCAGCATCTCAGGTGAGTGAAGTTACTCCGGCGGTGAGCTCGGGAAGGGGGAGTAACCCCTATTCCAGGATGGGCTGGGTGGTCAAAGATCCCGCCTATTTTCAACCTCAAACCTCCTCGGTTCCCGCCTAGTCCTCCCTTGTTCCTCCAGCGCTGGAGCGCGGGGCTCCCCAAACCCCGCCCGGCGCGGGTCTGGCTCCTTTAAGGGCGGGTGGGGGTGGGGCGCCGGCGGTGTTGTCAGTGTCAGCTCTGCGCACGCAGCCCTCCCAGCTCCGGTGCCGGCCAGCGAGCCCCAGCGTTTCTGCAGACTAGTCCCCGCCCGGGTCCGGCGGGGCCCGCGCCGTGGGTGGGAGGAGTCCGGCGCTGGCCGGCCGCTAACCTGTTGGGGCTGCGGGACCAACCCAGGAGCGACGCGGACCACCGAGAGAGGCACCCGGCGTTGCGATCCCCAGGACTGCCTCTTACGATCTGTGGAACCCACTAGTCCCGAGCAACCAGCCCCGGAAAGACCCCAAACCCGCGCGCCCAGCCCCGGGGGAGCCCTCCCCCGCCCCTCGGCCCACCGGGCCATGCTCCCCCGGGGCAGCGGCTGAGCCCTAGCCGAGAGTGGGACTGGGACCAGAGCCCGCGCGGAGCATGGATCTGGGCTGGGGGCAGTGGGACGTGGGCTGGGCGGCCCTGCTGATCCTTTTCGCCGCCTCGCTGCTCACGGTGTTCGGCTGGCTGCTGCAGTATGCCCGGGGCTTGTGGCTGGTGCGGGCCCGCGGGTCCCGGGTTCCGAGACCCGCCTTAGCTGCCGAGCCCGCGGGCTCCCTGCGGGAGCTGGGCGTGTGGCGCTCGCTGCTGCGGCTGCGGGCTACTCGGGCCGCCGCCCCGGAGGAGCCAGGCATTCGGGGCCTCCTAGCGTCACTCTTTGCCTTCAAGTCTTTTCGGGAGAACTGGCAGCGGGCTTGGGTCCGAGCGCTCAACGAGCAGGCCTGCAGGGACGGGGTGAGTTGGACAGAAGCACATAGGTGGTCCCTTCAACCCAACCTTTCCTTTGGGGGGGCGGAAAACTGTTCATACAAGGAAGGCCGAATGGGGGTTGGGATCAACTGGGAATCCCATGGCTTCTCTTCTTTTCCCAGATCAGAGGAAAGGGTGCAGGGGAGGCTGGAGGTTGTAGAAATCCAGCTGTGTCCCAAATTCGCTATTCTTGTGGTCAAAGTACTCTCTAGCTCCAAACCCGAGCACAAGTTGCTGTTCTCATAGCAACGCTAATCCCTGGGCCTGAGGGCACTTCCGCCTATCCTGTGTTCTGGCTGTGTTGGGGGTGTGTGTGTGTGTGTGTGTGTGGGGAACGGAGAAGGGAGACAGGTGCCCTGTGGAAGGAATTTGCCTGGTCCTCCTGCCACCACACCTAGTTAACATTTCCTGTCCAAAATCCCTGGTGTAATCAGGCAGATACCCAAGGAGCATGAATTATGTCCCACCCTCACCCCTCAGTAATTTCCCTGCTACAGTCTAACACATTCTCTATGCTCATCTGCAGTGTATGTGTCCAGAGAAAGGTGTTCAGGTGAAGAGCATATTGACAATCCATGCCTTTCCCAGTAGATGAGCCTGGAGCTGTCCCTTAAGGGTCAGTCACAAACCAGCCCAGCCTACTTCCTCCCATTGCACCACGGGTGGGCATCTGGCCTCCCAGGAAGTGGAGCAGGAAGCACGGTCTTAAGATTGAGAGGTGGGGTGTGAGGTAAAGGCCTTCCTTTCATATGGGACCCCCTCCCATCCTGGCTCAGTAATCTCTCCATGCCCTCACATCCATTAGGCTTTGCTCAGAGGGTTCTCCATTTCCAGCCATCAGTTGTGTGAGAGCTTTACTAGCTCCCCACATGTCCGGAAACAGAAATGGCCACACAAGAAATTGCTCTGTCTCCTGTGCCCAACAGAAAGCCAGATGGCATCTGTCAGTCTACACCTCGAACTCACCCCTCTACCCAGCTCTCCCTGTACTATGTCCCTGGGTCAGGAGTGACTCCCTAGGGCAGCTGACTCAGCTGGACATTGGCCTCCCTTGCAGGTGGTGGGGAGATTAGGGTTCCAAGCATCCATTTCCCCATCTTCCTGTGTCTGGCCTTCTAATAAGACAACTGCAGGAACAGAGAAATTGGCTTCTCCTGGTTTGCCCTGCAAATGAGCCCTGTGGATTTGTTTCCTCCCGTCCCAAGACCCAAGGAATGGCTGCCAGCTCAGTCTGTGCCCCTTCCTCAGTTCATCTCATTTTGTTTCCTGGATCGTGCTGCAGTAGGTTGCTTCCACTGCTGTGGAAGAATTAGGAAGCTCTTTCAAGACCTAAGCTAAGCAGCTTTCTGCTCCCTAATACCACCCTGCTGTCTGCCTTGAGGAATTAGCCAGGTCTCTCTGGACCTTGAGCCCTTCAAGTTTACTTTTCTTTCCACTCTGGTAAAGTTCCCCAAGGCCATGCTGAGCTGTCTTCATTTCCAAGAATATGGCTCGAGTCATATTCTTGTACCTCTGCATCCTATTTATCTGGAGGATGACGGCTTAGCCTTGTTTCTCCAGCACTTGTCTTGAATAAGTGGCCGTACTGCTTTCACCCTTATTTCAGTCATGTCTCTCTCTGCCCAGCTATTATATATAGGTGGCAACCAACACCTTTATTATCTTTTTCTGTGCATCTCTCTTTGGGGGTAGGGTGGGGATGAAGATGAAGGCAGGGAGAGAAAAGGGAGGCTTCTGGTATTGCAGGAGGAATCTAGGGTTTTCAGCTCAAGGTAATCTGGTCTCTGAGATGGTCTAGCTTGCCAGTTCTCCCTAGCAGTTGCAGGCCCCTTGAGAGGCGGGGTTCAAGGAGAACACTTCCTGTCCTAAAGCCCTGAACCGGGGGAGGGGCCAGAAGCCAGCCTGCATTTGAGCCCTCAGCAGTGCCAGGGTCCAGCCAGCAACTGAGCAGGCCAGCCCTGCGGGGACAGCTCCAGAGGCCTGATCCTATGTCCACATTACTCCCTTAGAGCTCCATCCAAATCGCCATTGAGGAGGTGCCCCAACGCCTACTCAGAGCCAGCATTAGTCATGTGACCTGCATAAACCAATCAGAGCACACCATGGTAAGGATCTGCCGGGCACTGCCTTCTTTAGGGTCTGAGGGGGATGATCTTAAAAGTTCTTTTTAGTCCAAGGGTTCTTAACCTGAAGTCTATGAATGCCTTAGGGATTCAAGGATTGACCTCAGGAGGTATGAGAATCCCACTAAAGTTACATGCAAAATAATAGTATGCGTACCTGCATTTTCCTGGAGAGAGGAATCTTTGATTTTTATCTGATTCTTTTAATGGGCTTGTGACCCCAAAAAGGTGAACTCTCAAGGAAAACTGAAGCGGGGAGGGGTCTGCTGACCCATTACAGAGCCGGGCAAAGCAGGATTGAGCACCCGTCCTCCATGCCTGACACTCCTTGTCTCCAATGCCTTGCCTGTCTCAGGTGCTGCATTGCCAGCTCTCTGCTGAGGAGGTGATGTTCCCAGTTTCTGTGACCCAGCAGTCCCCCGCTGCTGTCTCCATGGAGACCTACCACATCACACTGACACTGCCACCGACACAGGTAGAAGGGAGTGTGGGAAATGGAGTTGGGCAGGGGGCGGTTCAATTGCCTCAGCCTTTTCAGTTTGGTTCCTCTCTGGGATGGTTTTGGGAAGGGAGGATCCTGGAGAGTGGGAGTAGCCGAGGAGTGGGGCAAGACAACCCAATCCCTTTATCCCTGTCCCCAGTTGGAAGTCAACCTGGAGGAAATCCCTGATGAGGGGCTGCTCGTATCCTGGGCCTTCAGTGATCGCCCAGATCTCAGCCTGACAGTGCTTCCGAAGCTGCAGGCCAGAGAGGTATGGGAGCAGGGCTGGGGCTGGGGGAAAGAGGCAGAACAGGGAGGGGAAGGCAGAGCTGGGGGTCCCACCTCTTTGTTCTCCTCTTCTCCTCCCTGCAGAGAAGTGAGGAGCAAGTAGAGCTCTCCACGGTTGAGGAACTGATCAGAGATACCATAGTCAGCACCCAGCCGGCCATGATGATCAACCTCAGGGCTTGTTCTGCCCCTGAAGGCCTGGTGAGGAGGCACTCAAAATAAATAGTTTACAGGTATACTGTCCCCAGGGTACTTTGTCGGAGTAGTCACTCTTTACCTCCTGCTTTTAGGTACCCAGTGAGAAGCCACCTATGGTGCCCCAGGCCCAGCCAGCTATCCCCAGACCTACCCGGTTATTCCTACGGCAGCTTCGGGCATCACACCTGGGAATTGAGCTGGAAGGTGAGAGCTAGAAGTGACTGGGGGACTGCCAGGGCTATGGCTGCAGGTGCTCCCTGCCCCTCTGCCAAGGGTAGGGCCTCTCTATTCCGCAGTGGCTTCCCGTCTGTATCTGAACATCCTCTAATTTCTGTTTCCTCACAGGCACTGGGGACCTTAGCTGTGTAGTTGAACTTGACAACCCCATGCAACAGAAGTGGACCAAGCCCACGAGGGCTGGTCCTGAGGTGGAGTGGACTGAGGATCTGGCACTGTAAGGAGTGACTCCCCTGCCGCCACCCCTGCTCCCATGGTCAGACTGAGAATCACCCCCATCCAGCATAGCCCTGGCATGAACCAGCTCTGTTTTCAGTAAACCTTGGTGGGAGCCCCTATTGTATGCCTGACCCCAGCCTAGGTCCTGGGGATACAGACATCAACAAGATACATACCCCACCCCTGAACTGATATTAGGCTTGAGGCAGAGACAGATGTATATAAAGAAGATGGGTGCGCTTAGGTGGGGGAGCTTAATTCCTGTAGGAGAATGAGGATCAGAGTAGGCTTCATGGAGAAGGTGACATTTAAACTACACCTTAAAGAATGTGATTTTAACAAAGAGTGAGAGTAAGGTGTTCTTGGCAGAGGGAACAGCTTGAGCAAAGGAAAGAGGGTGGTTTGACAGAGAAAGAGAGTGGGAAGGCAGGGTGGGGCAGAACCAGGGAGGATTTGAATGCCCAGCTGAGAACTATGGTCTCCACTCAAGCTGTGTCCTCTTCTCTTGGGAAGAGAAAGTATTTGAAGGGCAGGAATTAATCTGATTGGAATACTTGTATCATGTTGTTTATGTATATCTCTGTCTGCCTCTGGCCTATGATCAGCTCAAGGGTGGATTCCATTTGCTAACCTTCCCACTCCCTGCTCTTCCTCCCCTTGGCCACAGGGATCTGGGCCCCCAGAGCCGGGAGCTGGCCCTCAAAGTGCTGAGGAGCAGCGGCTATGGAGACAGTGAGTATGGGACAGAAAGGAGCATTTCTGGGTGGGCGCTGAGTAGAGCCTGGTCATGGGTCTGGCTCACAATGCTACCCTTTCCCCAGCTGAACTCCTGGGCCAGGCCACACTGCCCGTGGGCTCCCCTTCCAGACCGCTGTCCCGAAGACAGGTGTGCCCACTCACCCCTGGACCAGGGCAAGCTCTGGGACCCGCAGCCACCATGGCAGTGGAGGTGAGAAGCTGACCCCTGGCGGAAGTTGGGAGGAGACAAGGGAGGGCAGTCTTTGAGGCCCAGCCTCTTTGCTCTTTCACCCCTCGACAGCTTCAGTATGAGGAGGGCTCCCCCCAGAACCTGGGCACTCCCACTCTCTCCACTCCACGCCCCAGCATCACACCTACCAAGAAGATTGAGCTAGACCGGACCATCATGCCTGATGGCACCATTGTCACCACGGTTACCACTGTCCAGTCCCGGCCCCGTGTGGATGGCAAATTAGGTAAAGAGGAGGAGCCTGAGAGCCCAGCTCTAGCCCGGGGCCCCGGACTACAGATCCATGGCAGGACAGGGAAAGGGCAAGGAAAGCCCTAATTCCAGCTCACCCTGGTTTCCTGCCACATCTTCCTAATTATATTTGTCTCTCGCAGACTTTCCCTTACATCCCTCCATTTCCTGAACTATTCCCCTTCCTCTTCAATCCTGGATCTACCAACCCCTCACATGGGACTCTTACACTTCCACCTCCCCAAGTTCCCTCTGTCTTTTCACAGGTCTCTTCTCCTGCCTTTCCCCAGCCCCAACTGCCTAATTGTTCCTCCCTCTGCCCTCAACCTTCCAGCACCCTGTGGGATCCTCCAATACACCAAGTGGCCTCCATGGTATTTCTCCCACTCCCAGCGGCCCTCCATGACATTTCTTCTATCTCTAGAGGTCCCATGGAATTCTCCCTACCCTCAGTGGACCCTGAGCCATCTCTGTACCTCTCAGTATTTTCATGGCATCTCCCCACACCCTCAGGGCCCCATGGCACTTTCCCACATCCCGTTGGTTCCTGTGGTCTCTTTTTGTCCCCCTGGCATCTTCGTAATCACCCCTGTGATTAATCTCTCTTAGTCACCCCTGCCCTCTGAGTTACCAAAGTCTGTATCACAACAAAGATAGGGTATGGGGGCCATTCTAAAGCACCTCCCAGCTCACTTACCCTCCCCCACCCACCAGAGTCCCCCTCCCGCTCCCCGTCCAAGGTGGAGGTGACCGAGAAGACAACAACTGTGCTGAGTGAGAGCAATGGCCCCAGCAGTACCTCCCACAGCAGCAGCCGTGAGTGGGGAACTGGGAAGTATGAATGTTGGTTGTCACCGGGCCCCAGAGTCAAAAACCACTTTGGGTGGGGCACAGGAGTTCAGGTCCAAGGAGGAGCTGAGGAGGAGTCAGGTTGTTCGCCCTTTGTACCCCCAGCAGGGGACAGCCACCTTTCCAACGGCTTGGACCCTGTAGCAGAGACAGCAATTCGCCAGCTGACTGAGCCCAGTGGGCGGGCAGCCAAGAAGACACCCACCAAGCGTAGCACTCTTATCATCTCTGGTGTTTCCAAGGTAACAGGACTCTGGGGAGAGGACCTGGGATAAGAAGAAAGCCCTAATGGGTCATTCCTGCCCATTAAAACTTGTCCCTCCTGCCAGGTGCCCATTGCTCAGGACGAGTTGGCACTGTCCTTGGGCTATGCGGCATCTCTGGAAGCCTCAATGCAGGATGATGCAGGGAGCAGCGGAGGTCCTTGTTCGCCTCTCTCAGACCCACCAGCCATGTCCCCAGGACCCCTAGAGGCCCTTTCCAGTCCCACAAGTGTCCAGGAAGCAGATGAGACAACACGTTCAGACATTTCTGAAAGGCCATCTGTGGATGATGTTGAGTCGGAAACAGGATCTACTGGTGCCCTAGAGACCCGCAGCCTCAAGGATCACAAAGGTGGGGAGATATTGGCAGATTCCCCCCTTCTTTTATACCCAGTATCATGACCTTTGTCCTACTGGACCCTTAGGGACATGGGAACCTTGAGGCAATTTGCCTTCTCCTTCCTCTCCTAAGGGATCGCCAGAGTTCCCAGCCTGTTTCAGCCAAGCTGGAGCAGAGAGGCGGAACTTGATACTTTGGATCCTGTGGCATCACTTACCACCTTTTTTCTTTCTTCCTGGGCCTAAGTGTACATCTTCCTTCCCTTGTTCTTCTTTTTTCTTTCTTTCTTCCCTTTCATTCTGTTCTCTCTCCGTCATGAGTATAAGAAATCCTACCCTGGGCTAACCCTAGGAGTGTCCCTCTTGCAGTGACACAGTCCGCGGATAGCTATGGTGCTTTTTTTTAACTTCTAAGGATGAAGGGCTTACTCAAAAGCATCTTCATCCCTCTGACAATAAGTCTGTCAACTGAATGTATTTGACTATGATTTAAGCCTTCATCATGTCTTGGGATATTGAGATTCCTAAGGCCAAAGCTTGCTGTGTAAGCACCTTCCTCATTATGTTGGTCTGAATTTACCTTTTTGAAGTTTTGCAGATGTACCGCTTCCTGCTCACATCCTGGAATTTGGTCAACAAGTCAGTGTCAACTCAACTTGGTTCCTTCATGATTTTATAGGCTTTTAGGAACACCTCTGCTCAGCCTTTAAATAGGCCCAGTTTTCAGTCTGTCTTCACATAGTAGCCAGCCCCATGACATTGCTCCTCAGGGCCAGTACTTAGGAATACACACAGAATCCCATGAACACCACCATTTTTTCCTCAAGAAGGATAAAGGGCATGTTTTGTCTCTGCTTTCTTTCCGAAGGAAGGCTGGTTTCTAGGCCAAGGGCCTGGTTCTGTTCCGAATCTTCTGCCCCTCCATGCTTGGTCTTTTCTCTGCTCCCCACCTCACCCCCATTGTGCCCCTTTCTCTGTCTCAGCCTCCTCTCTTTCCCCACAGTGAGTTTCCTGCGCAGTGGCACTAAGCTCATCTTCCGCCGGAGACCTCGACAGAAGGAAGCTGGTCTGAGCCAATCACACGATGACCTCTCCAACACGATGGCCACACCTAGTGTCCGAAAGAAGGCTGGCAGTTTTTCTCGCCGCCTTATTAAGCGCTTTTCCTTCAAATCCAAACCCAAGGCCAATGGCAACCCCAGCCCCCAGCTCTGAGGGCCCTTCTCACCTCTTGAGCTAGGAGAGGGCAGGAGTGCTCTTAGCCCATTCCCCACATCCCATTCCATTCCCCTTCCTGGATTCCCAACAGCCTGGGCCTGGGAAGCCCTCTGAGTTCCAAGAAGCCCTGTCTACCCTGGGCTGTGGGGCCAGTTGGAAGAGTGCTTGCAATGGGAAGCATGTGAGAGGTGAGCACCCATTGCTGAGGACATAGAAGAGGGAGTGCATGGCTGGAAGTAAGAGGAGGATTCTGTCCTGGCCTGTGTGGCCATTCCTCAGAACCATTTGCCTGTTGTTGACACTGGCCCCTCAGAGGAGTCCAGGGTGCTTAGCTCCTCAGCTGATCCTTCTTCCCTTATTTATTCTCTTTTCTATTTATATATGTTGTCCAGGACCCTCAGTGAACAGATGATAGAGGCCATCTCTCCAAGGTAACCCTTCTTTTCTGTCTCAGGAGGGTAGGCAATTCCCTTTGGGATGGGGCTCCCATACCTCCCACAGGTCCCCACTCTGACCAGCACCAGTGTCTGCCTCTGAGGACATTGGCAACTCATAGAAAGTTGGACTGGTGCCCGGGATGGGGGGCAGGTACTCCCCACCTCCCTGCCTCCCCTTCTGCTCCTCATCCCTCCTTCCCCTTTATTACCTTTTTTGTACTTGATGCCTTCTCCATGAGCAGTGGCTCTGTTGGAAGGAGGGATCCGGGAGCCTGGTGGGAAGCCTTCCTGGACAGATGGCTTTATTTAAAAATTGTGTGACGATGGAGCAAGAGCAGGGCTGCACCTCTGTATGTCGGGAGATGATGATGTCCATTGCTGTGTGATGGCTTGGAATTTAATTTATTAAAGTCAAATTGGAGTTTATAAACTGGACAACTGGTTATCCTTTGAAAGGCAAAGGGGCAGTGAGGCTGTGGTGTTGATGGAGTAGGAGAATCAGACACAGGGCCCAGATAGTGAGGTGGCATAGGCAACACACATACTGGGTCTGCTAAGAAGTTCCTGCAAGGAGGAAGGGACATGTCGAAAGAGGATGGGAGAACAAAAGTCTTTGAAGGGTGAGTTATGACAAATAAAGTCAATCAGAAAAAAAAGTAAATTGGCTAGTACAGGCATCTTCATTCCCCTTTTTTTTTGGGGGGGGGGGGACGGCAAGGGGAACGGGACTTTATTGGGGAACAGTGTGTACTTCCATGACTTTTTCCAAGTCAAGTTGTTGTCCTTTCAATCTGAGTTGTGGAGGGCGCAGCTCAGCTCCAGGTCCAGTTGCCGTTATTAGTTGCCGTTATTAGTTGCTGTTATTAGTTGCAGGGGGCGCAGCCCACCATCCCTTGAGGGAGTTGAGGAGTTGAACCGACAACCTTGAGGTTGAGAGCCCATGCTCCAACCTACTGAGCCACGTGGCCACCTGGGAGCTGAATGGCAGCTCATTGACTTCCTTCTAGTTGTGGAGGGCACAGCTTGCTGGCCCATGTTGGAATCGAACTGACAGCCCCATTGCTCGTGCTCTAACCAACTGAACCACCCATCCACCCTTCATTCCCCTTTCTTGAATAGGCTCCTCCTTCCAGGATATGACAGTCCAGAACATGGACTCTGGATCTAGACTGCGTGGATTTGACTAATTAGCTCTACTAATTACCTGTGTGTCCTTTGGAAAATTATGTAACCTCAGAGTGCCTCAGTTTTCTCATCTGTAAAATGGGGACTATGATAGTAGTAGCTATCATTTGGTTGTAGATGAGAAGTAAATTATTAAAGTGCTTAGTACTCTACTGGCATATAGTCAGTGATGAAGATGTGTTAACTGTTGCCTTGGAAGTGACAGATTGGGAGGGGAAAGCCTTACAAAGGTTTCCTCATAATAAAAAGTCTTTTATTCCTAAATGTGGGCTACTTTCAGGGAGTTATGTATGCTAGCAAACTATGTCCCTGGTTCCTGTTCTCTGGGACCTTATACAGGGCTTGAACCAGGTAAGCTGCTGCAGGATGTCAGAACACTGGATCAGGGACAGAGAACCTGAGTGTGCCACAAACACACCAAGTGACCTTGAGGAGACCACGTCTCCTTTCTGGACCTCAACTTCCTCGTCTCTAAAAGGAGGGGTGGCCTAGATAATCATTCAGGACACTCCCAGCCTTGCCATTCTGACTTATCTGTATCACAGGGAGTTCAGGGCATGTGTCTTTGGGTAGGCAGTATGGAATTGTTAATATTCTCCATGATCCTGTCCATACTAGTTACAGAATATGGGCTATTTAGAAAGAGTGGCAGAGTATGCATATTTGGTTAATTTGTATATAATATGCTCAACTCTGTGTCATGAAAACTCAGATTTATCACACTATTTCCCCTGATCTAAGAAATGCAAATCTTAGTAGTTCACAGAGGAGCAGTTTGTTTACCAGTATGACAAGACAGCCAAACACCAAACTTCAAGTTTCACAAGAAACTTTTGTTGATGGGAAGGCAGGTATTCAGATTCCCACTGGACCTGTGGGTTGAATGGATGGTAACTGGAAATTGTGCTCAGCTTCCAGTGCTGAGCGGACCAGAACTCAATGGACCCACATATTTTGTAGTGAAGAAAAGCCTGATTCAAAAATAGGGATTTTAAAAATAAATGCAAAAGAGATACAGAATTTAATCAACTTTATCCATTTTACACTTACAGAAGAGATCCACACCGTTGTTTTTTTTTTAACTTTTTAATTTATTTTAAGTGTGTTTTCCCAGCACCCAAGTCAAGTAGTTGTTTCAATCTAGTAGTTGTGGAGGGCACAGCTCACAGTGGCCCATGCGTGGGTCGAACTGGCAACCTTGTTAAGAGCACTGCGCTCTAACCAACTGAGCTAACTGACCACCCTGAGATCCACAGCTTTTGATGAGTATGAATTATGCCTTAAGTTTTGTGGCAGCTTTTAAAGAACAAATCTTAGGATGTGTCTAAGTTATCCAGCCAAACTGTGGCATATTTTCAAGAGAAGCAGATTGAGATGGAAGAAAACTGTGCTAGACACAAGACATTGCCTCAAATTTTGGAAAGATGTGTGGATCCCAGAACCATTCTGAAATTTTTACTCAGTAAAAATTATTTGACTCTACACAGCTCTGTGAATGAACTTTTACTTCATGAAATTGCTAAATTAAAGCTAATAGCCATCTTTAGTGGTATAAATCTGAATTAAGATTGGCAGTTCGTGAAATATTACTATATGATAATTAATAAAGTTAATAAATTTTACTATTGGATATTTTAAAACCCTTATTTTAAAACAAGGACAAAGCTATAATTCAGTGTTGTTAATAAACTTCATCCCCAAATTATTGATTTTACTATGACTTTGCTATTTTAATGGTGTCTTTAAGTTCACTTTATTTTTATTAAACATTTAATGTGTTTTCTTATATAAATTATATATAGGGTTTTTTTTGTTAGAAAAATGTAACAATAAAATAACTGTCAATCTCAATGAACTTTACTAAGGTACAGATTTTATTTAACAAATATATCTTGAACCCTTACTGAGTTTAAGCCACTAGGCTAAGTGATGGAGTTACAAAGGTGAAGAATACATACAATCCCCGCCCTCCCTCACTGAGCTGACTACTGCGGAATGTAGACAAACAGGCAAATACAATACAACGTGATAGAGCTGTAATGAGGAAATACAGGAAAGTGATGTCAAGCATGACTTTTTGCAAAAAGGAGCATCATCATTGAGGCCAGCAAAATGAGTAGGAATCAGTCACGTAGGTGTGGGATGGGGTGACGGAGAAGATTGTTCCAGGAAGAGGAGTGGCAAGCACAAGGCAGGAGAGATAAAAGGCGGCTAGGTGTGGAGAAACAAATTTGGGACTGGAGATCAGGAAGTAAGGTCGAGAAGGACTTAAGACACATCTGGAGAAGTATGCAGGACCGAGATACACCTCGCTGCCCACGCGCCAGCTAACGCAGTGAACCAAACCAGAAAAGAACACCCCCCTCGGCGCCCAGCCCGAGCCCAGCGCAGGCGCAGTGGGGTTCGTTCGCCGAGCCTGCGCAGTTGGGGGAATTCCGGCCCTTGGATCCCTGCCAGCGCTTTTCTTGGATCCCCGCGGCGCCCGCCACTCTTACTTTCCCGGCAGCCCGCCGCCCCTTACTCCCGCCCCTTCCGTATTTTGACGCGCACCGGTTCCATCAGTCGCAGTGGCTATTGGCTGTTAGAGGATCTGAGAGCAGCAATTGGCTGTCGCTCAAGCGCCCTCCCGGAAATGGCCTGAGGTGGGAGGAGAGCTGAAGAGACCCGGGAGCCGAGGGACGGTAAGCTGTTCTCCTGGAGTGGCGGGGATGGGTCGGGAGTTGCGCTCTGGGCAGGCTTCGAGGCCACGCTCTTCCCTTGTCGCCTCAGCGAGGCTTCCTCTTGCAGCTGGGCCACGCTGGTCAGCCTGGCGCCTGCAGCCTCGCCTCTAACCTTGCTTTCTCATCCCCTGCGGCTGAGGCACGGTCACCGCCACGTCTTAGGGAGAAGGACTTCAGGAAGCGTGAGGGGCTGCGAGGGAGAAGTTTTACCCGCCGGGACGGTCTCCTCTCCGAATTCTACCCGTCCTTCCAGGAGCGGGGTCCCCACCGCTTAGGGCCAGGCAAGCCTTTCCGTCTTCGCCTGCCCACTGGGATTTCTCTCTGACCTGATAGCCCTCATCGGGCGCTTTGTTTTGGTCGTTGTCTTCACACGTCAGTCGTATCTCTTCGGCCAAATTGTGAGTCCTTAGGTTCAGGACCTGGGCCCCTCCTTGTCTTCAGTGCCGTGCAGGGTTCCTTCAGTGCCTTGTATGACTCCTGATGAAGTGTTAAGAATCCCTAGGGTTGTCCTTTTGTTGACCTTTTTGTAGAATTAATGCTTAGCTCATCTCACCCTCAGGCAAGAATACGAATAGCTAACACTTGTTGGGTTCCAGCGGTGTGTTATGCTAAGCGTTTTAATATCTGTTACCTAGTTTAGTCCATAAATCAATTCAATGAGATAGGCATAATTATTCCTGTGCTACATGGGAAACTGGGCTTAAGTAACTTGCTTAAGGTCACACAGCTAGTAAACGTTGGAGCTTTCTAACCAGATCTGTTGTATCCATCACCTGTTGCTATGATACTAGTATTCCATTTTACGCTTAAGGAAACAAGTTTAGAGAAGCTAAGTGATTTGTCCAAAAATAATGTTACAGATTTACTTGAACATTGAAAGAGCCCCTAGTAGGTAAGTGCTGGCCCTGCAGTTAGAACTGAACAGGGCACAAAGCAGACTTTCTAGGCGCTCACAGCTTATTGGAGGAAACTGACAAAATAACTGCTTAATAAAACGTGTTTTGGGTATTTTGTATACGGATACGTTGTCTACAGGGAGGAGGGAATCAGACAAGGAGAGGTAAGACAGGCAGGTGTAGGAGGAAAATGGAGCTGAATTCCCTGGCTTTGAATTCTGTTTCCAGCACTTCCTAACTTTGTGGCTTTGGGTAAATTACTTAACCTATCTGGGCCCATTTCCTCAGTGAAGGGGGATAATAATAGCACCTACCTTATTAGGATTCTTGTATTAGTGAGTTTTGATTCAAATAAGATGCTTAGAACACTGCTTGACAATTATCGTTGTTATATTATTCTAGGCATAGCAAAATCGTTGAGACAAGAAACTTGAACCCAAATCTGACAGCTGGTCCAATGCCCTCTCCAGTACACAAGTTGCTTCATTTGCATTCCTTGCCTACAGAAAGAGTGGTGATCAGTTAGTCACTCAGTCCTACAGCTTCCCAGGGTAAAAATAAGCAGGGCACAGGGAGAGAAAGTAAAGAAGGCTGGGGGACAGTGAAAGAAGGATTTGGGGAGCTTTGCTAAGCTTCAAGTCATTCTGGATTCTGAATAGCCAGCTTCCTGGGCCTTACGCACCAGTCTAACAACAGCTATGTATTTAGAATATTTGTGTTCAGCACTGTGCTGGGCACAGTATAGGGACACGGGTTGGAAACGATTTCTGCTCAGAAGTAGCTAATATTGTCCAGTTAGGTAAATGAGAATAGAATACATAAAGCAACCATGAGTGACCATGGATAGCATAAAAATAGGGTTGAGATTTTCTGGTGTCAGCTATGACAGCTGTAGAACCAAGAGGCAAGAATAATCTGAGGGGCAGGATAGTTTAGGAAGGCTTCCTGGAATGGAATCATATCCTGATATTTATTGAGTGTCCAGAGAGTACAAAGCTCTGCAGATGCTGGGAATGAGAAATGAAGAAGTGATGGTCTCTGCCCTGAGAAGCTCCTAGACTAGGGGAGACAGACCTTCCATTCCATTGTAACAAGTGCTGTAATTAAGTTGTATACAGAGTACTGTGGGGACAGGAAGTGGAATATTGTAGGTGGATGTACCTGAATGAATTGGGAAAGGGCCTGTCAAGGGGGCAACATTTGGGCTTGAAGGGTGAGTAGAAGTTGCTTAGGTAGAGTTTTAGGTGAATGTAGTATGTTTAGGGACAAAGGTGATTGAATCAGAACGGAAGAGGGTAAGGGGACGGGAGAAGAGGCTTCTCTGGCAGCATGGTGTGGGGGAAGAGCATGATCTTTGGATTAGAATCAGGGCACTCTTACATCAAATGAGGTAAAGTTTGGAGAGGGTTCACTACAGGGCTGACATCTGGTGGGCCTTCAATACGTGTTAGTTTCCTTACCTAGCTCCTAGAGAAGTAAGTTGAGGCCAGTTGGAGAAGAACCTTGCATGTGAACTTGATCCTGTAGGTAGTAGAGAGTCAGAGAAGATTTGGGCTGTTATGTCTGACTTAGGAAGGCTTTCCCTACTTTTCTTACCACAACATTATAAAAGTAGTTAACATTTTCTCCCTCATAGGGCTTCACTGGTAGTCTACGAGCAGCCCCACAACCCCATGTACACCCCAGAGTATCAAAGGTGACTGGATTCTTCTTGGTGGAGGAGCAAAGGCTATAGATTAGAAAGGGTTTTCTTTGGTGAGTAGTTAGGTATAGTAGATTCCTGTACTTGTAGGAATGAAGGATTTTCATGTATTTTTTCCTCTCAGTATGTACTAGAAGCCTTTTTCAGAGATTCCATCTGTCTCAGGTAGGCCGTAAGAAACAATGCCCCACTCCCAAGGTTGACCATGGTGGGGGCAGTGAGAATCCTTGAGATAACACTCGAGGCAGAGTCAAGACCTCCTAGAACTCTCTCCCCCCAGAACTTCTGCTTGCAGTGTTTTGTTTTAATGAGGGAAACTATTATTGTTCCTCAAACTTTGCTCCTAGAACTACCTGCATCAGAACTGGGGTGCTGAGTTAAAAGGGCAGATTTCTAGGCTTAATTCCAGCCTTCCTGAATCCAGATCTCTAGGAGAGGAGCTGGAGAACTCTGCGTTTGTATGCATTATAAAGGTTGAGAACCTTCAGTTTTTTATTCAGTTTTCTTCAACAAATATGACATGCCTAAGCATGCCTAACACTGTATACACCCAAGGTACGGTATCAGCTAGACAGATACAGCCTCTTAAGTTCAAATTGAATCTACATTTTAGTTCATAGAGTGTTAGGGGCATGGTGGAGTAAACCACTGGATAGGTTAGGCAAAGGTAAGATTGTATGGCACCTTGAAAGTCTGGCAGTTAGACATGATGCAGTAATAAATAAGGAGCTTCTGGGTTCATTTGCAGGCTGTATGAATGTAGACTTTGGAGTCTGCCCATCCTGACCCTACCACACCACTAGTCTGTGTCCTTGAACAAAACAGTTAACATCTCTGAGCCTCAGGTCCTTATCTGTAAAGTTAAAAATAGTGCTTACCTCATAGGGTGGTTAAGTGATAATTAAATGATGTAATATAAATAAAGTGCTTAGTATGGTGTTTGACATAGTACGTGTGAAATTAAAAAAGGTTTTGTTACCCCATTTTGAAGCTGACAATGTTCAGGAGTAGAAGGGTTAAGTTACTTGGCTAAGGTCACATAGCTTGGTGGACCGAGGAGCCTGGATTTGAACTTGGGTCCTTCTCCAAAGCCGTCTCTTTGAACCTGAGCGTTGTTCTGCCTCCCATAGGAATAATTCCTTCTTGGCTGGTTGCTCTGAAGCTTCATGAGAAAATGTCTTCAAGTTCTTAGCTCAGTGCCTTGCACGTGCTCAATAATGTTAGTTTGTGTTGTCCCTTCCCGAGAATATCAGACAGCCTCCAGGGGTTTGAGGAAATGCTACTCATCCTTACTGAAAAAGCACAGGGTTTCCTCAGGGGTCACTGGAAAAACACCTGCTGGTTCTAAGGCAGGCTGCCTGCCCAGCTGTTTACCCCCAGCTGCATTTGAGCGAACTCCTTGCAGCTGTGGATTTTTTCCTCCCCCTGTAGGGTGAAGGCCATGCCGCCCCCTGGGAAGGTTCCACGGAAGGAGAACCTAGGGCTACAGTGTGAGTGGGGGTCCTGCTCCTTTGTGTGCTCGGCCATGGAGGAGTTCTGTGAGCATGTTTCTCAGCACCTGCAGAAATACCTGCATGGCTCCGTGGAGGAAGAGGAGGGAGAGGAGGACCCACTGGGTAAGGGAGCCCGATACAGGAAGTAGAAGCTCAAGGGAAAGTGGAAAATCTGACGTCTTTTCCGCAGAGGGAGAAGGCAGCCTGGGAGTATGGTGATTTACTTTCCTAATTGTGCTATTTTTGATTATAAAAAAAACGTTGTAGACTCCTTATAGAAAACTCATTCAACAAGGATTTTCAAAGTGAATTTTCCATCCTCCCATCAAAAGGCAATTACTGATAGTACTTTAGTGAACATTCTTTTTGACTTCTCTCTGTATAAATTAGGTAACTGATTTTATCTTTTTTAAAAGGATCATATTGTACAAGCTATTGGCAGTCTGCTTTTTTCCCACTCTGGTGGTGTTTCTCTCTCTCCCTCTTTTTTTTTTACTGAAACCACCAGTTAGGAGTACATTTTACATCACAACCTTGTACACAAAAGTTAAAAAATACTTGAAACAATATTTGCCTTTATTAAATGCTCTCTGAAGTGTTCTATCTTACTCTTTCATTAAAATAAAAAATATGGTGTGCAATCTCCTAAATTGACTTGACTACCCAGTAATAGGTCACAACAGTTTGAAAAACTCTGTTCTGTAAAGTACAGAGACAGCTCTCCCCCACCTCAAATTCTGTTTGAAGTCGGGTGACTATGAACTATAATTGTTTCAGAGGTCAAGTAATATTTATACAAAAGAGAAATTAGGAGATTGTTACTTTTTTAAAGTATCTGCTTTTCAAAACAAGTAAACCCCTAAAAAGCATTGAAAATACGGTGTTTAGAGAGATAGGAAGTGGATTGGAATAGTTGATAGACTTTCCTGGAGAATACAGATGTTGAGCAAAACGTGGTGGAAAGCAGGACTTGTGGTCTGAGGGGAAGGAGTGGGCGGTGTCCGAGGCTGCGAGGCAACGTCTTCAGGGAGCAGCATTGCAGTCACACCTGCCATCCCTGAGATCCTGGCAGTGGGCCTTGCACACACCCACCCCTGCCTAGATGACACTTCTTCACCTAGTTTACAGATACCCTTTAGATCTCAACACAGGGACACTTCCAAGATAGCTCTGCTTCATATTAGCTCTTGTTTGGTTTGTAGTACCACACCCCCTCTTTGTAGTACTTATGACTGGTTGCAGTTTTATATTTATACGTGTGATTATTTGATTGATGTTTTTTCTTCCTGACTAAAAGCTATATAAGGGCTTTTTACTCTTTTACTCATTGTTATATCTCCAGCACTTGGCACAATTAGTGGTGATTTAAATACTGATATTTGCTGAATGAACTTGTAATTTGGTCAGAGTCCAGCCTCCTCGCTTACTGCTAAGTGCCACAGATGGAAGGAGAGCTGAGCTTTGGAAGGTATCAGACTCTTCTTTCTAAACCCCTTTCTGCAGATGAAGAATTTTCCTGCTTGTGGCAGGAGTGTGGCTTTTGTTCTCTGGACAATTCTGCTGATCTCATCCGTCATGTCTACTTCCACTGCTACCACACCAAGCTGAAGCAGTGGGGGCTGCAGGCCCTGCAAAGCCAGGCGGACCTCAGCCCCTGCCTTCTGGACTTCCACAGCCGCAACATCGTCCCTGACACCCCTGACCACTTCCTGTGTCTGTGGGAGCATTGTGAGGTCAGCAGGCAGTGCTGGTAGGAGGGGTGGGAGGAAGTTGCAGATCTTAATTCAAGATGCCTTGACCCTTTCAGCGATGCCCTAGATTCCCGAGGTTCCTGCTAGTATCTCTCCTTCATTTCTGGGTAGCTCCCTTGGTCAAACGTTTCTGTCCCCACCAAGTTAATTTGGGAGAGAGCTGAGAAGGCCCCTTTGGACACATAAGGGTAAGCGTTCCTCCACCCACCCTCAGTCCTTACCCCAAGTTGCTCCTGGCACAGAGCTCCTTCGACAATCCCGAGTGGTTCTATCGGCACGTGGAAGCGCACAGCCTGTGCTGTGAATACAAAGCAGTCGGCAAGGACAACCACATGGTGCTGTGTGGCTGGAAAGGTAGGGCCACTTCTTAACTTCTGGCCTCTAAAGAAACTCTGGAGTTGCTGAGGGACTAGGGATGGGACCAGTCCTGTAGGGCAAGGTTGGCTGCTATCTGGAGAGACTTGGGGGTACCAGAGCCTACTCTGGGTTTGTGGCTGGAGCCTGACTAGGCCTTCCTTCCTAGGCTGTACCTGCACCTTTAAGGACCACTGTAAGCTTCGTGAGCACCTCCGCAGCCATACTCAGGAGAAAGTGGTGGCGTGCCCCACTTGCGGGGGCATGTTTGCCAACAATACGAAGTTCTTAGATCACATCCGTCGCCAGACCTCATTGGATCGTAAGCAATCAGAGAAGGGGTGTGGGTGCAGGCTGTCCTGGTTGTGGTGGGAGTTGGGGGCATATTCCCAGGAGAGGGGGCCACTGAAGGTATCTGCAACTGACTATATCTATCTTTAGGGCTCAGTCACCTGCCACAGTCTCTGCTGACTCAGATTCATTAGACATTGCTATTCAGGGCTTACTGTGTTCCCTATCAGTTATCTCAGAGAATCCTCACAACAGCCCCGTGAGGTAGGCTTCTTATCCCCCTTTTTGCAGATGAGGAAACTGAGGCTCATAGAGGTTAAATCACTTACCTGAGATCACACAGATAGTAAGTGGTCAAGCTGGGATTCTAATCCAGGTTTTTGATTCCAAGTCCCATGCTCTTTCCATGATACTGTGTCCATCCATAGTTCCCTAAGCTCCCCTGTCTCCTTGGGTGGTTCCCTTCTGCTGGGGATGGTTCCCTTCTTCGGGACTCATTGTCCTCTCTGTGCCTCGCCGACATCCCCCACAGCCACCCTTTCTTCTGCCTGCCCCACCCCAGAGCAACGCTTCCAGTGCTCCCACTGTTCCAAGAGATTTGCCACTGAGCGGCTGTTGCGAGACCACATGCGTAACCATGGTGAGTAGCTGACTGCCCCCAACCTCCCTGCCCACCCTCTAAAATACATTGGTCCTCAAGTCACAGCCACCTCTCTACTCCCCTCAGTGAATCACTATAAGTGCCCTCTGTGTGACATGACCTGTCCACTGCCATCCTCCCTCCGCAACCACATGCGCTTTCGCCACAGCGAGGACCGGCCCTTCAAATGTGACTGTTGTGACTACAGGTAAGGGGAACCAGGGGCCAGAAATCAGAGAACTCATGTTCCAGGGTCCCCCATGCCCTCCAATCCCTCCTGACTTCTCCTGGCAGTTGTAAGAATCTGATCGACCTCCGGAAGCACCTGGATACCCATAGCAAGGAGCCAGTGCACAGGTGTGATTTTGAGAACTGCAGCTTCAGTGCCCGATCCCTCTGCTCTATCAAGTCTCATTACCGAAAAGTACATGAAGTGAGTGGGGCTGGTGGTGGGAGAGGGCTAGCAGAAGTGTGGGGGAACCCAGGGTGAAGAGCTGGCCTCACTCTCCCTCCCCTCATCATCAGGGATACTCAGAGCCAAGGTACAAATGTCACGTGTGTGACAAATGCTTCACAAGGGGCAACAACCTCACCGTGCACCTTCGCAAGAAGCACCAGTTCAAGTGGCCCTCAGGGCACCCCCGTTTTCGGTATGTTTCTCAATCCTCCACCCTGGATTCATGCATTTTTTTTCCCGTACCATTTCAACAAATGAGAATCCTTGACTTTGGTAGTGCTTTGATGTCCACCATCTCCATTAGGCTCAAGGAACTCTGACAATGGTGGTGAGGCAAAGATGACTCTTCTGAGTTTTGATTCCAAGGCACAGTGCCAAACCCAATAAATGGTGCCCAAAGTTCTGCAGTCAAAAGTAGAACTAGAGCCCTAAGGGTCCTGATCCATAGCCCCATGGCCACCTCATACATCCTTTGACACTCCTACCCTCCAACACAAATAATTTATCTCCCCTCCCTCATCTCCCCCATCTCTGGCTTCTATATAACATTTTCCATTTTCAGTAATGATTCTTCCCTTTTCTACATATTCCAATAAAGACCTTTTTGTCTTCAACTCCTATCATTCAGAATCCCAAGGCTTCTTCCACCCCTCAGATCTGTCCCTTAACCTGGCCAAACTCCATCCCTCTGCTTTCGCCCCCTGCCCATGTTTGCTGCCCTTTGTGCCCCTACTTCACCAGGTACAAGGAGCATGAAGATGGATACATGCGACTGCAGCTGGTTCGCTATGAGAGTGTGGAGCTGACGCAGCAATTGCTGCGTCAACCACAGGAAGGATCGGGCCTGGGAGCATCACTGAATGAGAGCAGCCTGCAGGGCATCGTTCTAGAAACACTGCCAGGGGAGCCAGGACCTCAAGAAGAAGACGAAGAGGAGGAGGAGGGCAGGGGTGGTGAGGGAACAGCTCACTCAGCCTCTCAGGACACCCCTAGTCCTGTCATCCACGTGGTGAATCAGACCAATGCCCAAGGCGAGCAAGAGATTGTCTACTATGTGCTGTCCGAAGCCCTGGGAGAGCACCCCCCAGCTCCGGAGTCTCCCTCAGAGAGCATCATGGAAAAGCTTCAGGGAATAGCTGAGGAGCCAGAAATCCAGATGGTGTGAAGGCTGCAGAACACCACCATTCCTACTCCAGGCCCTGGGGTTTGAGCCAGGCTGCTGGCAGTGTCCCTGTGGGCAGCCCTTGCCGTTTAGGAATAGTGCTCAGAGCAGTGTGGTCCACTCTGGATTCAGCTTGCGTCATTCAGCAGACTCTAAGGACTTCCCTTCTTTGTTAGACTATGTCAGAATCCTGAGGAGTTTGGGTTCTTTGAGGAGGACCCCCTGGCTATGTGTGTTCTTACAGACGGGCTTAACCGTAACCCCTAGCCATGCTGGAACAGTCATTAAAATCCTTAAATCAACTTGCATCCATTCCCATCTTTAGGGTTTCTTAGGCCAGGGGATGACATAACTGGTCCCTGCATGGGCCCTTTCATCATAACCAGCTGAGGCGTGAGCCAGGCAGCCATTTCCCTCTAAGGGTTCCTCCTCCAACCCAAGGATTTCATGTTATCCTCGGGGTCGAGGTTGGAGGCACTGAGTGTGTATATAATAGTTGTTTTTGGTAATAAAAGAAACACTTCAGCTGTTAACTCATTTTTTCCTTATGTGTGGTGACAGCTAACTAGGGAATGAGACACAGCCGCCCAGAAGAGGAGCTGAGTAATTAGGCTTGTTCCCCTTTTAGTGATGGGGGGATCACTGTCTTCTGCCCCACCCCACCCCCTCTTTGGTCAAACTTCTCCGTTTCTTCTTAGTATCTGCCATCTACCTGGAGATCCCAAGCATAGGTCATGAGTTTGCAGTAGTAGCACTCTAGAATGGATGAGTGGGGCTAACCAGGAAGAGCCAGTACCTGACCATGCCCACACCCTCTAGTCCTGATTAGAACCCAGTGCCTCTGGGATAGGGGTTCTTTACCTGTGGGGCTATGAGATTAGGAAGGAAGCTGGCTGTGGAAGGTGGCTTTGGAGGCCCTAGGGAATGGTAGGTACTGGGGATCCAGGAGCCAGGTTAGAAAATACTGTGTGAGTGCATTTTCCTGAGGAACGGGTCTGTTTTTTCTCAAAGAGGTTGAAACCCTCCAAAATAAGAACTACTTTAGGTCTGTCCAGCCACTTCACAGCAACCTGTGTCCATTCTTAGGGTCTCTGCTACTCGGGCGAGGTCAAGGAAATATTCTCGGGGGTCTTGGATGGGCAGGAAGCTGCCCAACAAGGATTTCTTGGCCATTTTTAAAAATAAATTTTACTGGGGAATATGGGGGAGTAGTGTGTTTCTCCAGGGCCCATCAGCTCCAAGTCAAGTCGTTGTCCTTCAATCTAGTTGTGGAGGGCACAGCTCAGTTCCAAGTCCAGTCACAGTTTTCAATCTTTAGTTGCAAGGGGCGCAGCCCACCATCCCATGCGGAAATTGATCCAGCAACCTTGTTGAGAGCTCACGCTCTAACCAACTGAGCCATCCGGACGCCCCTCCGGAAGCTCAGTGGCAACTCTTTGTCTTCAATCTGTGTCATGCAGGGAGGCCTGCGGGGTCTCTGCTCCCGCTCCCCATACAAGAACGCAGGACACGGTGAGGCCAAAAAGGAACACCCACGGAGCCATAGGTAGGGGAATCATAACCACTATATTCTCTCTGGCGGCACTATACTCTCACTGGAGGCTGGATCCACACTGTCCGCAAACCGCCATCCACGCTTGCCAGCCCAGCCGCCATCTTCTTGCTAGCCCCCATTTTTTTTCTCTCTCCTCCCTTCTCTCCTAGCACAGCCACAGCAGTTATATTAGTGGCCAATGGCTCACTGGTTACAGCTGACGGCCAACTAGCCACAGCTGATGGCCATGCAATCACAGTTGATGGCCATTTACTACCTGAGCCAGCACCTGTCTATGTGAGGCCGAGAGCCTGGAAACTACATTCTGGGGCTCTGCCCCCACACTCCACCCCTACAGGCTCTCGCCTCACAATCTACGCGACAAGCGTCTTCCGCTAGGGGCCCTGTGCGAGGAGCCTGAAGGTGAATGCAATATCCTGGACACAGCCAGGCTCTCTGGGCACAGCCAGGGTTTCTCAGGGCACCACCAGTACTTCTGGGCACGGCCAGACTTCCTGGACTTCTTAGGGTACCACTAGTTTCCCCGGGCACAGCTAGGATTTCTCAGGGCACCACCAGTACTTCTGGGCACGGCCAGACTTCCTGGACTTCTTAGGGTACCACCTGTCTTCCCAGACACAGCCAGGGTTTCTCAGGGCACCACCAGTGCTTCTGGGCACGGCCAGACTTCCTGGATTTCTTAGGGTACCACCTGTCTTCCCGGACACAGCTAGGATTTCTCAGGGCACTGCCACTCTCTGGGGGCACAGCCACACTTCCTGGACACAGCCAGGGCTCTCAGGGCACTGCCACTATCTCTGGGAACAGCCCGACTTCCTGGGCACAGCCAGGGTATCTTCAGGGCTCAGCCAGACTTCCTGGACTCAGCCAGGGCTCTCAGGGCACTGCCACTCTCTGTGCCTCTCAGGGTACCCTGCTGGAACAACAGCGACTCACAATCAAGGTGCTTACATATTCTCAATGGCGGCCAGTCAAGAGACAAAAGCAAATATCCCCCAGTTCCACTAACAACAGTTCCCAAACAAACAGTCAAGCGGTCCATTAAATTAGGGATGGAAGGCAATTCCCCATAGTACATAGTCATTTCTCCAGGGCTGTCCTGGGGTGAAGGACGACCTTGACCTCACCCTTATCTCCCACGGAAGACTCAGCAAGCGTTACCTCCTGGGACTACAAGTCCTGCATCCGGGCTGCCTGAGCAGGAACCTCCCGGCCCACAGGGCTGCAACGACCTTCGCTTTCTCCGGCCTGTGCTGGTTGGGAAACCGTCCACATATTTCCACCTCTCCACGGGGCTCCATCTCTCTAGCAGCTGCGTGGCTTTTCCTGTGCTGGTGGGAGAACCGTCCACGTCCTCCCACCCCTCCACGGGGGTCCAGCTCTCCGGCAGCTGCTCCTCCTGGTCTTCCTCAGACTGGGTGTTCACACGCACAAACTGCTCCACCGTCCTTTGGAGAGCTTTGGCCGGCACCATACCCTGCTCGCTGCGCCATTTGCATGCAGGGAGGCCTGCGGGGTCTCTGCTCCCGCTCCCCATACAAGAACGCAGGACATGGTGAGGCCAAAAAGGAACACCCACGGGGCCATAGGTAGGGGAGTCATACCACTACGGTCTCACTGGAGGCTGGGTTCACTGGACGTGCGACCTGCTGTCCCTTTTGTCTGCAGCCCACCGACGACTCTCTTTCACTCTCCTCCGCTCTCCTCCGTAGCCGCAGCAGTTATATTAGCGGCTAATTGGCTAGCTGGCTACAGCTGACGGCCAATCAGCCACAGCTGACGGCCATCACTACCCGAGCCAGCACTCCTCCACGTGAGGCCGAGAGCCTGTAAACTACTTTCTGGGGCTCTGTCCCCACACATAGGTAGGGGAATCATACCACTATATTCTCTCTGGCGGCACTATACTCTCACTGGAGGCACTATACTCTCACTGGAGGCTAGATCCCCACTGTCCGCAAACTGCCATCCACGCTTGCCAGCCCAGCCGCCATCTTCTTGCTAGCCCCCATTCTTTCTCCTCCTCTCCCTTCTCTCCTAGCACAGCCACAGCAGTGATATTAGTGGCCAATGGCTCACTGGTTACAGCTGACGGCCAACTAGCCACAGCTGATGGCCACCCAATCACAGTTGATGGCCATTTACTACCTGAGCCAGCACCTGTCTATGTGAGGCCGAGAGCCTGGAAACTACTTTCTGGGGCTCTGCCCCCACAATCTAGTTGGGGAGGGCGCAGCTCACGGGCCCATGTGGGAATCAAAGGGACAGCCTTGTTCAGAGCTTGCGCTCTAACCAACAGCCATCCGGCCGCCCCTCTGGGCCTTTTTAAAAAGGCTAAAAACACTGCCTATTGCAGAAGGAAATAGGAAAGAAAATTTATTAATTCCGTCAGCCATTTACCAAGTTCCTCCTATACTCCAGGCACTGTTACAGGTGCTAAAGATACAAAGATAATAAAACCCAGGACATGGCATGGAGAGACTTGCAGTACAGAGGCAAGGTAAATAAGTGGAGTGGTAGAAATAGAAGCCTATCAGGGTTCATTTAAAAGGTTCAGAATAGGAGTAGAGAGTATTACTTGGGTAAGGGATCAGGAAAGGCTTCATCAAGGAAGTGATTAGAGTTACCATTTACAAAGGTGGGCAAGTTATTCCAGATGGAAGAAACTAGGCTTGTAAACCTAAAGGGGTACTTTATGGTGTAGTACAGAGGGCGCAGGATGTGGAGAAAGACAAGATGGAAAGGAAGGCAGGACCACCCAAAGTAACCATGTAAAGGTTTACAGTCATGATTCTGGTAATGATGGGGAATATAAATCAGAAGAGAGAGACAGCAAGCAAATGGCTGCTGGTGAAATGCAGGCAAGAAATAAGGGCTTTATAGCAATGTGGGGACAGAGCCAGGAGAGCAGTTTCCAGGCTCGGCTTCATGTGGAAAGGTGTTGGCTGGGTTATTAGATGGCCATCAGCTGTAATCAGTTAGCCATTAGCCACTAATATAACTACTGTGGCTACGCTAGGGGGTGGGTTGGTTGGCAGAGGCAGACGGCAGGCTGCAGATCATGTGGCTCCTGCTTCCTGTGTCTCCAACCCAGCCGCCAGCGACAATGTAATGGTACGACTCCTGTGGGGACAGAGCCCCAGAAAGTAGTTTCTAGGCTCTCAGCCTCACATAGAAAGGTGCTGGCTCAGGTAGTAAATGGCCATCAACTGTGATTGGATGGCCATCAGCTGTGGCTAGTTGGCCGTCAGCTGTAACCAGTGAGCCATTGGCCACTAATATAACTGCTGTGGCTACGCTAGCAGCAAATGGGGGGCTAGCAAGAAGATGGTGGCTGAGCTAACAAGAACGGATTGCAGAGAGGCGGATGCCACCAGCGAGAATATAGTGATATGACTCCCCTACTTATGGCTCCGTGGGTGTTCCTTTTTGGCCTCACCATATCCTGCGTTCTGGTGCGGAGAGCAGGAGCTGAAACCCCGCATGACATATGGCGCAGCAAGCAGGGTATGGTGTCGGCCAAAACCCTCCAAAGGATGGAACAGTTTGTGCATATGAAAACTCAGTCAAGGGAAGCCCATGAGGAGTGGCGCTGGGAGCAGGAAACAATCTGCCTGGGAGAAACGAAACCCCCGGTGAATTGGTGGGTCTCTCAAACCTCCAGATGGCATGCCGCCCTGTTGGCCATGGCAGGCGTCACCTGTTTTTTGGTGATCCACTGCTGCCGTAGGCTCCCAGGGTTGCCGACATCTTACTAGGAGGCCTCCAACCACTCAGACACCTGGCACGGTGAGCAAGATTCCGACCAGGTAGGAATGGAGTCTGACTCTGGGCAGGGGGATGTGTGGCCCCCACATGGTGTGTGGTGTCCGGTGGCCACTGTTCTCAGAAGTTGGACCCCCGAGGAGGGGTGTGAGGACATGGATGGCTCTCCAACCAGCGTGGAGAGGGCCCTGCAAGTTCTAGCTGAGCGGTTGCCAGAGGAGGCAAAGGGTACAGCCCCCCGTGTGGGCTGGGTGTTCCTTACCACCTTGCGTCGTAACACAGAAGACGCACTTAATGAAGTAGCCCAGGTGCAGGACCAGGTGTCCCAGTGGGAGGCGCTGGAAGCTCAGGTCCGCCTGTTAGAGGATGAGCCCCACAGTGGAGACTGAGGCAGACACGGAGGAAGCGAGTGTAGACAATGTAGCTCCCGACCCCCAAGCCCGGCCAATCTTGAAGCAAAGGGTAAAACGTGAGCAACGTTTGGGCCCCCGGGGTGCTGCTGCCCGTAACCCAGCTGTGACTGAGTTCACAACCTACACTCCTTACACTCCCACTGAGTTGCCATCAGCGCCCTGGAGAGCCAATCTCAGCTTGGCTACTACATTTATGGGATGACGGGGCAGACAGCATTCTCTGCTCCCCAGGTGAAATGGAAAAGCTAGCCTCCATGACGGTGCATCCGTCCCTGCGACAAATGTTACAGAATTGCCATAGGTTGGCCCAAGACCAGGGCAACCACACTCTAATGGAGTGGCTCACTGCTGCGGTACGCACAGTATGGGGACAGGCTGGCGAGCTGCCAGACACTGAGTGTAAATGGCAATTGTATAATGAACTTACTCAAATCATCCATGAAATGGGTATGAGACATGCTATGTTCAACCCTAATATGTGGGGGCCAGATGACAACCAGCATGAGAGATCTGGTTTTGGATACTCCCCCTGCAAGTGCTTTTGGATCCTTGGTTGCCTTCTTACGCCCTATGTGGGGCGGCGGATCCATGAAGTGACCATTGCCATGGCCACTCTAGGGGATGTTGAAAGCAAGGGAAGTTAAGACAGGAGGTCCGAGAAGTTAAGACATGGAAGCCCAAGTCAAAAGTAAGGGGGTGAGGTTGCGGGCCTCAGAGAGTAACACGCACGCAGATGTCGCGTGATCTCGTGGCAGCAGGAGTTGATCTGGAAAAAATAGACTGACAACCCAATGCACTGTTGTTGGAACTTTGGAAACAGTTGCATCCGGGACAGCAGTTCCAGCGAAGCCTAAAGGAGAAGTCTGGGAAAGTGCGACCCGTGTCCCTTCGGGTTTCATGCAGCTGCTTGAGGCCTATTCCTCCCACTCCTTTCAGCTTGATTGGCGGGGTGGGCAAGGTACCCAGTCAGAGAGGACGAGCAGGGACCGGAGGCCCCACGTGGAACTGTCCATACATTGGTCCCCTTCTAACGTGCAGAGGGTTTGGGCCCTAGTTGACACTGGCGCAGACTGTAGTCTTGTTTATGGGAACCCAGAACTGTTCCCCGGACCAGCAATCTGCATTGATGGCTACGGGGGAAAGACTGTGACAGTGAAAGCCGTTTCCTTACCACTAGGTATAGGAAGGCTTCCCCCTCGTACCTACAAGGTTTATATCTCCCCCGTTCCGGAGTATATTCTAGGGGTGGACGTGCTACATGGCCTCAGCTTACAGACGTCGGTAGGAGAGTTCCGTCTCCGGATCCGGGTGGTGAAAGCAGTGACACGCGGGCATGCTCACCACCCTCCTCAAGTGTTGCCACAGCCCTGGCGCGTGGTTACAGTGCGACAGTACTGCCTGCCAGGAGGACAGGAGGAGATTGGTCGTACAATGTTGGAATTGGAGAAGGCGCATATTGCGAGGCCAAAGCACAGTCCGTTTAACTCCCCAGTATGGCCTGTCAAGAAGCCAGATGGGACCTGGTGAATGACTGTGGACTATAGGGAGTTAAATGAGGTGACGCCACCCTTGCACGCTGCAGTGCCTTCAATTCATGATTTAATGGATCGTCTGACTGTCCGCCTAGGGACGTATCACTACGTAGTGGACTTGGCCAATGCTTTTTTCTCCATTGACATTGGGCCCGAGTGTCAAGAGCAGTTTGCTTTTACTTGGGACGGGCGGCAGTGGACTTTTCAAGTCCTTCCGCAAGGATACTTGCACAGCCCCACTATCTGCCACGGGCTCGTGGCCCAGGATTTGGCACAGTGGGATCGTCCGTCCTCTGTGGCCTTGTTTCATTATGTTGATGACATATTACTAACATCTGATTCTCTTTCAGATTTAGAGCAAGCAGCTCCCTCTCTTCTCTGCCACCTGAAGTCACATGGCTGGGTGGTGAATGAGGAAAAGGTCCAAGGCCCTGGCTTATCCGTCAAGTTTTTGGGTGTTGTGTGGTCGGGTAAGACAAAGGTCATACCTGAGGCGATTATTGACGAAATACAAGCCTTTCCCTGGCCGACCAAGGTCTCCCAACTGCAGACATATTTGGGTCTGCTGGGGTATTGGTGGGTTATTGTACCCCATTTAGCACAAATGGCAATGCCCTTGTATAACATGATAAAAAAGGGGGCCTCATGGGATTGGACAGAGGCTATAAAGCAAGTCTTTGTTGCCACAAAACGGGCAGTGCAGCAGGCACAGGCTCTGCAAGTAGTGGACCCTGGTCACCCGTTTGAACTTAATGTTCATGTAACCCAAGAGGGGTACGGATGGGGCCTCTGGCAATGGCAGGAGCGTCTCCGGTTGCCAGTGGGATTTTGTTCCCAATTGTGGAAAGGAGCGGAGGTCCGCTACTCTCTAATAGAGAAACAGCTGGCTGCTGTGTACACAGCCCTAGTGGCCACAGAAGCCATCACAGGAACAGCACGGTGTTGGTTCGAACAACCTATCCCATCCAGGGGTGGGTCCGTACATGGACCCAGGGACCCAAAACGGGGGTGGCACAGACCACCACCCTCGCCAAGTGGGGTGCCTACTTGGAGCAACGTAGCACCCTTAGTTCAAGCCCTTTGAGCACAGAGCTACAACAGGTCCTGGGGCCTGTGGAGCTGGTAGCCCAGGCTGAGCCAAGCGCTCTGCCTAGTGGGGAGGACTTGGAGCCCTCGCCCTACAAAGAAGGACAGCCCCCAGTACCTGAGGATGCCTGGTTTACCGATGGTTGTAGCCGAGGGGCTGCAGCTGTTTGGACGGCTATTGATGTGCAGCCCAAAACAGACACCATTTGGTTTGATACTGGGACGGGCCAGAGTAGCCAGTGGGCTGAGCTACGGGCTGTGTGGATGATAACCAGCCACAAGCCTGGGCCCCTAGTTATTTGTACTGACAGCTGGGCGGTGTTCTGGGGCCTAACGTTGTGGCTCCCTACGTGGAAACACCAAAACTGGTTGGTAGGACACCATCCACTGTGGGGTCAAGCCATGTGGCAGGACCTCTGGGACCTAGGGCAGAAAAAGGAGGTGACCTTAATGCATGTCACAGGTCACTCCCCCTTAGTGTCCCCAGGTAATGATGAAGCAGATGCCCTAGCACGGGTCCGAAGGTTAGAACGGGCTCCTGCCACTGATGTGGCCCATTGGCTGGATAGGAAATTGCAGCACGCTGGAAGCCGAACCATGTGGCAGGTGAGCAGACGCTGGGGTCTGCCTTTGAAATGGCAAGAGATAGCAGATGCCTGCTATGATTGTGCTGTCTGTGCCCAGGACAGCCCCCAAAGGCGGAGGCTCCCCTGGGAGACACAGCAGATTACGCGAGGGAGGGTGCCCCTCACTCGCTGGCAAGGATTACATTGGACCTCTGCCTAAGGCCCGCAATGCGATGTATGTGTTCGCAGCAGTGGACACTGCTACGGGGTTGATGTTTGCTTGGCCCTGTCCAGCTGCGGATCAGCCGCATACAGTGGTCGCCCTTACGCGGCTTTGCGCCCTCTATGGGCGCCCCCAAGTCATTGAAAGTGACAGGGGTACTCATTTTATGGGGCAAGAAGTGCAGTGCTGGGCTGCCAGGATGGACATACAATGGTTGTTTCATACCCCATACAATCCACAAGCAGGTGGCATGATTGAACGCTATAACGGCCTTTTGAAGCAAGGCCTCCAGGTGTCAAAACACCATCCCACGGTGCGCCTCGTGTCTGTGGGACATCTTGAGAATCCTGAATGAGAGACCACGGAAGGGAGGGCCCCCACCAGTAAAAGCTCTGCTACATCAAATGGCCGCTCCCATTCAGTTACAAGTGAGACTCTGTTAAAGCCAGGCTCTGGCAGAAATGGAAACATTTTGCTGCCAGCACCCACATGCTTGAAAGCAAGGGAAGGGCAGCAATGGACTTGGCCCTGGCAGGTCAAAAGCCCCCACTGTCAGTGGTTAGGCCTGATAGCCCATGGGGGGCCAGTTTGACTCATGATTTGCAAGTGACGCCAGGTGTGGTGGCCGAGTGACCACCACAAGTGACTGTGGTATACGGAGGTCCTGATGCCAGAATGATTTTAAGGGAAACCTATGTGCTTTTGCTATGGCCTGTTATGGTGTCCCCTGTTCTGCCACATGTTGAAACTACGCAAGGGACCCCAAGCACTGCCATAAAGGTCTGGTACCACAAACCGGGAAAGGTGCCAGTGGCAGCGACCCTCCTTTCCCAGGACAAGAAGCTGGCATGTATCCTCCCAGATGGAAGGGATTTGCCATTGTATGGCAAATAGTAGTATGACTAGTCTTTCTGCCTGTAGTTGCCTGTAGGCTAGCGGAAGACACTTGTCTCATAGATTGTGAGGCAAGAAAGACCCTGAGGGGTAGAGTGTGGGGCCAGAGCCAGGAGAGCAGTTTCCAGGTTCTCAGCCTCAAGTGGAAAGGTGCTGGCTCGGTTATTAGATGGCCATCAGCTGTAATCAGATGGCCATCCGCTGTGGCTGGGTAGCCATCAGCTTTAACCAGTTAGCTATTAGCCACTAATTTAACTGCCATGGCTACGCAAGGGTGTGGGTTGGTTGGCAGAGAGTCGGACTGTGGATTGTGGATCGTGTGGCTCCTGCTTCCTGTGTCTCCAACCCAGCCGCCAGCGAGAATATAGTGGTCTGACTCCGCTATGTATGGCTCCACTGTTGTTTCTTTTTGGCCTCACCATATCCTGCGTTCTGGTGCGGGGAGTGGATCCAGAGACCCTGCAAGACAGTTGTCCACTTTACAAGAGCCCCTTCATGGAATGGTAATGTGGAAGAGAGAGAACACAAGAATTAAAAATTTCCACAAGCAAAGCCACTGCATTTCCAGGCTCTAGGATCCTGTACTAAATTTGCCTCCCATACCTTGTTCTTCCACTAAATGAGTGTAGTCCCTTTTCCCCCACCAGGACAACTGAGGCTTCTTTCGGCTAAGTACCCTCAGTTTGTTCTATACTTCCTCATGTCTTGTAATTTGGGTCCCCCCACCTCGACATTGACCTGTGGTTTTGGATGGTTACACCATATTCTTTTGGGTATTTTTTTAAAAATACATTTTTATTGGGGAATATTGGGGAACGGTGTGTTTCTCCAGGGCCCATCAGCTCCAAATCGTCATCCTTCAATCTAGTTGTGGAGTGTGCAGCTCAGCTCCAAGTCCAGTCGCCGTTTTCAATCTTTAGTTGCAGGGGGCGCAGCCCACCATCCCAAGCGGGAATTGAACCGGCATCCCTGTTGTTGAGAGCTTACACTCCAACCAACTGAACCATCTGGCTGCCCCTTCCATATTCTCAATTTATTGTGAAGCACTGTCTTCATGTTTTGCTATTGCCCAATCCATGCTCCTCCACTTTGTATGTATATAGTTGTCACGACCTAACAGCAGGTTCTCATATTTGTCCCTATTAAATTTTGTCTTGTTCGACTTGATTGACAACTGTCTCCAAGTGGTGGTTAAGAGGTTGAATAGAACAGGGCCAAAGACCCCAAAGGCAAGTCATTAGAGACCTTCCTCCTAAGCAAGACCAGATGAAGACTTAAAAGGCTCTAAAGCTTAAAAACATTGTGGTGCCCCATTCTCCATATATAATTCAAAATGAAAATATTAACTCATAAAATAAGGGAGTCCAACGTGATTACACTTTCAGAACTATGCATATATTGAATTTTGGTCTTAATTTTTGTCTTTCAAGTTTGGTATCCTTGTTTTGCTGGTGTTCCAAGCATTGGCTTGGCTGCCCGTGAGTAATCCCGCATACTGGTGCCATCCCCTCTTTGGTTGAGCAGTACCTTCAGGATTAGGCCAGCGCCCTATGAAGAGGGCTTTTCCTACCAGTCTTGATGCTCACACCAAATCTATCTGCACCACGGGGACAGCAGAGGTTCTGGCCTGCTACCATGTGGTTCCAGTTCTCCAGGGGAAGGGACCCTGGGCTCACCTTGCTTGGGTTAGATAGCACTGGGCCAGGAGTCTAAGCAGCCAGAGACCTGTGAAAGGATATGGGAAGTGGGGGGCGCAGACCCCTGGAAGGAGGAGGATAACAATACTAATTTGACTGCCTTAGAGTTTCATCAGAGGTCAGGCCATGAGTCAGGTCAGACATCATGGTATCTAAAGATTAAGCAGACACCCTGTCTTACTCTTCCTTAAAGGATTGGGAGTAGAGAGAATGCAGGTGGCCGAGGCGTGTGGAAGTTAATGCTTCTTTTCTCTGACTTGGGGCAAGCCCACAAGCTCAGAGAAGAGCACGGAATTGCTGAGTGGGTATAAAAGAAATGATTCTCTGAAAGGAGAAAAAGGAAGAATGGGAATTGGGGATAAAACCATTTCTGTAAGATTATGACCTAGTGAATATAGACACTCAATGAAAGGTAAATTAATGAATGGATTTTGCTCAAAATCTGGAATCCCATGGTTACTTTGGGAATGAGGAGCATACCCATTTCTTGTATATTAGCAGAGGAAGTTGAGGCTGACAGAGAAGGTTGAGGGAGACTGTGAAAACTCATACCACGCTAAACAGTTTGAGTTTCTTGACTGGGTAAGAAATATGGAGGACAAGTAGGCAGATAAATTTGGAAAGGAATGGAGACACCACTTTTAGTAGAGGGAAGGAGGAATGACGGGAGTGGATGCACATTTAGTTTATAGGAGGTATGGGGGAAGTGTGAGGCATGAGGAATATTTCATGTCTGTTGGTCTCTATTTCCTTGATTAAAAAAGAATTAAGTTTATTAAGGGGTCATATTTATTGGATTAAGGAGATTTATGAAAATTGTCAAGGTTCCCCCCCCTTTCTTCTGCCTACCCTCCCCAAGGGGTCATATTTATTGGTTTAAGGAAATTTATGAGAATTGTCAAGGTTTCCCCCCCTCTTTATTTTGCCTACCCCCACCCCCCCCAGTCCGGTTCAAGCCGTTGTTTCTGTCTAGTTGTGTAGGACACAGCTCCCTGGTCCATGCTGGTATTATGGGCCTTGTGCTCCCTCCAGGCTGGGACAGTGGGTTGCCAGTTGTTGGTCGGCAGCTCATGGCAGCTCTCACCCACTGCTGGCCACTCACGATGGCTGCCAGCTGGTCATGGCAGTACACGGAGCACTCAGCAGCCGGCGGCAGCCCAGCTCCAGGGAGAGCCATTGTTCACAATCTTAGCTGTAGAGGGTGCAGCTCACTGGCCCATGTGGGAATTGAACCGGTGACCTTGGCATTAAGAGCAAGGTGCTCCAACCACCTGAGCCACCCGGCCAGCTCAAGAATTATCAAGTTTTTAAAATGGCATTAATAGATATAGGAGTGAGATAGGTCATCTAATGACCCAGCTGTGTTTGAAGATCAAAATCAAGCACAACGAGACACTATTTTTTGTAGCAGATACCAGCATCCCTGGAATGAAAGCAGAAGACAGTCCACTGGGTTGATCCACAGCCATGGCCTGACAACCAGGACATGGACTGCTTAGGGCTAAAGAGCTGGAGAAGGATCATGAGAGCTAGGATGGACAGGGAGGCTTTGGGAGACTGGAAGGTAGTAGTTAGAATCTAAGCACTGAAAGTTCCGGTGAAGCTTCTGAAAATTGGAGGGCAAAAGGGGAAAGTTGTGGTCGGAAAGGGTACATTCAGAGTCTAGAGTATGTCCACAGGGAAGCAGGCTGCTGAGTAGACAGGTAACTAACTGGAGTAGAAGAGACCAAGGGAAATAAGGCATTTTGAACACCTACCAGCAAAGGCCTTTCTGCCCCACCCTTTAATGGAGTGGGCCCTGTATTAGGAGGAGGGGAACTGGCCACCCCAAAAAGCTGGTCAGACACTTGGTTGGTTCCATGCAAAGGATACAGACAAGGGGGTTGGTGGAGTTCAAGTTCTAGGGCAAGGAAGGCAGCAAGCTGAGACTGGAAGGAAGTGTGTGGGTTCTCAGATGAAAAGGGAAACTCTTGGGCAAAGAACTTTGGCAGTCTGCAGCTTTGGAGAACCCCTCATTTTCTTCTTATTAAAAGAAAATTACACTATATAGTGGGAGAGAGACGGAGAGATAAATATTACACTTTTAAAATACGCTGATTTTGCTTGATTTTGTTATATGTGTTATGTTATAATTTTAAAGCTATTTTTAAAAAAGCAACAGCAGGGACTCTGATTAGTGGGTACTCCTCCGCTGCCTGGTCTCGGGTGCCTATGCCCAATTTCACTGCTTGCCTCTGGAGGAAGACCGCTCCCCCAAGCTCCCTTATCTACCTACCTTCCCAGTCCTGGGCTGCATTTCCTCAACTGGCCAGCAGAGGGTCCTTCCATTGACAAATACACTAAAATCATTCTGTCCAAAGATGAGAGACTATCACAGCCGGCAAGGGAGGCATGGCAGATGAGGGACCTGCGGTAGTGGAAGCGGAACTGGATCAGTTCCAAAGTCCCCAGTCCAATTCCTTTTCAGCTCCCATAGGACCCTGTCACCCTGCTATCATGCAGGGTCTCAGCTCCTGCTCCCCACTTAAGAACATAGGATATGGTGAGGCCAAAAAGGAACAGCCCCGTAGCCATAGATTGGGGAGTCATACCACTATACTCTGCACTTGCTAGCTCAGCCACCATCTTCTTGCTAGCCCCCATCATCTGCTAGCATAGCCACGGCAGTTATATTAGTGGCCAATGGCTCACTGGTTACAGCTGACGGCCAACTAGCCACAGCTGATGGCCATCAAATCACAGTTGATGGCCATTTACTACTCGAGTGAGCACCTTTCCATGTGAGGGCAAGAGCCTGGAAACTGCACTCCTGGCTCTGTCCCCACACCTGCTTTCCCCATAGGTTCATAAATCTCCTTACCAACTGCTTCTCCCACAAATCCCTGCCTAGAGCAGCCTGTGTCTGTTAGATTAGCTCCTGGCACTAAGCTGAGATGGGAATTTTCTGTTTCTGTCTTGCTCTTCTTATGCTAATTATCGTCAACACTTACCTGTCTGGGTCGAGGGAGGCTTTTCCTGCGGGCGACCCTGCTCGCTGTGCCATTTGTCGTGCGCGGAGGCCTATTCGCCGCGCCATCTTTCAGGCGGGGCGGCCTGCGGGGTCTCTGCTCCCGCTCCCCACATAACGCAGGATATGGTGAGGCCAAAAAGGAACACCCACGGAGCCATAGGTAGGGGAGTCATACCACTACAGTCTCACTGGAGGCTGGATTCACACTGTCCGCAAACCGCCATCCACACTTGCCAGCCCAGCCGCCATCTTCTTGCTAGCCCCCATTCTTTCTCTCTTCTCTCTCTGCTAGCGTAGCCACAGCAGTTATATTAGTGGCCAATGGCTCACTGGTTACAGCTGACGGCCAACTAGCCACAGCTGATGGCCATCCAATCACAGTTGATGGCCATTTACTACCTGAGCCAGCACCTGTCTATGTGAGGCCGAGAGCCTGGAAACTACTTTCTGGGGCTCTGCCCCCACAAGGCTCCTTATTGGTGGTTGAAGGTGAGGGTCGGGGTGGGAATTGGGGAGGATCCTGGAGAAAGGAGATCAGTCTTGGAATGGAGGAGGTCTATTTCCATCTGGAAAGTCCGTGGTAGGAAATAGGTTTGTTCTGGGGATGATGAGGTTTGACTGAGGAACAAAGTTTCTCTCGCTTGAGCAATTGTTTTCAAACTGGTCCTCAGACTAGCAGCATCAGTATCATCTGGGAGCTTATTAGAGATGCAAAGTCTCTGGCTCCACTCTAGACTTATTGAATCAGAAACTCTGGGAGCAGAGCCCAGCAATCTGTTTTCACAAGCCCTAAGTTGACTCTGATGTGTCTTAAAGGTTAAGAACCATTGCTCTTGAGTTACAAGGTCTCTTCTAGGAGTTAGAAGTGTGTGTTCTAAAGAATCAAGGGTCCGTCCTGGGGAACATGTGGTGGGAGTTGGGGAGTATTTTTCAGAATGGAGAAGGTCTGTCCTAGTAGATCTCTAGAAGGTTGTAAAGGTTTTCTATCCTAGAATGAGAACAGGTCTGTTCAGGGGAGTGGAGATGGATGTTGTGGGGACAGAGCCCCAGAAAGCAGTTTCTAGGCTCTTGGCCTCACATAGAAAGGTGCTGGCTCAGGTAGTAAATGGCCATCAACTGTGATTGGATGGCCATCAGCTGTGGCTAGTTGGCCGTCAGCTGTAACCAGTGAGCCATTGGCCACTAATATAACTGCTGTGGCTACGCTAGCAAAAAAATGGGGGCTAGCAAGAGGATGGTGGCTGAGCCTGCAAGCGGAGCAATGAGGGTTGACAATTGTGTGGCTCCTGTTTCCTGCTTCTCCAACCCAGTCGCCAGCGAGAATATAGTGGTATGACTCCCTGTGGGGACAGAGCCCCAGAAAGTAGTTTACAGGCTCTCGGCCTCGCGTGGAGGGGTGCTGGCTCGGGTAGTAGATGGCCGTCAGCTGTGGCTGATTGGCCGTCAGCTGTAGCCATTGAGCCAATTAGCCGCTAATATAACTGCTGCGGCTACGAAGGAGAGCCGAGGAGAGTGGAGGAGAGTGGAGGAGAGTGAAAGAGAGTCGTCGGTGGGTTGCAGACAAAACGGACAGCAGGTCGCACGTCCAAAGAACCCAGCCTCCAGTGAGACCGTAGTGGTATGACTCCCCTACCTATGGCCCCGTGGGTGTTCCTTTTTGGCCTTACCATATCCTGCGTTATGTGGGGAGCGGGACCAGAGACCCTGCAGGCCTCCCCGCACGACAAATGGCGCAGCGAGCAGGGTATGGTGCCGGCCAAGGCTCTCCGAGGGATGGTAGAGCAGTTTGTGCGTGTGAAAACGCAGTCTCAGGAAGCCCATGAGGAGCCGCGCCAGAGAGGGGGAGCACAGTCTGCCTGGGAGAGACGTGACCCCTCGGTGAATTGGTGGTCCTCTCGAGCCTCCGGATGGCATGCCGCCCTGTTGGCCATAGCAGGCATTACCGGCTTTTTGGTGGGCTGCTGCTGTAGGCTCCGAGGGCTGTGGACATCTTACATTGAGGCCTCCACCCACTCAGACACCTGGCACGGTGAGCAAGATTCCGACCAGGTAGGAATGGCGTCTGACTCTGGGCAGGAGGATGTATGGCCCCCACACAGTGTGTGGGGTCCGGTGGCCACTGTTCTCAAGGGTTGGACCCCCAAGGAGGGGTGGGAGGAGATGGACGGCTCTCCAGCCAGCGTGGAGAGGGCCCTGCAGGCTCTGGCTGAGCAGTTGCCAGAGGAGGAGAAGGCTACAGCCAGCCGCGTGGGCTGGATGTTCCTCAAGGCCTTGAGTCTCAACACGGAAAATGTGCTTAATGAAGTGGCCCGGGTGCCTGACCGGGTGTCCCGGTTGGAAGTGCTGGAAGCCCGGGTCCGCCTGTTAGAACAGGGGCCCCACAGTGGAGACTCTGAGGCAGAGGCGGAGGAAGCAAGTGGAGACAATGTAGCTCCCAACCCCCAAGCCCGGCCAATCTTGAAGCAAAGGGTAAAACGTGAGCAACCTTTGGGCCCCGGGGGCGTTGCTGCCGGCAACCCAGCTGTGACTGAGTTCACTACCTACACCCCATACACTCCCACTGAGCTGCAGGAGCTGGGGAGGCGGTACAGACAGAGCCCTGGAGAGCCAGTCTCGGCTTGGCTATTACGTTTATGGGATGAGGGAGCAGACAGCATTCTCTGCTCCCCAGGCGAGATGGAAAAGCTAGCCTTTGTGACAGTGCATCCATCCCTGCGACAAAGGTTACAAAACTGCCATAGGTTGGCCAACAACCAGGGCAACCATTCTCTAATGGCGTGGCTCACGGCTGCGGTACGCACCGTATGGGAACAGGCTGGCGAGCTGCCAGACACTGTGAGTCAATGGCAGTCATATACAGAACTTACGCAAATAATCCGTGAAATGGGTATGAGACATGCTATTTTTATCCTCAACATGCAGGGCCCAGATGACGAGCTTTTTACTGCCAGCATGAGAGATCTGGTTTTGGACACTGCACCTGCGAGTGCTTTTGGATCCTTGGTTGCTATTCTTACACCGTATGTAGGGCGACGGATCCATGAAGTTACAACTGCCATGGCCACCCTAGGGGATGTTGAAAGCCGGAGGCGAAGGAAGTTAAGACAGGAGGTCTGCACAGTTGAGACCTGGAAGCCCAAACCAAAGGTAAAGGGGCGAGGTCGCGGGCCTCAGAGAGTAACACGCGCACAGATGTGGCATGATCTCGTGGCAGCAGGGGTCGATAGGAAGAAAATAGACCAGCAACCCAACGCACTCCTGCTTGAACTTTGGAAACAGTTGCGTCCGGAACAACAATTCCGGAGAAACATAAAGGAGGAGTCTGGCAAAGCGCGACCCGTGTCCCTCCAGGACTTCATGCAGCCGCTTGAGGCCGACTCCTTGCAGCTTGATTAGGGGTGGGGCCAAGGTACCCGGTCAGAGGGGACGAGCAGGGACCGGAGGCCCCACGTGGAACTGTCCATACATTGGTCCCCTTCGAATGTACAGAGGGTTTTGGCTCTAGTTGACACTGGTGCTGACTGCAGTGTCGTTTATGGGAACCCAGAACTGTTCCCCGGACAAGCAGTCTGCATTGATGGCTACGGGGGAAAAACTGTGACTGAAAGCCGTTTCCTTACCACTGGGTATAGGAAGGCTCCCTCCTCGTACCTACAAGGTTTATGTCTCCCCCGTTCCGGAGTATATTCTAGGGGTGGACGTGCTACATGGCCTCAGCTTACAGACGTCGGTAGGAGAGTTCCGTCTCCGGATCCGGGTGGTGAAAGCGGTGACACACGGGCATGCTCACCACCCTCCTCAAGCGTTGCCACAGCCCTGGCGCGTGGTTACAGTGTGACAGTATCGCCTGCCAGGAGGACAGGAGGAGATTGGTCGTACAATATTGGAATTGGAGAAGGCACATATTGTGAGGCCAACGCACAGTCCGTTTAACTCCCCAGTATGGCCTGTCAAGAAGCCAGATGGGACCTGGCGAATGACTGTGGACTATAGGGAGTTAAATGAGGTGACGCCACCCTTGCACGCTGCAGTGCCTTCAATTCATGATTTAATGGATCGTCTGACTGTCCGCCTAGGGACGTATCACTATGTAGTGGACTTGGCCAATGCTTTTTTCTCCATTGACATTGCACCCGAGTGTCAAGAGCAGTTTGCTTTTACGTGGGATGGGCGTCAGTGGACTTTTCAAGTCCTTCCGCAAGGATACTTGCACAGCCCCACTATCTGCCACGGGCTTGTGGCCCAGGATTTGGCACAGTGGGATCACCCATCCTCTGTGGCCTTGTTTCATTATGTTGATGACATTCTGTTAACCTCAGATTCTCTTTCTGATTTAGAGCAAGCAGCTCCCTCTCTTCTCCGCCACCTGAAGTCACGCGGCTGGGCAGTGAATGAGGAAAAGGTCCAAGGCCCTGGCTTATCCGTCAAGTTTTTGGGTGTTGTGTGGTCGGGTAAGACAAAGGTTACACCTGAGGCAATCATTGACAAAATACAAGCCTTTCCCCAGCCGACCAAGGTCTCCCAACTGCAGACGTATTTGGGTCTGCTAGGATATTGGCGGGCGTTTGTACCCCATTTAGCACAAATGGCAAGTCCCTTGTACAATATGATAAAAAAGGGGGCCTCATGGGATTGGACTGAGGCTATAGAGCAAACCTTCGTTGCCACAAAACGGGCAGTGCAGCAGGCACAGGCTCTGCAAGTAGTGGACCCAGGCCGCCCATTTGAACTTGATGTTCACGTAACCCAAGAGGGGTATGGATGGGGCCTCTGGCAATGGCAGGAGCGTCTCCGGTTGCCAGTGGGATTTTGGTCCCAATTATGGAAAGGAGCGGAGGTCCGCTACTCTCTAATAGAGAAACAGCTGGCTGCTGTGTTTGCAGCCCTAGTGGCCACAGAAGCCATCACAGGAACGGCACGCGTATTGGTTCGAACAACCTATCCTGTCCAGGGGTGGGTCCGTACATGGACCCAGGGACCCAAAACGGGGGTGGCACAGACCACCACCCTCGCCAAGTGGGGTGCCTACTTGGAGCAACGTAGCACCCTTAGTTCAAGCCCTTTGAGCACAGAGCTACAACAGGTCCTGGGGCCTGTGGAGCTTGTAGCCCAGGCTGAGCCAAGCGCTCTGCCTAGAGGGGAGGACTTGGAGCCCTCGCCCTACAAAGAAGGACAGCCCCCAGTACCTGAGGATGCCTGGTTTACCGATGGTTCTAGCCGAGGGGCTGCAGCTGTTTGGATGGCTATTGATGTGCAGCCCAAAACAGACACCATTTGGTTTGATACTGGGATGGGCCAGAGTAGCCAGTGGGCTGAATTACGGGCTGTGTGGATGGTGATCAGCCACGAGCCTGGGCCCCTAGTTATTTGCACTGACAGCTGGGTGGTGTTCCAGGGCCTAACGCTGTGGCTGCCTACATGGAAACACCAAAACTGGTTGGTGGGACACCGTCCACTGTGGGGTCAAGCCATGTGGCAGGACCTCTGGGACCTAGGGCAGAAAAAGGAGGTGACCTTAATGCATGTCACAGGTCACTCCCCCTTAGTGTCCCCAGGTAATGATGAAGCAGATGCCCTAGCACGGGTACGATGGTTAGAGCGGGCTCCTGCCACTGATGTGGCCCATTGGCTGCATAGGAAATTACAGCACGCTGGAAGCCGAACCATGTGACAGGTGAGCAGACGCTGGGGCCTGCCTTTGAAATGGCAGGAGATAGCAGATGCCTGCTATGACTGTGCCGTCTGTGCTCAGGACAGTCCCCAAAGGCGGAGGCTCCCCTGGGAGACACAGCAGTTTACCCGAGGGAGGGTGCCCCTCACTCGCTGGCAAGTGGATTACATTGGACCCCTGCCTAAGGCCCGCAATGCGATATATGCATTTACAGCAGTGGACACTGCTACGGGGTTGATGTTTGCTTGGCCCTGTCCAGCTGCGGATCAGCGGCATACAGTGGTCGCCCTTACACGACTGTGCGCCCTCTATGGGCGCCCCCAAGTCATTGAAAGTGACAGGGGTACCCATTTTACGGGGCAAGAAGTGCAGCGCTGGGCTGCCAGGATGGACGTGCAATGGTTGTTTCACACCCCGTACAATCCGCAAGCAGCTGGCATGATTGAACGTTATAATGGTCTTTTGAAGCAAGGTCTCCGGGTGTCAAAACACCCTCCCACGATGCGTGACTGGGCCTCTCGTCTATGGGACGTCCTGAGAGTCCTGAATGAGAGACCACGGAAGGGAGGGCCCGCGCCAGTAGAAGCTCTGCTACATCGAACGGCCGCTCCCATTCAATTACAAGTTACCACCAGTGAGACTCTGTTAAAGCCAGGCTACGGCAGAAATGGGAACATTTTGCTGCCAGCACCCACATGCTTGAAAGCAGGGGAACGGCAGCAATGGACTTGGCCCTGGCAGGTCAAAAGCCCCCACTGTCGGTGGTTGGGTCTGATAGCCCCATGGGGGACCGGTTTGACTCATGATTTGCAAGTGACGCCAGGGGTGGTGGCTGAGTGGCCACCTCAAGTGACTGTAGTATACAGAGGTCCCGATACCGGGATGATTTTGCGAGGAAACTATGTGCTCTCACTATGGCCTATTATGGGGTCCCCTGTTCTGTTACATGTTGAAACTATGCAAGGGACCCCAAGCACTGCCATAAAGGTTTGGTACCACAAACCGGGAAAGGTGCCAGTGGCAGCAACCCTCCTTTCCCAGGACAAGAAGCTGGCATGTATCCTCCCAGATGGAAGGGATTTGCCATTGTTGGTTCCTAAGACTACCGTTTCTTTTCATCCGTAGGTGTCAGTAGGCTAATATGGCACAGGGACCCTCGCGGAAGACGCTTGTCACCTAGATTGTGAGGCGAGAACCTGTAGGGGTGGAGTGTGGGGACAGAGCCCCAGAAAGTAGTTTACAGGCTCTCGGCCTCACGTGGAGGAGTGCTGGCTCGGGTAGTAGATGGCCGTCAGCTGTGGCTGATTGGCCGTCAGCTGTAGCCATTGAGCCAATTAGCTGCTAATATAACTGCTGCGGCTACGGAGGAGAGCGGAGGAGAGTGGAGGAGAGTGAAAGAGAGTCGTCGGTAGGTTGCAGACAAAACGGACAGCAGGTCGCACGTCCAGTGAACCCAGCCTCCAGTGAGACCGTAGTGGTATGACTCCCCTACCTATGGCTCCGTGGGTGTTCCTTTTTGGCCTCACCATATCCTGCGTTATGTGGGGAGCAGGACCAGAGACCCTGCAGGCCTCCCCGCACGACACTCCCCTATCTATGGCTCCGTGGGTGTTCCTTTTTGGCCTCACCGTGTCCTCTTGTGGGGAGCGGGAGCAGAGACCCACCGGACTCCCCGCACGACAGATGTGCTTTATAAAATGGGACGGTGACAATATTAGGGAAGGAGGAAGTTTGACATAGGAGATAAAGTCATGATTTAGAATCACTGAGACTTCGCTTTGGATCACTGGATCCATCATATAGTTGTATGACCTCACACTTGTACTTAACATTTCTGAGCCTCAGTTTCCTTATCTGAAACCTGGGGAAAAAATACTGATCTCCTAAAGTCATGAGGACTGGTTAGACCATTCAGTCAACAGGTATGTCATGCGGGATCTCAGTTCCCACTTCCCACATAAGAATGCAGGTTATGGTGAGGCCAAAAAGGAACACCCACGGAGCCATAGGTAGGGGAGTCATAACACTATATTCTCTCTGGCGGCACTATACTCTCACTGGAGGCTGGATCCACACTGTCCGCAAACCGCCATCCACGCTTGCCAGCCCAGCCGCCATCTTCTTGCTAGCCCCCATTCTTTCTCTCTCCTCTCTCCCTCCGTAGCCGCGGCAGTTATATTAGCGGCTAATTGGCTAACTGGCTACAGCTGACGGCCAATCAGCCACAGCTGACGGCCATCTACTACCCGAGCCAGCACCCCTCCACGTGAGGCCGAGAGCCTGTAAACTACTTTCTAGGGCTCTGTCCCCACATATCTCTATGTTGGATGCCTAGCATTTAGTAGGCATTCAATAAACATAGTTTCCATTCCTTTGACAAGGAAATGGGAGATTCTTCTGGGGGAAAAGAAAGAACCCTGAACCATAGCATGTCTGACCTGGAGAGTAAGGATGTATGATCTGTCTATTCTTTAGAATAAAAAAAGCCATCATCTATTACTAAATATTTGTACTTGAACTTCATAAAAATCTTTGCAGGCAGATATACAGGATTTCTTTTTAATTATCCCCATTACACAGATGAGGCTCAAAGAGGTGGAAAGATTTGCTTAAGAGTATAGAATAAGAGATAGTGCCAAGGTTAGAATATAAATCTTCTGACTCTAACTGCAGGACATGGAAAAAGATCTGTTCAGAAAACGGGGAGAAGGTGTCTTAGAGAATGGAAAGGCCTCTTCCAGGGAAGAGAGAGGGCTTTAATGGGTACGTGGCTGTCACGCAGGGACTCTGGTCCAGCTCCCCGCACAAGAACGCAGGATATGGTGAGGCCAAAAAGGAACAACAATGGGTAGGGGGTTCCTAGCACGATGTTCTCGCTGGCGGCTGGTTTGGAGACATAGGGAGCAGGAGCCGCACGATGCGCAACCCACCATCTGCTTCTCTGCCAACCAACCCCCCCTCCCCCAATGTATCCACGGCAGTTATATTAATGGCTACTGGCTAACCGGTAACAGCTGATGGCCACCCAGCCACAGCGGATGGCTGTCTGATTACAGCTGACGGCCCTCTAATAACTGAGCCAGCACCTTTCCACGTGAGGCCGAGAGCCTGGAAACTGCTCTCTGGGACTCTGTCCCCATAATTGCAGGGGTTCTAACCAGGGTATTTAGGGTAGGGGCTCTCAACTTTGCCTATCCAGGGGAATCAGCTGGGAAGCTTTTAAAAATACTGATGCCTTGGTCTATCTTAGAGATCAGAATCAACTGGTTTGGAGTGTTATAGAGACATCTTTTTTAAAGACCCCCATGTGAAGCTAACTCTCCTCCAATGCTGAGGACCTCTGTCCTGGGGCATGGGGTGTGAATCCCACAGTGTGGAAATCTGATATAAGACTGGGAAATGTTGGCCTTTGAAGATGGGGAAGACTGTCCTGAGGAATGGACAACAGTGTGTTCCTAAGAAAGGGGAGGAAATGTTCCTGAGAATTGGAAAGTTGCATGTCAGGGAATGGAAGGGGGTGTCATTAAAATATAGAGGTTATGCTGGGAGAATGAAGAGCCTGTCTAGAAAACGGAGGGAGATAGTTAATTTGGGAAGAGGGTTCTGAGAGGCCCTGTAAAAGAATAGGTAAAAGCAAGCACTTTAGGGTTCAAGCCCTGCTCCGCTACCAACTAGATGTGTCCCCTTTGGCACACTGCTTAATCTCCCTATGCGTCAGTTTCTTTATTTTTAAATGAGGTTGTAATACCTGCCTCATAAGGATATTGTGAGGATTAAATGAGATAATGCCTGGTTCATAGTAGTTGCACAATAAATGCAACTGTTGGGGTAGCTATAGTAGAGTAATGGAGGTGTGGGGGAGGAAGAAACTTTCTCTCAAGGTTCGTTTGGCTGGTCTAATAATCAAATAGACATGAGACAGTTTAGCAAGAGAAAATTACCAGTTAATTACATACACATGTATAGGAACCCCTCATTCATGAGCGAGTCAGAGATCCTACATACATGAGAGATTCAAAGACAGAAAGGGAAAGTATGGTATATATGTCATTCTGAACTAGGGATGAGGTAAGGTGCCTTGGGAGCTTCAAAGGGTCATTGCAGAATGATAAGAAGAGCAGATGTTTAGTAATTACAAGTTTGCCTTGCCCTATAAGTAGGTAAAAAAAGGTTATCTCTGACAATCTCTTACTATGGGATGCCACTACATAGTTAATTGGGGGGGGGGGAGGCGGCGGTGTTCTCTTGAGCCCACAGGATCTTGGTTGCCTTTAACTCAGAACAATATCACAGGCACATCTTGGGGTGACTCATTCTGAACCCCTACACAGGTTAACCTGGAGAATCAAGGGTCCATCTGGAGAAGGGAATGGGGGTGATGTGGGACATGAGGTGGGGAGAAGGTAGGGCGGGCTGGCTTCAAAACCCAGCTAAACCTCACAATTATAGGGAGGAACCTGGAGATGTCCTGCAAGCATTGCCGGTCTCCAGGGTGGGAGAGGTTTGACTGCCAGTAACCTCTCACCTGCTGCAGTAAGGAGAAGCTTCAATGGTGGCAGCACCAGCAGCCTCCCTTCCCTCGGTCTCTGCTTTGTGACAGGTGGAACTTAAAAGCTCAGGTCACATATCTCAGCTGACTAACCTACTTACCCTTGAAGAGTGGGGTTGGGGCACACAGGGGCCAAGAGGGATTGCCTGAGAAATTAGCAGAGCAGGGGAAAGCCCCAAGAGTGCTCTGGGGACCCACATTTGAAGGCTTGCGGGGTGAGGGAGAGAATGCATGTGTGATGAGAAGATGCCACAGGCAGTGTCTGTGAGCTCTGTGCATGCCCTGGCAACTATGTGCCTCCAGCATCAGGCATGTGCCTGTCCTAAAGGCATGAGTTTACCTGGGAGAATAAAGATTTCTACAGCTGGAGCAGGCTGAACTCTGGGTACCATTTTAACCTTGGAGCTGCCTGCAAGCTCTCTCAAAGCAGCCATCCTCTGTCTCTTCTTAACTTTCCTTGGCCTTGGGGGGGAAGGGGCAGGATGTCCAAGACTCTTGCTTTCAAAGCCATTTTATGTAGTTTGGGGATTCCCTGGGATAAGCCTGAGCTCAAGGGCCAGACCTGAGGGAAACTGATTGGAGGCCGGGTGCAGACTGGCAGACAGCTTCACAATCCTTTGAGAGCGATGGAATCTGCATCCTAATCCCCACCCACCCACCCAGCCACCACCATTGTCTAGTTTGTAATCCAGGGACCTGTCCCTACTGAGTGACTTCAGCTCACCTTCTCTGGCTGCCTTCCAAATCGGCCCTTCGCTGCCAACTCCCAGTCCTGGGTCCACAACCGCGCCCTTTCGGGCCCCCGCATCGCACCCGCGGCTCTCCTCTTCGCCACCCTCGTCCCCCGCGGGCTGCCGGAGGGCGCGGGCCCTTTAAGAACAGTGGTACGGGCGATCGGTAGCTTGGGGGAGAGCGCAGTCGCCCTGCTGGCTCAGGAGGACAAGGCGCCGAGGACCTGGCTCAGGGACCCAGTGTGCGCAGCCCAGGCGAGTCCGGGCGCGCCCCAACCGCCCCTCCCCACCTGCCATCTCTCCTCTGACCTGAAGCTCGGGTCCTCCGCTGCCTCCCGCTCCGCCCCGGCCCCGCCCCACCTCGGGTTGCCGGGACCGCGAGCCGGGACGCTGGTGCGGCAGCTGGGGGCAAGTAAGAAGGGCCCGGAGTCTCCATCCCCAGCTCGTGACAGCGTTAAGCATCTAGGCCCCGCATCAGTCCGGGGCACGTCAAGGTGACTAGGCATGCAGGAGATGGGAGAGGCGTAAGCCCGCCACGAGGGTCTTAGTTTGCCCTGGGGGTTTTGAATCCCGGTGGTGCGCGGGTCTTTGGGGAGCGCCCGGGGCTCGCGGGCCCAGGGGCTCGGGTGACAGGAGCCTCCAGGGCATCGCACCCAAGGATGGGGAGAGGGCCAGAGCCTCCTCTTCCTCCGCCTTCCCCTGGTCCACCCAGAGCTCATCCTGCTACCCTGACCTCCTAGCGGTCAGCCTCCGCCGGCCCCCGCTTCCTTCACCTCCCCCTCACCCCCAGAGAGCTGCAGGCCTGTGGGGTAAGGAGATTAGAGCTGCCGCTGGGAGGAGGGAGCGGGTGAGGGCTTCGAGGAGCCGGGTTGGGGCCAGACTGGGGCTGGGGCTGCCCGGGACCTAGAGGTCCGGACTGAGTGTTGCTGAGCCGGGTGTAGGGGGCGGGGAGAGGGCAGATGCTCCGGAGGTGGGAAGTGGGACGCTCCCAGTAGCCTACCTGCCCTGAGAATGGGGCGGGGGAGGAGTGGGGTAGGGGTAGTATTAGAAAACAAGGGAGCTTTTTTGCCGGGGCTTGGGGTCTGTCCCGAAATGAGCAGGCCCTCTTTCTACAGGCCAGCGGCGTGATGGCGGAGAAGGCACTGGAGACCGTGGGCTGTGGACTAGGACCCGGGGCTGTGGCCATGGCCGTGGCCGTGGCTCTGGAGGACGCGGCGGAGCCCTCTGTGCTGACCACGCACCTGAAGAAGGTGGAGAACCACATCACGGAAGCCCAGCGCTTCTCCCACCTACCCAAGCGCTCAGCGGTGGACATTGAGTTCGTGGAGCTCTCCTATTCCGTGCGGGAGGGGCCCTGCTGGCGCAAACGCGGTAGGGAGCAGCCTGGGGCGGGGGGAGCTGTGGCCACCCCCTCTCCCAGTGAGTTGCTTTTTCCGGAGCATGAGGCTTGTGTGTCCCCTGCTCTGCAAGTCCTGCTCCAGTGGGCTCTGTAGGAACACTAAAATCTCAGCCCCCCACTGTGCACACAGATGAAGTGACGGGCTGCATTCTCTCCACACCTGTGAGAACTTTGAGACACTAGGTTCAATTGGTTATTCAAGCTTTCGTCTTCTAAATCTACATTATGACATCCGGTCCTTGAGGAGTTTTTCTTCTTCATTTTTAGGTAGAATTCCTGCCTTTGAGTGCTGGCATGAAAAAGTGTGGGGGCAGTGTTTAGCAATATCCTTGTACCTATGGAACACTGCTAATGTTTAAAGATGTTCTCATTCCTGTATCTTACTTCATTCTTGCCTAAGTCCTCTGAAGCAGGGAGGGTAAAGGTTTGGCAGGGTAGATGACAACCAATGTTATTAATAAGGAAACTGAGGCCCACGGAAGTTGAGTAACGATCCATGTCACACAGCTAATAAGTGGCAGTTCTGGGACCAGAAGCCTGGTTTTACAGCTCTCTGTCATTGTTCTGTCAACATAAGAACATCCAAACCTATAGAAAATTTTTATGAGTTCTTTAGAATTTATTTGAGCCAAACTGAGGACACTCCCCAAAACAAGATCACAACAGATTGAGAAAATGTGGTGGAGAATGGCAGTTTGGCAGTTCTTTTTATACAATTAGAATCAAAAGAGAATGTAATTGGTGGTAGATTAGGGAGGTGGAAGAAAGCAAAGCAGGAAATCTCTGGAATATAACATTTATAGTAAATAGAGATGGCAACAAGATAACAGTGAGGACTTTTGGTGCATGTGCTCCTAAGGTGGTTAAACCTTTGGGGGGGTCTGGAAAAGATTACTCTAGCATTTCAAAGGTGTGTTAATCTAGATGCACAAGAACAATGGACAGGGCTCATTTAAGGCAAAGATTGACCTTTTACTAAAGCCGTTATAGGCCTGGGGTGTGACTACCCATCAAGACCAGGCCAGTTAGGAAATTATGATCAGGTCAACCTGTGAGGTTACTTTTGGTCACTGAGCTTGTCAGATTTACCACATAGCCCCCTCTTTTGTTCATAGTTCTTTTCTCTTTCTTAGCTTCCCTGGTACAGCATACCCATCTCTTCCTCTTTCCTCTCATCAGGATACATGGGTAAGGTCTGGGGCTCTGAGTTCCTTTGAACCCTGACCATCCCCTGTGTCTTCTGCCTTGGGCAGCTTGCGCTAGGAATAGAGAAGCTGTCCCCCCCCCCCCCCCAGAGCCTGGGCATGATGGGTCAGGGGTGGAGCTAGGACATTGTTTTCTGAGGTTTAAGAAATAGATCTGGGGTGCTTCAGAGCAGGGCTGAGCATTCCCCTGTCTCTGCATTCCCCACCTGCACTCCAGTGAGTGACCAAAAGGTCACAGGGCGTGAGCCAATGGAAACAGGTACCTGGGCTTCCTGCTCAGTGCCCTATCCCTAAGCATCCTCTCTCAGTGCTGAGACCAGCTCTGGGCAAAATGAGAAGGTAACTGTTATTTCCTTAGTCCTCTTATTTTCTCACAGTTTTAAGGAAAAATTAAGACAAAAAACAAAACAAAACAAAACATGGTTAGATGGGCCAACTTGGCACCCTTGACCTGGTCATTCCCTCCTTTTGACCTCACCAGCTCCATTCTCTGCCCTCTATCCTCCTCTCTCTGACTTCCTTTTTCACTTGAATCCCTCTCTCCTCTCTGTAGGGCAAAAAAGCAATTACAGGTAGGCAGAGCGGGAAAAGGGCAAGGGATATGGAGAGAGGGAGATTTCTGCCTTTTCCAGGTAAGGATTTGTCACCAGTCTCCCCTAATTATGTATGATATTTCTTGTTTTTCAAAACACTTTCCTATTAATTATTAATTATCTCACTTAATATTCACAATAACCCTATTATATCCTTGGTAGGAGATGTTACTATCTTTATTTTCTTGATAAGGAAACGGAGGTCCTGGAAGATGAAGTGACTTAAAATTGCAAAGAGAGTTACTGACTGAGGGGGGACTAGAACTCTGTTGTCTCCCCTGCCCCAAGGCCTAGCATGCCCCTTCTATGCTGAGCAGTTATGGTACAGCAGTAATCCAAAGACATGGTCTCCTAGCCACTTACAACCTGTGTGACCTTGGGCAGCTGCTTACGCTCTCTTGGCCTCACTTTCCTCATCTGTAAGAGTACCCACTACACAGGCTTGCTTCAAAGTTCAGCTGAGACATTATCAGTGAAAATGCTTTGTGAAAGGCAAGTGTCAGATGATGTGTGTATTAGGCGTCAATATTCAATGTAGTGCTTGGCGGTGATTAAGTGAAGGGAAGGTTTATCATTGCCAGTTTCTTCCCCTGAGAAAGAAATCACTTCCCGTGAGTGGCTCTGAAAGGCACATGCTGAAGTACACAAGCACACATCTTTCTGATTTATGATAACGACTGAGGCAGGGGATTGGAACCCATGACTTTCCCTCTCCAAGTAAGGAACTTGTTGTGTGACCTTGGGTGAGTCACTGGATGTCTGTGGGCGCCAGTTGCCTTATCCATGTTGCTATTGCAGCAACTGAGGTAATGAGCTTTATAAACTGTAAAATACCACCCAGGCAGTGGACAGCAATGATCCCCCTTCTGACAGGAGGTCCCCAGAAGGACAGCTGGATGCTGTGGATGGAGGGTGAAAGATCACATCCCTTCACTGTCTCTGCTAAGGAGGTAGAGTGGAGAGGGACCTGGGTTCTGTGGGGGTCAGAGAGGGTGAGAAAAGAACCTGGTAAGGGATTGGTGTTTCGGCCTCACCGAGGCAAATCTGCAAGCATGTGACACACGACCAGCCTCATTGGCTTCATCTTACCTCTCCACCCCCTTGTCTCACCAGGTGACCCATGTTGTCTCTGCCCTTTGCTCCCTGGATTGTACTACATATATGCTCTTATATTGTAGAGCTCTTCCTGTCAAAGCCTGGAGAGCCTCTGCCTTCCCTTCCCATTTTGGAATGCTATTCATCCTCTAAGACTTAGCACAAACGCCACCTCTTCCATGAAGCCATTCCTGATTTCCTCCTCGTCTCTCCACCCTTATCAATTCCATTGTTTGCATCCTCATTGCGTATTATTTGTGCTTTTGTTATAACTCTTATTTTATCTTTTGTCAGATCCATTGATGTTTTCCATCTTTTTTTACCTAGACTATGACCTTCCTGAGTGTAGGAACTGTGTCTTCCTCATTTTTTTTCTGTCCCATGTCTGGTACAGAGCTTGAAATTTAGTAGATATCATATGAGCATTTGTCAAATAGAATTAAAAATAAAATGTCACTTTTTAAAATGCACTTTATGTGCCAAGTAGTGTCATATGTTTTACATATATTATCTCATTGAGTCTTTATAACAACCCTATGAGATAGGTACTATCATCCTCATTTTACAGATGAGGGACCTGGAGCTCAGAGAGGTTAAGCACTTGCCTGAGGTCACACAGCTGGTAAGTGTGGAGCCAGAAGTTGAACCTAGATCCACCTGACTGCAAATAAGTGCAAATGCTGCCTCCCAATGGTGGAATGAGAGGCGAGATTTTCCTGGGCCATGTTAGAGGTGCAGAGTCAAGACTGGTGGGCAGAGAGAGCACAAAGAAGACTTTTTCGGAATGAGTCCAAAGCTCTGAGGACACATATTCATAGAACAAACACTTGCTGAGCATCTAGTGCATGCCAGACAGTGTGCTGGGGTTACAAAGATGACTAAGATACAGATCCTGCCCCCAAGGAGCTCACTGGCTGAGAGACTAAGGGAGGGGGAAGAGACAGGTACAGCAAGTAACAAACATGCTGGCATAAGAGAAGTGCTATGGGAACACAGAGGACAGTGGCCAGCTCAGGCTGGATCACTGGGAAAGTCTTCCTGGAGGAGGTAAGAGAATAACTGCTGTGTTTATAGAAGAGGAGCAGGGTTTTTTATAACCTTGACCCCACCTGCATGCCCATCTACGAGATGTAGGGGTTTTCCCATGACCTTCAGAAAACTATTGTCACTTCTGGTACTTTGACATTAGTAGTGGTCATTTCTAGGAGGACAGGATGAGAGGATGTGGGTTATTGTTGGGGCTCTGAGGGTTGCTCCTCCATCCTAACCAATTCACACTGAGTAGGGACTGCCTATTTCATTGATAGTCATGGCTGCTCCTAAAATTTGATATGTGTCTGTTCACTATAGCCCTTATCAAAAGTTTCTTCCTCCCTTGCTGCAGGTTATAAGACCCTCCTCAAGTGCCTATCAGGTAAATTCTGCCGCCGGGAGCTGATTGGCATCATGGGCCCCTCAGGCGCTGGCAAGTCCACATTCATGAACATCTTGGCAGGATACAGGTGAGAACAAGGCTGGAATGGAATGGGATCAGGATCCAAGAAGAGGATCGTTTGGGGAGAACAGAAGGTGTTCTGAAGCAGCCTTGACCCCCGTCCCCAACTGATATTTCTGCAGGGAATCTGGAATGAAGGGGCAGATTCTGGTCAATGGGAGGCTTCGGGAACTGCGGACTTTCCGCAAGATGTCCTGTTACATCATGCAGGACGACATGCTGCTGCCACACCTCACAGTGTGGGAGGCCATGATGGTGAGGGCTGGGTTGTCATCCCTTTCTCTGTTGCCCCTTCTCTCTGCAGTCTCCATCCTTCTCATTGGCTAAGGGGTCGAGTCAGTGCCCCCCTCCCACACATATCTGACTCACCTATCCTTTTGGCCTCAGGTCTCTGCTAACCTGAAGCTGAGTGAGAAGCAAGAGGTGAAGAAGGAGCTGGTGAGTGAGGAAGGGGAGGGAATGGGACAGCCATTCTTTTTGGTGCTACTGAGTTCTGGGATCCCAAGTTGGGGGGTGGGAGAGTGGTGGCCAACACTGGAACACTGGGCTTAAGGGAGGTGCTCATCTAAATTGGGGTGGTGCCCAGGGAAGCAGACTCTGAAGCTGATCTGGGGTGGGGGCTGGGCTGGGCCAGGTGACGGAGATCCTGACGGCCCTGGGCCTGATGTCCTGCTCCCACACGAGGACAGCCCTGCTTTCGGGAGGGCAGAGGAAGCGACTGGCCATCGCCCTGGAGCTGGTCAACAACCCGCCTGTCATGTTCTTCGATGAGCCTACCAGGTAGTTCTCCCCCTCCTCTCCCGCCACAGTGTCCCCTCTCCTCAGCCCTGAGCCAGAGCTGGAAGCTGCCTCTGCTCCACTACTGGAGACCAGAGTCTGTGTTTGCAGCCTGCTGGGGCCAAGATAAGGGCTTACTCCTCCTCTCCATCCCTACCAGTCCTGTTTCTGTAGCAGCCCCATCCTTCACCCAGGCAGAAATCCTGATGTGCTCTTTGACTGATGCCTCCTTCCTCTTCTTCTCTCCCCGATAGCTAATCAATCAGTCACCAAGTCCTGCTGATTCAACGTCCTTTTGCCATCTCTCAGATTCGCCTCACCCCATCCCTAGTGCCAGTGCTTAAGTTCAGGACATCATCAACTCTTATCTGCATGTCTGCAATAGACTCCTATTTCCTCCTCTCCAGTCTCTCCTAGCAAATCTTTCCTCCCAGCTGCAGCCAGAGTGAACTTTCTAAAAGACAAGTCTAATATACTCACTCCCTGCTTAAAAACATGCAATGATGCCCATTGGCCCTCAGAATAAAGTCAGAGGACTTACAGGGTCCTGCTCTGAAGCTACTTCTCCGGCCTCACATCTTACTTCATGCTGTCTTGTATTTTATGCTCTAATAACATTGAGTTGCTTATAATCCCTTAGGCAAGCCATGTGTTTCGTGCCTCTAAGCGTTGCACATGCTATGTCTTCTGCCTGGAATGCCCTTCAGCACCATGCCTGCCCTTCCACATTCACCTGGCTTAGCTCTTTCTTCTTCAGACTCACTCAGGAATCTTCTCTGACTGTCCTGCAACACTCTTGTACAGCAGAGCTGAATCCTCCCCTTCTCTCTCACCCCATGTTTCTACAGCAAGTTCCACATTATCTCAAATGATCTGCTCTCTCTTGACCAGAATCTATGTCTTATTCATTCATCATTGTAATCTCAGTGCCTGGCATTCAACAGGTGTTCACTGTATGCTTGTTAAACTGAACAGTGTTGTGGGCTTCTTGGTACCTCCAAAGGCCTGAATCATACAGTGTGTACAGGATATAGGGGTGGCCTGTGTGACCCCTTCCTGCCAGCTCCATCTCCCAAATGTTCCCTTCTCTTGGCTCTGCCCACCTCACCCCACCCCCTGGTGGCCTTTCTCTGGACAGTGGTCTGGACAGCGCCTCCTGTTTTCAAGTGGTATCCCTCATGAAGTCCCTGGCCCAGGGGGGCCGTACCATCATTTGCACCATCCACCAGCCCAGTGCCAAGCTCTTTGAGATGTTTGACAAAGTGAGTGTCTCTGGTCCTCAAAGATGGGGAGAGGGAAGGGGGTCAACAGAGGTGCTGGTGGGGCCTGCCTGGCCCACTGGTCTTCTTTTCTTCGTGCTTCTTTTTCCAACTCAGCTCTACATCCTGAGCCAGGGTCAGTGCATCTTCAAGGGCGTGGTCACCAACCTGATCCCCTACCTGAAGGGGCTTGGCTTGCATTGCCCTACCTACCACAACCCGGCTGACTTCAGTGAGTGAGACCCTGTTGGCACGGGCTGGGATGTGATGACAAGGTCAAACCTGGTGGCTTGGGTCATGCACTCAGGCCTCCTAGGGGAAGAGATCTCACTGTCACCTGCTTTCCCCACACAACCAAGGTGGGATGGCTTGCCCTTGGGAATCAAGGATAGATCTTAGCTGAGCACTCCCCTCTGTATCCCCTAGTCATTGAGGTGGCCTCTGGCGAGTATGGAGACCTGAACCCCATGCTGTTCAGGGCTGTGCAGAATGGGCTGTGTGCCATGGTTGAGAAGAAGAGCAGCCCTGAGAAGAATGAGGTTGCCGCCCCCTGCCCCCCTTGCCCTCCGGTGAGTAGGGCTAAAGAAGGCAGAGTATAAAATGGGGGAGGGGAGAAGGGACCATGACAATGGCCCTGCCAAAGAGGCTATACCCCAGAGTCATCACAATCTAGGACTTGGGATAGACCTACTATTAACAGATGTGTGACTTTGGGCACCTTACTTAACCTCTTTTAGCTTCTGCTTTCTCATTCATTTATTCCTTCTGCAAATTCTTACTGAGTATCTGTAGTGTGTGTCCTCAGTGCCAGCACAGTGCCACCTGGTAAGCAAGACCGACGCTGTCTCTGGCACATGGCCAGTGTAGCATACTGTCATCTCCAACCTGGAGGTGATGATGCTTACCTCACAGGGTTATTGGGATGACTAAGATCATCAGGTAAAACTCTTTGCACTGTAGCTTGTTGTAGCCGGCATTTGTTCAGTGCCAGTTTTCTTCCTTAAATGAGACACTATAACCCTTAAAAATCAGAAGCATTATTTTGTTATCATTGTTAAATAATACTATTATGAAACTGGTGGCATAAAGGTATTATACAAAGGATAAATGTTTTTTGATGGATTAAAGAGAAGAAGAGAAGTGACTTATCTACTAGTAGCCGGCATAGATATCCTTGACTCCCTTTCTGTCTCCTCTCTCCTAAGTTTTAACCCCTCATTATGTGTCTCTCTGAATCTCGCTCTGATTCATGCCCTTAAGGCCAGCTTCCAGGTGCACAACTCAATGGTGGAGACTTCTCCTTCAGTAGACCTGGAGGACCCCAGCCCTGGGGAAGGGCTCAGGGATTTTCCCATTCACTGGGATGGGTGCGCAGTGGGTAGGTCTGTAGGCAGGCTCACCTGATCCAATTTCCTCTCCCCAGGAAGTGGATCCCATTGAAAGCCACACCTTTGCCACCAGTACCCTCACACAGTTCTGCATCCTCTTCAAAAGGACCTTCTTGTCCATCCTCAGGGACACGGTGAGGCATCAAGTTGGGGAAGAGAGAGCTGGCATAGACCTGGCCTTTTGAGGCATAGAATCTCAGCAATAGGAACGGGGATGGGGTCCCTCCCCCACGAATCCCCCACCCTCCCTCCCAGGGCACCTATGGGTCTATGTGCCTGTGAGGGCAGCTCCAGGTCCCTGCCCCAGTGTGTCTGTCTATCCCTTTTCTGTGACCGGTCCCCTCTCTGCGTGATGACCTCATCACACAGGTCCTAACCCACCTGCGATTTGTGTCCCACGTGGTGATTGGTGTGCTCATTGGTCTCCTCTACCTGCACATCGGCGACGATGCCAGCAAGGTCTTCAACAACACCGGCTGCCTCTTCTTCTCCATGCTGTTCCTCATGTTCGCTGCCCTTATGCCAACTGTGCTCACCTGTGAGCTGAGCTTCCCCGGGCAGGGACCGGGATGCTGGGGCACGGGGTAGGAGCCAGGGTGTCAGCCAGGTATGCCTAATTTGCCTGTGTCCTCAGTCCCTTTAGAGATGGCTGTCTTCATGAGGGAGCATCTCAACTACTGGTACAGCCTCAAAGCGTATTACCTGGCCAAGACCATGGCCGATGTGCCCTTTCAGGTAAGCCTCTTCCTCACACCTGCCTACTGCCTCCCTCCTGTCTTGCTCCTTCCATCCTTTCTTGCTTGCCTCCCTCAGCCTTGTCACCAGTCATTCTTTCCTTTCTTTCTACTCACCTAGCAAATAGGTGGTGAGTACCTACCATGCACCAGGCTATGTACCAAGCACTAGGTACACAGCAGTGAACAAAACAGATATAGTCTTGACCTTATGAAACTTATGTTGTAGTGGGAACAACAGATTGGACAAAGAGAAAATGATGAAAATAATAACCCTACAAATGACTCTGTAAATCTTATTTGAAGCAGTAGAGAATAGCGTAGGCTCTGGAATCTTAGTGCTACTTACTTGTTAGCTGCAAGATGTTGGGCAAGTCACCTAATGTCTCTTTGCTTCAGTGTCCTCATCTATAAAATGGAACAACGATAGTATCTACCTTGGGAATGTTTGTGAGAACTAAATGAGTTAATACATTTAAAGTACTTAGAATGGTGCTTGACACATACTAAATTGCCCAATAAATGTTAGCTGTTTTGGGTTGTTCTTATTGCCACTACCACCCTGTTCCAAGCACTAGGGCCCCTTGTGCAAATTAGTAAAAGGTGCTCCTTCCTCAGGGTGGATGTTGCACTGTGCCAGGGTACGTGACTTAGTGAGGAGAGCACAGCTGGATCTCAGCCTCTGGCTGCCGCTGGCCTGGGTACCCTTGTGCAGGGAACAACCTGCACGCCCAATATAGTGGGCTTGGTCCCTGCCCTCCAGGAGCTGATAGCTCCCAGGGGGACAAAACTCATATATAGAGTTAATTAATTAACAATACAAGGAATAAGCTGGTCCATATGGGAAGGGCTTTAGGAGCTCAGAGGATGGAGAATTCACCATGCTTGTAGTGGTCAGAGAGGGCCTACTGGAGAGGTGAGGCTGGAAGATGAATGAGGCTCATATGGCCGGGGAGGAAGGGGACATGTGAACCTGGGGTGGAGGACAGCATGAACAAGAATGTGGAGGCAGGACTAGGCACAGGCGCTCTAGGAATAGCTATTCTAGAGGCCCCTGTCCAGATACAGTGGGGGTCTTTGTTGTTATGCCCCTGGCTCGTAGCCCGCTGCCCAGCCCTGTGACACTCCCCAGGTGCTGTGTCCAGTCGTGTACTGCAGCATCGTGTACTGGATGACAGGCCAGCCAGCTGAGACCAGCCGCTTCCTGCTCTTCTCAGCCCTGGCCACTGCCACTGCCTTGGTGGCCCAGTCTTTGGGGCTACTGATTGGAGCTGCCTCCAACTCCCTACAGGTGGGAAGGCTGGCAGGTGGGGACCTCTGAGAGGGGAGGAAGCAGGGCTGACATGAGGAGTGGAAGAGAGCTGTGGGAAACCCTGGGGCTGCCCCAGTCCTGAGTCTGTCCTGGTCACCTCTGTGATGGCCCGGACCCCTTCCCTTCCCCTCCAGGTGGCCACATTTGTGGGCCCAGTTACCGCCATCCCTGTCCTCTTGTTCTCCGGTTTCTTTGTCAGCTTCAAGACCATCCCCACTTACCTGCAATGGAGCTCCTACCTCTCCTACGTCAGGTCAGTGCAGCTTCCCTGACCATCTGCCCCTCTCCTCCCTGCAGCAGGCCATGCCCCAGGGATGAGAGAGTTGCATCTGAGTTCTAACAGTTTACCCAGGGAGCAGTGACCCTCTGCTCTGTATCCTGTTCTGATGCTCCTGCTTGCCTAGGTATGGCTTTGAGGGTGTGATTCTAACCATCTACGGCATGGAGAGAGGACAACTGACCTGCTCGGAGGAGCGCTGCCCTTTCCGGGAGCCAGACAGTGTCCTCCGAGCGCTGGACGTGGAGGGTGCCAAGCTCTACATGGACTTCTTAGTCTTGGGCGTCTTCTTCCTGGCCCTGCGGCTATTGGCATACCTTGTGCTCCGGTACCGGGTCAAATCAGAGAGATAGAGCTTCGCCCTGGCCTGTGCCCCAGCCCCCACAGCAGGAAGCTCCCAGCCCCAGCCCTTTGGGACTGTTTTAACCTTGTCGACGTGGGCACTGGTTGCTGGTACAGCCGCCCTCCCCTCTCTTGGCTCCTTCACAGGCTGACTGTCAGACTGCGCTCCCGGCCGTGGCCCTGGGAGTGGGGGCGCCAGCCCTCCGTGCTGTGCCCAGGAGTCTTCCCAAGTTGATGTGGTTTGTAGCTTTCTCCCTTCTCTCTCTAACATCTGCATGCAAAGACCACTAGGAGGTTACCACCCTCCTTCCTGCCCTCTGCCAACCTCCTCCGTTATCTGCCTAGGAGCCCCAGGCTCTCCAGGCCCCCACTTACAACTGACCAAAGTGACCCCCTCTGGGAGTTCCCACAACACAAGTGTTTGTAAATTGGGCTATTACAAGGTTGGGGTTTCAGGGCCGGGCCCTGGTGGGGTCCCCTGAAAGTCCCATTTGGACATTGCAATGGAGTAGGGGAGGACTCTGGAAGTCTCTCCCTCGTCCTCACTTTCTTCCCACCCCCACACCCTGTCTGATTTGGCCAATGTGCTGGGACAGAAGCTGGGTTTTCTGTCTGGGTCATCCTTTCCAATCCTGGGGATTGGAAAGGCCTGGGGCTGTGGGATGCCCCCTCTCCCTCCCCATCACCTTTGGTGGGGGTAGGACCTGCTGGCACCTCTGCAATAATGTCGGTGTTTCTTTCCCACCTGCCACTGGAATTAGAGAATGCACTTTATTCTTGGGGGTGAGTGAGAGAGAGAAGAACCAAGCCTCCGTTCTCGCTGCTCCTGCCGCGTAGCCCGGTCCTGCAGTGCTCCCTCCCCTCTCTAGGATTACAGGCACATACATGAGAACAGGCAATCTCAGCCCTACACACTCTCACTGTCCCCTGCAGCTCAGAGGAAGCGTGATGGTGGTGGTGGTGGGTGCTGTGGGGGGGGGGGCAGTGCTAACCTCCTCCTGGGGGCCCCCGCTTTGACTGTAGGGATGAGGCTGGTACTGCCCAGGGCATCTTCCAGATCTGCAGGTGTCTACACCCCAGTTTTTCCTCTCTCCCAAACCAGGGGTGGCACAGGGTACTAGCTCCCTGGAGTTCAGGACCTAAGACAAGCACAAGCATGGGCATAACTTGGCCTTGGCCACTGCCACCCCATGGCCCTTCTTTTGTGTGTTAAGCTGGCATTCTCACTCCTCCACCCCTTCCTCAGCCACTTGCTACTCATTTAAACTCCTGCCCATGTCTCTCTATCCCCTTCCCATCAGCCAAGATGGCCCCTGGGCACGCCCTGGGCAGCATGCCCTGGGCACCATGGTGACAGACACATCTGGGGCATGTATGGCTTTCCTGGTGGGTACACTTCATTCAACTTCTGATTTCTCCTTCCCCCAGGGCTCTTTTCCACCTTATTCCTGGGCACATACCTCTATACCTTCCCTCTTCCTGACACAGACTCTTCCCATCACACAGAATGCCAGTTGTATTTGTGGGATTTCACTCATTATTAATAAAACCTATATTTATACAGTATACAGTGTGTAAATGTATGTGGGTCTGGCACCTGGTCCCATGGGCTGTGAGGGGCTCTTCAATGCACTTGGCAAGAAGTCTGTGAGCTTTAGGGAGCCTGTGGCAGGGGAGGGTAAGTCCTACGAATATGTCAAGCTAGTGCGTGTGTATCTTATGCAATTATCTATCATGCTTTACATCTTATAAATGCTTCATGTTTATTAACTAAGGGGAGTGCCATGCCATCCCTGCATTATCCCTCATGACAACCCATTTTGCAGATGAGAGAACTGAGACTTGGGTTGAGTCACTTGTCCAAGCATCCTTAGCTAATGGAGGTGAAACCAAGCTGAAGAGTCTGGAGGCAGAAGTCTACCTCCAGACTCTTCATTCGTTTTTTTAAAACTTTTATTTATTTTAAGTGTGTTTTTCCAGGAACCATCAGCTCCAAGTCAAGTAGTTGTTTCTATCTAGTTGTGGAGGGCGCAGCTCACAGTGGCCCATGTGGGGATCAAACTGGCAACCTTGTTGTTAAGAGCATCGCGCTCTTACCAACTGAGCTAACCGGCCGCCGCACACTCTTCATTCTTGACATCAGCCACTGACCCCGTTCCCGGTGGATCTGCAAGCTGTGTGTGTGTGTGTGTGGTGTGTGTGTGTGTGTGTGTGTGTGCCCTGTGTCTGTTCATGGGTGTGTTCTTTCCTGAGTGTTACATGACTTTCTCCTCAGAATTCATTAAGCCCTGGTTGTGTCGTGTCCAGCACAACGAGGGTTGTGGGGAGCGAGGAGGGCAGTGCAGGGTTAAGAAAAGACAGTAGCCATGGATAGAGTTTAAGTGCGGAGGCCAAGGGACTGGCAGCCTCACCGTCTGGGCTGTGGTGCCCATCGGGCCAACGCATTAGCTTTTATTAGTTAGGTGGGGAAGTTAAGGAGATAAAGCTTATCAATCTCAAGATCTCTGAATTCCATACACCACAATAGGAAACTGATTCAAGCCAATCACCCTTGCCTGCAGGCAGCTGAACCTTAAGTCTCAACTTCCCCAGGGGACAAAACTATATGCATATGAATAGATGGAGAGCACATCATTGAATCTCTTCCCCTGCAGGTTTTGGGAAGGAATGCAGCCACAGAGGCAGAGGCTCTCCTTAGCCTGGGGAAGGTGGGGGGCTGTGCCCACCTCTATGAACCTGTGGGTTCTCCTGTTGGTCCCCACTCAACTGTGCCTGGCTTGAGTTGTCCCCCACCATGGGGAATCTTACTCGTCATAGGCTGACCAGCCATCTTTTGGGCACCAAACGGAGACATGAGGTGCAAACACAAAGGTTTAGCAAAGTCCCTGAAAGGATCCGTCTCACAGACTCTCCTTTCTTTGTGGGCAAGTTCAAGGAAACAAACGGTTAGGCTGCTGCATGGCGACAGGTTGTGCCTATGGGGCAGGGGTGTAGGGTGTGGGGTTAGTCATGAAGGGCAATAAGAACTAGGAAAAACACTGCAACCTAAGTCCTAGGATGAGAGTGGCAGGGGCCTCCTTAGCTCACCCTAGCTTTCCCCTTTTCTTCCTCTCTTCTTTCCTACCAGGGCCCAGCCATTGGCCACCAGGACTACAGATGGGTCTGGTGGCCTAAAGTTTAGAGTAGGCAATTATCCAGAAGTCCTTGAGGGCTGGTGGCAGGATGATGCAAGAAGCAGCACACTGTCTCACCCTTTTCCCTTCTGACCTGAAACTTGGGGACTGAAGGAAGGGACTGGCATCAACCTTGCCAGCTGCCTGGAACACTCCACTTGTGCCACATGCAGAGCTAAGTGCCCTGGACTAGATTAGGGTCCAATCTATGACTGATCGGGTGCTTGTCTGGAGATGGACTAACTTTGTTTCTAATGGTGTTTGGGGAATAGGAGTGAGAAGTAGAAAGAAGTCCAGCTCCTGGAATTCTAGCTAGTTTTAGGGGGCATTCTGGGTGCCACCTTCTGCCTGCAGGGATACCAGTATGTGGCTCCTAATGGTGGCACAAAATCCCACCATTAGATGGTCTTTCTTAAGATTCTTCATCTTTACTCTTTCCCTTTTAAAATGCCAACACTATCCTGAAAGACTAAAAATTTATAAATTCACATATTTGTAAGTTCCCTTGGGAGCTAAGGAGATGATCATCCAATCTGGAACTAGCAAGGGCCATTCAGGCACAGAGAACATTTGTAGAGTGGCTCACACATTTTCGAAGAGAGCTCTTTTGATTCTTATAGCAACCCCATGAGGCTGCAGGATGAGTATTATCATTTCTTCCTTTTACGGAGAAGGAAACCAAAGCTTGGATAAGTGACTTGAGCAAGCTCTCAAGATATGGTGCTTTTGACACTGTGAAGCACCTGTGATTGCTCCCACCAGTCCCAGCAACCTGCAGAGTGGGGTATAAATCCCCCCGCCCATCCAAGCAGGTTTTGAAATGGGCCTGCTTGGCCTGAGTGCTGACCTTCCTGGACGCAGATCATCTTTTCCAACAGAACCATCTCTGTATCAGGGCCTGTGCAAGGTGTTGGAGGGCAGAGTGACCAAGACTGTTCTCCATGCGATGACTCTACAGCACCTGGCACCTGATCCTGAGGACAAACGACAGAGCACATGTCCACAGCATGACTCACAGTACTTCAGTCTGCAAGAGGCTAGTCAAATTATATGTTATTAATAAAGCTTACATGACTATCATACCTGCTGGGGTTGGGGGTGGGTGGGAGAGGGGAACAGCTTGCTCTGAGCTGTGTCCGGTAACCGCAGCTGGGGCCTGTCTGCCTTGCATGACTAGGTAAGTGGGGTGAAGCTATAGGAGTCACCCCAAGCCTAAAATGTCACCCCTGAGACCACATTCATAGGGTTGCTCTATTTTTCTCCTCCCATCCCTTTCTACTGCCTTTTCAGAATGTCTCTTAAAATGCAAATTTGCCATTTTCTCTGCTGCCTGGAATGCCTTTCTCTTCCCTGACTTATTTCTTAAAACCCAGTTCAAATGTCACCTCCTCTGCCAGAGGCAGTTAGTAACTTCCTCCCCCAGGCTTTCCTAAGCCTTCTGTCTGCCTCTGAAGTACCATCATTTGGGCCCCCTGGAGGGGAGCTGCTATAGTCAGGTCCCTGAATGCCTTGTTCGGTTTGGTCGATACTACCCAATACCATGTGATCAGTGAATGAACAAATGTATTAGTGAAATATCAATACTGTCTTCAGTCTGGATGGAGGGTAGAGATCACAGTCCTCTTCCCAGCGCTGCCCCGAGGAACTCTGCATTCCCTACTGCACACCTCTGCTCAGTCAGTGCACACTGCACACCTCTGTTTGCATGTAGGGGCGTGCCCTGGCTGTGGGTGTGCCCTGCATGGAAGCAGAGGGATGTGGGTGGGAGCTTTGAGGACCAGGAAGCCCCAGGGCTAGGCCATAATTGGGTGTCAGACAAGAAGAGCAGGTTGGGGTGGGAGCTGTTTCTCAGCCCCCATTCTTCCTCTTTCCGTGGCCAAAGTGACCAGAAGCAGTACACAGAGGTCTGGGGTATGGAGAGAGCCAGGTGCAGAAGGAAAGACCCAAGAAGGCCTTGACTCAGATCTCTGTCATGAGGTAGGCTGAGGAGTTGAAGAAGCGAGCAGAGAGAATACCTTAGGGACGGTGGGTGCCTCAAGGGGGCCCAGGGTGAGGTAGGAAGACCCAGGCCCAGGATTCCTGTTCTGGTACTTCCGCTTCCTCACTGCATCAACCTGCGAGAGTCATTTCACCTTTCCAAGCTGCAGTTCCTCCATCTGTAAAATGGGCATAACGACAAGCCCCGTCTGGGAGGTGGTCAGTGAGGTAACTGGAACGGTACTGGCGTTTGATAACCTGCAGAGGGCAGTCTTAGAGGCGGGGCCCGGCCGACTGAAGGCTGTACGCACGGTGGGCGGGAGCAATGCAGGAGCGGATGGGGAAGAAGTCCCCACCCCAATCCTGCTCTGCCCGGCCCCCGGCCCCTGTTGCTGTTCCCTTTCTCCGAGGACCCCGAGCGCCTGGGCTCGTCCTTCCCGGTGCCTGCTGCAGGGGTCGGATGCGAGGGCAGCCAGGCAAGAAGCGCCGCGCCGGGGCCTCTGGGAACAAGCGGGAGACGCCGGCGGGCGACGGACTCCAGGGCTTGGGCAGCCGCGGGTAAAGGCCTAGCCAGCTGCGTCTCCCCTTGTCCCCCGCAGGGCTGCTGCGCCGGGCCTGGCAGAGTGGAGAGGGGGCAGGGAGGATGGTGGGGGGTGGGGGTGGGGGTGCTGCGCAAGTGCTGCTGGGAGTTCGCGGCCTGGGACGAGTAGGGCGCCGCTGGTCCGGAGTTGGTGGTCTATCTGGCAGGCTCGCCCCTCAGGGTCTGAAGCACAGTGGAGCTAGGAGAGCTGTTTGGGACGCAGTTTGGGGGGAGGAGCGCTGGACAAGTGGGAGCACAGCCCCTGTGCTTTTCCTGCTCTGTCTCCTTTTCTCACTGCCCTGGAGACCTGGGGTGAGAATTGTCTTCACCACCACTCCACCCCTCCGAGGGTCTCATCTTGAGCCAGTGGCTCTGGATCTGACTTCATCGCACTGAGCGAATTTCCCCAACCTTTCTCAGCTTTCCAGGGCCCTCTCTTTAATCCTTCTCCAGTCCCTGGGACTCCTGCTCTGAGTCCCAGATGGCCCCATCCACTGGTTAGCCCTACTGGCAGATGGGCCAAGCGCAGCCAGTTCTCCCTATGTGTGCCCGGCCCCTAAGGACCCAAATTTCTAGAGACTATGTGCCAAATAGCAGCAGCCTCCATTTAAGGGAGTTCAGAGGGATCAGGAAAGACTTCCCAGGAGAGAGGGCCTTTGAGCATGTCTTAAAAGATTGGGTAGGATTCTGACGGGAGAATGGTCATTCCAATCTGAAGAAAGCATATGAACAAAGTTAGGAAAGCACAAGCAAGAATTCAGTGAATCTGGCGAATGAGATGTGGGTCAGGACAAACTCAGAAATAACAGCTTGTGTTGGCCAAGTGTTTGGACTCTACTACATGTAACCTAGGATTTTAGGGAGGTGAATGGTGGCTGGGATGAAGGATTGGAATGAGATGAGACCGAAGACAGAGGCCAGTAAGGAGAAGGGGGTCTCTGGAAGTCTGCAGAGGGTCTGAGTTAGCACAGGGACAGAAGGGATGATGCAGTAGGAACAGGCAGGCAAAGCACTGGGAGGAGGAATCAGTAAGCCTGTTTCAACTGTGAAGGAGGGAGGAAGAATTGAAGACAGAGGTCAGATTTCTAAACATGATTTGGAAGATTTGCAGTGAAGTAGCTCAAAGGGGAAGGTCAGGGTGAGTTCAGGTTTGCACGTGTGAAGCTTGGAGCACGGGCAGGATGTTCACACGGAGATGTCCAGTAGGACATTCATTCACGTGTTGTTTATGCCTCAGGCAGAAGATCAAAGTATCAAAACTTAAAACTCAGCAAAAAGGAACTGACAGCTAGGGGAAAACATGCAGAAGGGAGTGGAGAATTGTTACTGGAAAATGTTGGCTCAGAAAAGCCACTGAAAATGAACATAGGACTCATCTGAATTTGCTGGCAGCCAAGCAAAAAAAAAAAAAAAAAAAAGAGGACACTTAAATAAAGCAGTTCACTAGGCTGGGACTCAGGAGAAAGCCCTTCTTAAAGCCTCAAGGGAGAGGCAATAGGTGGTAGGAGGTAAAATGGGATCACTCAGACGGGGGATATGGGAGAAGGAGGAGATCTGAAGGCCAGGCCAGGGCTTTGGCACTGTTGACATTTAAGGAAAGTCTGATGCTCTCCTGAGGAGAAAGACCCTTCCTTGGCCTGCCCCAGGAGGTGAGGGTGGGAAGGTGGGAGGGTGTGGTCCATTCACACCAATTTTCTTGCAGGGGAATAGGATAGGTGGTAGTGCTCTAAGTCTGCTGGGGTCTGACCTTCTCTCTCACCATGAGGTGGAGCCACCTTTTGCCCAGGACCTTATGGGGCCCTGGTCTGGGAAGAGCACGCCAGCCAGCAGGTAAGCAGGAAGCAGGGGTTTCTGTTTCTCCCTCTCCCTTCCTCTGTAGAGCCCAGAGGTGCCTCCAACAGGGCAGGGATCCAGATACCAGGTATGCTAGTCTCAGCTCTGTGATTCACTACTTGTTGGCCTTGGGCAGGTTACCTCAGCTCCCTGAGCTTCCTTTTTCCCATCTCAAAATAAGGGAGTCAGACTAGATGATCTCTTGAGAGTCCCTGTAGCTACGTAATTCCAGGAATACTTGTCTGATTTCATTTTGCATTCAACAAATATTTTTTGAGTGCCTGCTATGTGCTAGACCTGTGCTAAGTTGTAAGTATATAACTGTGAACAAAAACAGATGTGATCCTGCTCGCATGATGGGGAGGAATGGAAATGAATGTTAATCAGATAATCACACAATAAAATATAAAATTGCATAATAACTGCCACAAAGGGGTGATACATGATGCCATAAGAGCAAATAATGGGGAATTTGATGTAGACATGGGGTCTATGTATTGGTGGGGAAATCTGGTTGGGATCTAGATGCTATTTCTTCCTCTCCTTTCTCTGTAGATGAACATATCCCCTTCCTGATCCACTGGATTTGGGCCCTTAAAGGGGATTGTACCTTTGGTCCCCATAGGTGAGGCTTTGGTGTCATACCTTAGACCCATCTGGGCATAGCAGAATAGCCTGGGAAGAGTCAGGACTTGGAGAGAGCTTGATCTCCTGGGGAGAGGTTGGTCTTCTAGAGGTGGGGAGGGTATAGAGTCAGCTACCAGGCTTAAGAGGAAGTTGGCTTACATCATCTACAGTACAAGTCACAGTGGTTAGCCAGTGGGAGGATCTATGGAAAGTGGGTGGAGTCTGGCAGTGACCAGCCTGAGTTCCAGACAGGCATTGGTGGGGGACTGGCGGGCTAGAGGGGAGACCTCGGTCCCTGGGACCCTGGGAGGAGTGTGAGAGACAGACAGTCTTGACTTGGGTGTCCAGGGTTGGGCCTGGATCTCAGGAAGCCAGAAGTCCATCAATCCAGACAGGCCTGGACTCTGAGCCTGTGCAGAGGCTGAGCCCAGGAGCCAAGCCCCAGCTCATCTCTTCTCCTTGCTCCCAGGGTCCTTATGCGACACCATGGAAGCTCAGTGGGCAGTGGTCCCCCATCAGGGAGGCATGAGCAGTTATTCCGGAGCACCTCTGCAGCTGGTAAAGAGATTGGTTCCTCAGTCAGTCTGAGAAGAGAGGCTGGCTGGGATCCCAGTGAGGGGTGGGGTGGGGAGAGGGGCCTGGAGGGAGAAGCGGGCAGGAAGAAGGAGGCACAGAGGACCCACTGCCATCATCTATTAGTGGGCCCACCCTCCCTTTCCCCATCATCCATCTGTCCATGTATCCCTTCCTGCAACACTCATGCAGTGAACACTTACTATGTACAAAGCTCTGTGAGGGATGTCCCATCCCTACTTTCAACAAACTGGGTCTAGAAGTCAGGTGAAGATTGCACACAGATACATCTGTGAAACTAGTCAGCCCAGGTTCAGCATCACTCATCCTGTGGCTCCCCACTTTCTGCCACAGGTGTTCCAAACTTTCTGGACATTGTATTTTCTGAGGGAGACTTGTGTGCCCAGCACCATTCTGGGCCCCAGCATCTTCTGGTGCTGTGTTAACTCTGCAGCCTGACCCTACTACCACCCTGACTGGCTCTAAGCTCCTATATCTCCTGGCCCCTTTCCCTGGCCCATTCCCTTTGCCTTTCCATCCAGAAGCCATCCAGCGGCACCGCCGGAACCTGGCTGAGTGGTTCAGCCGGCTACCCAGGGAAGAGCGCCAATTTGGCCCGACCTTTGCACTAGACACCATCCATGTGGATCCTGTGATTCGCGAGAGCACCCCCGATGAGCTGCTTCGCCCACCTTCAGAGCTGGCTCTGGAGCATCAGCTGCCCCTGGCCAGGCTCCCCACACTCGCCCTGTCTCAACTCTTTGACCCAGATGCCTGTGGGCACCGGGTGCAGACAGTGGTTCTGTATGGGACAGTGGGCACAGGCAAGAGCACATTGGTGCGCAAGATGGTCTTGGACTGGTGTTATGGGCGGCTGCCAGCCTTTGAGCTGCTCATCCCCTTTTCCTGTGAGGACCTGTCATCCCTGGGCCCTACCCCTGCCAGCTTGTGCCACCTTGTGGCCCAGCGCTACACACCCCTGAAGGAGATTCTGCCCTTGATGGCCACCACTGGGTCTCGCCTACTCTTTGTGCTCCATGGCTTAGAGCATCTCAACCTTGACTTCCGGCTGGCAGGCACAGGGCTTTGCAGTGATCCTGAGAAGCCAGAGGCACCGGCTGCCATCATAGTCAATCTGCTGCGCAAATACATGCTGCCTGAGGTAGGTAGCCCCCTGCCCCACTGTGCCACCTCTGCCCTGATTTGCCATCTAGGGATTTTTGTGTCCTGAGTGCGCATGTTTATTGGGTAGGAATATAGGCCCTGGGCTAGTTCAAACTCTGGCCCCTCCACTTCCAGATGTGTGTCTTTGAGCAAGTCACTAACTTCCCCAAGCTTCTGTTTCCTTCTATCCTTGAACTGTGCTGATCAAGTGAGATAACTGCATATAAAATGCTTGGCACATTGCCTTGGCTCATAGTAGGCGCTCAGTAATTGTTAGTTGTAATTACTGTGGTTTATTGTCACCTTCACCCTTGGACACTCAATCTTCAGGTGTTCCGTGGGGAGTAAGGCAATCAGGATATCATTGTCTTTCTTAACCCTCAACCATGCTCTTCCCAGGCCAGCATTCTGGTGACCACCCGTCCCTCTGCCATTGGCCGCATCCCCAGCAAATATGTGGGCCGCTATGGCGAGATCTGTGGCTTCTCTGATACCAACCTGCAGAAGCTCTATTTCCAGCTCCGCCTCAACCAGCCAGACTGTGGGCACAGTGCTGGGGGTGTGGGTGTCTCCCCCACGCCAGCTCAGCGTGACAACCTGGTAGAGATGCTCTCTAGGAACCTGGAAGGGCACCACCAGATCGCTGCTGCCTGCTTCCTGCCCTCCTATTGCTGGCTTGTCTGTGCCACCTTGCACTTCCTGCATGCCCCCACGCCAGTCGGACAGACCCTCACAAGCATCTACACCAGCTTCCTGCGTCTAAACTTCAATGGGGAGATGCTGGACAGCACTGCCCCCTCTAAGTTGTCCCTGATGGCCTATGCAGCCCGAACCATGGGCAAGTTGGCCTATGAGGGGGTGTCTTCACGCAAGACTTACTTCTCTGAAGAGGATGTCCATGGCTGCCTGGAAGCTGGCATCAGGACAGAAGAGGAGTTTCAGTTGTTGCATGTCTTCCGCCGGGATGCCCTGAGATTTTTTCTGGCCCCATGTGTGGAGCCAGGGCACCTGGGCACCTTCGTGTTTACTGTGCCTGCCATGCAGGAATACCTTGCTGCCCTCTACATTGTTCTAGGTTTGCGTAAGACAACTCTGCAGCAGGTGGGCAAGGAAGTGGCTGAGCTCGTGGGCCGTGTTGGGGAGGACGTCAGCCTGGTCTTGGGCATCGTAGCCAAGCTGCTGCCCCTGCGGGCTCTGCCTCTTCTCTTCAACTTGCTTAAGGTAACAGCCCGAGGACCCTAGGCTGTCAGCTCCCTACTCCCCTTGCTCCTCTCCCAGTAGGAAACTGCTACTTCGTCTTCTTGGCTCTGGTTTCAGATTTGGACAGTTTGGCTTTTAATAGGATTGGGGCATAAGGAAGGGGGAGAGAGAAGCCATAAGGCTGGGGAAGGCTTGGAGGCTGGGAGGGGAATTTGAGGGTGCAGGGACTTTAATAATAATCCTACAACTCTGAGATGATTTCCTTTTGCATCTCTCCTCCTAGTTTGTTGTAAAGAGGCAGGAGTCACTATAGTGCAGGATCTGTCTTCTGCTTTGCAGGTCCTGACTCTCAATTGTATCTGTTCCCCCAGAGGTGATTAGACTCCGGGAGTGATGACTCATCTTAACTAAATCATGAGAGACAGGTTTATAAAGCAGATGCCATTTTATTCATTTATACCAAGAGGATAAATGCATTGGTAATTGGCTTAGGACAGTCTGTCCAGGGTGCAGGTCCACTCCAGAAACCAAATTACAGGCTTGAGAACTGTGCTGTGAGCAGGCCGGATGTGCTGTGTTTTGGGGGGAAGAAGGCTCCGCTCTCTGCGGACGTCTGCTTGATGCCTCGTAAATGAAATACTGTAACGATCCCTCTTATAGATGAGGGAGGTGAGGCTCACAGAGGCTAAGGAACTTTTCTAAGGTTACTTAGATAGTACATAGACTAGCTGGGATCTGAGCCCAGGTTTCATGATGCTGAATCCTGGTTTACTGCTACTTTGTGGATATTTCTGTTAAGTTATGGTGACTTGCTAAGTAATCCTTGTCCTCTCTAGGAGTGTTTTATAACTGGTCTCGAGAAGGCAGAGCCCTGGTCAGTGCTGATAAAATTTCAACAAGTTTTCCTTTTTATAGGCAGCAAAGCATAAGGGTTAAGAACAGGGATTCAGGGGAGACGACCAAGATGGCACAGTAGGTAAACACTGTGTTTACCTTCTCTCACAACCACATCAAAATTATAGCTAATCTACAAAACAACCATTATTGAGAATCACCTAAAATCAAGCTGAACTGAAGCCTTTCAAGTAAGGACTTGCAGAAGCCACCTCCAGACTAGTAGGAGGGTCAGAGACGCAGAACGGACTGGCCCCACACTCACGTGGGACCTTTAAAGATCGGGAGGGCTATTTCAGCTGTAGGGGTCCCACCCTCACCCCCTAGAGGAGCGAGAGATCCCAGCCCAGGGTTCTAGTGCTGGGGAGAGAAGTCCCCATAAATTTTGGTTGTAAAAACCAGTGGACATTGTGACTGAGGGAGCCTGAGTGCAGCTGCACTCACAGGCGCTCCTCTTAAAGGGACCGGGCACAGACCTACCCACCAACGGAATCATGCTCTGAGCGCCAGCACTTCGGCATCAGCTGGAAAGGCAGCAGGGACAGATGGTGGGGAATTGAATTGTCTGGTTTGGGATGGGGGCTGGAGAGGTGGCTTTCTCCTGAACGGAGGAACTGGTGGAGGCCGTTGTTTCATTGTTGAGCCCTCCCTCTTCCCAGCATGCCAACACAGGCGGCCGCCATTTTTGAGTCTCCACCATTCATGCCCTGCCAAGGGGATTTGAAACCTGGCCCCGCCCAACTTTTGGGCACACCCAGGCTGCTTTCAGTGGCTTTCTCGTGCAGACTGCCTGCTTCGGCTCAAGCTGCAGACTTTCCTAGGGTTTCTCAAAGTTTCATGGAGCCCAGAAAAGCAGAATCTGGCTTGAGTGTGTCCTGTACCTTTGGCTGAGCAGCCCTAAGCCAGCACTAGCGGTAGCTGGCCTTGGTTTGTGGCTTGGCCTCTCAAGGCTCTTCCAAGCACAGCACGGTTGCAGACCTCTGTGGAATTTCTTTCTGGCTCCTGCTAGGTGGCCCTGGGTGGGGTACAGGCTGTGGCTGAAGTAGACCTACAGTGGGTCCCCTCCAAGGTGGGCCTGGGGCTGGCGCCCCCATTGGCCAGCTTCAAACCGAGCTGGAGCATCACCCAGCCGCCCCCAAGTATGATACACCCAAGTGGCAGACTGGGCAGACACCAGAGTCCTGCTGAGTCAGATCCTGCTCTGTAGGATCAGCCCCTGCACAGCAACTCTTCCACTGTAGTCAAGGCCAGTCCTCACAACTGGTGAGCCCAACGGTCAGTCCCTCACACTGATGTGCAGTTATAAACCAAGGCTCAACTACAAGAGGAGGGACACACAAGGGACACACCTGGAGCACGTGGCTCAGGTGACCAGTAAGACTGTGCCACTGAGCCCCACAGCACACCTACTACATAAGGCCACTCTGCTAAGACCAGAAAACGTAGCAGTCCTACCTAATACATAGAAAGAAACAGGGAGGCAGCCAAAATGGGGAGACAAAGAAACGTCCCAAGTAAAAGAACAGAACAAAGCTCCAGAAAAAGAACTAAATGGAGATAAACAATCTATCAAACGCAGAGTTCCAAGTACTGGTTATAACAGTGCTCAGTGACCTCAGGGAGAACTTCAACAGAGAGATGAAAACCATAAAACAGAACCAGTCAGAAATAAAGGATACAATAACGGAAATGAAGAATAAATTACAAGGAATCAACAGATTAGATGAAGCAGAGGATCCAACCAGCGATGGTAGAAGATAAGGTAGCAGAAAACACCCAACCAGAACAACAAAAAGAAAAAAATCAAAAAAATTGAGGAGAGTTTAAGGGGCCTCTGGGACAATATCAAGTGTACCAACATTCGCATCATAGTGGTACCAGAAGAAGAGAGAGAGCAAGGAATTGAAAACCTACTTGAAGAAATAATGACAGAAATCTTCCCTAACCTGGTGAAGGAAATAGACATACAAGCCCAGATAGCACAGAGAGTCCCCAACAAGATAAACCCAAGGAGGCCAACACCAAGACACATCATAATTAAAATGCCAAAGGTTAAATACAAGGAGAAAATTTTAAAAGCAGCAAGAGAAAAGCAGTTAGTTGCCTACAAGGAAGCACCCATGAAACTGTCAGCTGATTTCTCAACAGAAACGTTGCAGGCAAGAAGGGCGTGGCAGGAAATATTCCAAGTGATGAAAAGCAACGACATACAACCAAGATTGTTCTACCCAGCAAGGCTGTCATGTAGAATTGAAGGACAGATAAGGAGCTTCCCAGACAAGAAAAAGCTGAAGGAGTTCATCACCACCAAACCAGTAATACAAGGGCTCTTAGAGGGACTTCTTTAAGATGGGAGGGGGTAAAGGAGGGGTGAAAGGGGAGGGATTAAGAAGACAGACTGGTTGTTAACACAGTAGTCATGGGGATGTAGGGTATAGCATAAGGAATATAGTCAATAATATTGTAATAACTAGGTATGGTGCCACATAGGTACTAGATCGATCAGGGTGATAGATGGGAGTGGGGACAGGGTGAAAAAGGTGAAGGCATTAAGAAATGCAAATTGGTAGTTAACACAGTATGGGGAATAGAATCAACAATGTTGTAAAGATCATGTCAGGTGCCACATGGGCACTGGACTTATCAGGGGGATCACGTCATAGACTGTGTAGATGCCTGACCAATGCGCTATACACCTAAATCTGAAGTAGAATAATATTGAATGTCAACTATGACTAAATATATAGGTATATATAGTCACGGGATGTGGAGTGCAACATAGGAAAGATAGTCAATGGTATTATAACAGCTGTATAAGATGTCAGAGGGGTAGTAGCTTGGGGGGTGGGTTATCACTTTATGAGGGGTTTAAATGTCTAACTAGTACATTGCTTTGAACACCTGAAACTAATAAAACAAAACAAACAAACCAAAAAAAAAACAGGGATTCAGTGATGTAGCTTCCAGGGTTCAAATCCAGGCTCTGCTACTTACTAGCTGTGTGACCTTGGACAAGTTGCTTAACCTCTCTGTGCCTCAGAGTCCATATCTCATAAATGGGGATAATAATACAATCTATATCATTGGCCTAATAGAGGGATTAAATGTAATCCTGGCACATAATAAGTGCTATTTAACTGTTAAACATAAAAACGGGCTTAGGGCATCTCACACCATCGCCTCCGACGGAGGTAATGGCCATTGCTGAGGCTGCCCCACCTCTTTAAGGATGTGTTTGCCTTATCCGGATTGCAGGGAAAGGCTGTGGTTGCCTATGGGATTCAGAAAGCCCCTCTGTTCATTGAGAGTGCACCAGCATTGTTAGTACTGCAGCCCCTCTGGAAGGGAGGGTTGCCCAGTGGAGGACTGGCTCCCTCTGCTTCTTCATGATCCGGCTGATGCAGCTTCCTGGGGTGACATTTTCTCATTCCATCACCAGATTAGTGTTGAGGGATGGGCATTGTAACTCCCATGGCAGGAACCTCATCTGTAAAAAGTGGAAGAAACAAAACCGGACATTAGAGCAGGTGCCACAGAACAACCTCGTGGCTCACTGCCAGAGGAAGTCATCCCTCCTTTCCTTTTAGAAGCATTGCGACGATGGAAATTGCAAACCCCCCAAACATTCATTTGTTCAATAAATACTTGAGTGACTGCTGTGTGCCAGGCAATGTGTTAGATTCTGAGGAAAACCAAGTAACAAAACCCCAGGTTTCTGCCTTTTCTGATCATACAGTCTGAACACTAACATGTCAGGATAACCATGTAATTAAAAAGTATGGTAAGTTCCTGGAAAGCAAAGTTCCTGATGTTAAAAGTGTACAGTTGGGGACCTGGTTTAGAACAAGAAGGAAAGCCTCTCTGCAGGAAGGACATTTAGTCTGATCCCTGGAGGATTATCCAGCAGGAGAATTGTGGGGGGCAAACACCCCAGGAAGAGTATATGAAGTCTGACAATTAAGATCGTGAACTTATTACAACCATGTTGCTAATGAACTTATTACAACCATGTTGCTAACCTTTTTTGATATCAGAGGGACTATTCGTTATGAATTTGCACCAGCTGGACAAACAGTTAACCAAGTTTACTATTTGGAAGTGCTGAAAAGGCTGCATGAAAAAGTTAGATGAAAACGACCTGAACTTTTCGCCAATTCATGGCTCTTGCATCACGACAATGCACCAGCTCACAGGGCACTGTCTGTGAGGGAGTTTTTAGCTAGTAAACAAATAACTGTATTGTAACACCCTCTCTATTCACCTGATCTGGCCCCCAATGACTTTATTTTTCCTAGCATATGATCATTTATTTGCTTATCAAGAGAATAAAAGCAGTCACTCATTTATTCATTGAATACATCATCAAATGATAATATAGGTCAGATAGTTTTAGAAAATGATTGGTGTGAAGTATCAAGCCTGGCACATACTAGGCACTAGCCTGTAAGCTCCATGAAGCGAGGGACAAAGTCTGTTTCCTTTAAACCATTGTAAGCCCAGCAAGCACTTAATCAAGTGTTAGTAAATAGTAGGTGGTAAGTAAGTTTTTGCTCACTGAATGGTGAAGTAAATGTGAAAATTCTATACTTATGATAGATAGGCTAACCCTTTTGTTTTCTATATATCACTGCTTTTTGGAAGTTAACACAAAAAATATACCAATAATATTTATGTATTTGGTACATTTGGCAACTCCCTATTTTTAATTCAATAACTGAACTTTGAATTTCAAGCCAGAATATTTTAAGGCCTTTGCTCTTCAGAGTTAAGTTACATCTAAACCTACCTTAACATTTTTTTTATTAGTTAGTTTCAGGTGTACAAAGCAATGTAATAGTTAGACATTTAAAGCCCTCATAAAGTGATAACCCATCGCCCCAAGCTACTAGCCTTCTGACATCTTATATAGCTGTTACAGTACCATTGACTATTTCCTATGTTGTACTCCACATCCTGTGACTATACATACATATATATTTAGTTATAGTTGACATTCATTATTATTGTACTTCAATTTCAGGTGTATAGTGCATTGGCCACAGTCTAAGAAGTGATCCCCCTGATAAGTCCAGCCCCTTACATGATCTTTACAACATTGTTGATTATATTCCCTCTAATCACTTTCTTTACCCGAAGATAAAGGAAATACTGAAAGGAAGACATTTTGATGCCATTCAGGACATCAAGGGTAATACGACAACACCTCTGATGGCCTTTCCAGAAAAAGAGTTCCAAAATTGCTTTGAAGGGTGGACTAGGTGCTGGTGTTGGTGCATAGCTTCCCAAGGGGAGTACTTCGATGGTGATCATAGTGATATTCGGCAGTGTGGTGTGTAGCACTTTTTCTAGGATGAGTTTGCAAACTTAATTGTCCTGCCTCGTACAGCTTTGAAGGAGGAGAAACCTTAGCACTGTCAAAAAAAAAAGAGCGGAAAGGATGGAAGCAGAGTGAGGGTGAGAGGCCTGTGATGAAGGCCTCCCTGTGGTTTGTAGGGACCAAATGATGCAGCGCATTGTAGGAGTAGGAACAACTTAAGTCATCATTGTTCTGATGATGATTTTTGAAGATTGTGATGTGTTTATAACACCCAACCTAGTTCCAAACTAACTGCATCATATATGCTAATTTCTTCCCACCACTCCCTGGGCTTGAAAATGTATGGGGTGTTTGGGAAAAACAAATAATTTATGCGTGGAGTGCAAGAGACAAGTGGTAAGGGATGACTGGAAAAATCAAATTGGGGCCAAATTATGAAAAGTTTTGTATTCTGCATGGGCAGCGGGTGCCATGGAAGGTGTTGCAGCTGGGAATTAGTGTGATCAGACAAATCATGCTGTGAGGTCAAGAGCAGACGGGAGGCTGGAGCAGGCAGGAGGCTGCAGCACCCTGCCCCTGCTTCCTTTCCTAGGTGGTTCCACGTGTGTTTGGGCGCGTGGTAGGGAAGAGCCGCGAGGCAGTGGCCCAGGCCATGGTGCTGGAGATGTTCCGCGAGGAGGACTACTACAATGACGACGTCCTGGACCAGATGGGCGCCAGTATCCTGGGCAGGGAGGGACCCCGCTGCCACCCAGAGGAGCCCCCTGAGGACGAGGTCTTTGAGCTGTTCCCCATGTTCATGGGAGGGCTTCTCTCTGCTCACAACCGGGCCATGTTGGCACAGCTTGGCTGCCCCATCAAGAACCTGGATGCCCTGGAGAATGCCCAGGCCATTAAGAAGAAGCTGGGCAAGCTGGGCCGGCGGGTGCTACCCCCCTCGGAGCTCCTTGACCACCTCTTCTTCCACTACGAGTTCCAGAATCAGCGCTTCTCCGCTGAGGTGCTCAGCTCCCTGCGTCAGCTCAATCTGGCAGGCGTGCGCATGACACCCCTCAAGTGCACAGTGGTAGCAGCTGTACTGGGCACTGGAAAGCATGCCTTGGAAGAGGTGAACTTGGCCTCCTGCCAGTTGGACCCTGCTGGGATGCGCACACTCATGCCTGTCTTCCTGCGTGCCCGGAAACTGGGGTGAGGACCTCATGCACAGGCATGAAGAAAGGAGAGGGTTGGAGGGAAAGGGGAGAAGAAGGTGCTAGAGAAACCAGAGGTACTGAGAAAGAACCAAGGGTGGGGGATGAAGAAGTCTGACGTGGGTAGAGGTGACAAGAGCAACAAAAGGGAGGGCAGGTGTGAACTACAAGAGGCAGGATGGTCAGAAAGGGACCCAGTGGGTGGGCAGGCTCTATGCTAAATTCCTTTCTTGGTTTCTTACCTCCTCTCTGGCCACTTTCTGCTCCAGCTTGCAACTCAACAGTCTGGGCCCTGAGGCCTGCAGGGACCTCCGAGACCTGTTGCTGCATGACCAGTGCCAAATTACTACCCTGCGGTGAGTGTCCTGGGAGGCGGCTGGTGGGGGGGGTGCTCTGGCTAAGCTCAAGGCTGTGCTGCTTGACTCAGCATGCCTGGCACAGGCCCACCTATGGTGTAGTAAAGAGGGTGGGAGTCTGGCCCCATCCTGCCCCCCATGTCCAATACAAGCAGCACAGCATGGGGGACATGCCACCAACAGTAGGTGCTAAGAAAGCCTCTTGTGTGGCCAAAATCAGCCTGGGGGAGAAGAGAGAGTGGAATAATACCTAGGCCAGTTGCCTGGAAACAGTGCCACAGATCTGCTCCCAAGATTTTCCCTGTGCCTCATAAGGATGACCATAATTCTGGTCACTCAACAGATGCTACCAAAATGTTGACTGATTTACTAGCAACCCAGACTCCTGGGCTCCCAATTTCAGATTGGAATAAGGATGTGAATCAGGAGAGAGAACGGGAGGTCAAGAAGGATGGGGCAGGGGCGGCCGGTTAGCTCAGTTGGTAAGAGCACGGTGCTCTTAACAACAAGGTTGCCGGTTTGATCCCCACATGGGCCACTGTGAGCTGCGCCCTCCACAACCAGATTGAAACAGCTACTTGAGTTAGAGCTGATGGGCCCTGGAAAAACACTTAAATAAATAGAAGTTTAAAATAAAAAAAGGATGGGTCTGGGGATCTGGGGAGGAGGCGAGACAAGGAGGAAGAAGGGAAATGGTAACAATGAAGAGGAAAGAGAGGAGGGAGTCAGCAAAGGAGAATGGAAGGAGGGAGAAGAGAGGAGAAGCCAGCTTTCACCCTGCTCTGGCTCCCCTGCAGCGCCCCTACTACACCTGCTGTTTGTCCATCCTCTTCTCCTGGGCCTTCATTTCTGTGTGTCCAGGCTGCTCTCTGCCCCAGGGTCTGTACCCTTTGGGTCCAAACACAGGCTGTCTGCCATGGGCCCGTATAACCTTGGGGTGCTTGTGGCCATAGGCTATCCAACAACCCGCTGACGGCGACAGGTGTGGCCCTGCTGGTGGAGGGGCTAGCAGGAAACACCTCACTGACACACCTGTCCCTGCTACACACGGGCCTTGGGGACGAGGGCCTGGAGCTGCTGGCTGCCCAGCTGGACCGTAACCAACAGCTACAGGAGCTGAACGTAGCCTACAATGGCGCTGGTGACACAGCGGCCCTGGCCCTGGCCAAAGCTGCCTGGAAGCACCCTTCCCTGGAGCTGTTGCAGTGAGTTTTGTCCCTGGTAATTGTCCCACCCCAGCCTGACATTCTTGTTCCCCAGACTCAGTCTTGCTTTCCTCTTTCCACTGTGCTTTTCCTACCCTAGGGAGTGGGCCTGGACCTGTCCGCTCTTCCTGGCTTCTGACTGATGCTTGTCAACCTGCTTCTGAGCCAGCTCACCCCTCTGTGATTGGGCTTTACCCTGCCCTATTCCCTACCACCATTTCTCCAATGGTCTTGGTGGCCCCATTCCTACTGTCTTTGGTCCCACTATATTCTAATGTCATCTCTGCCTCCCCTTGGCCACCACCCTCCATTTCTGGCATATTGCAGACACACCACATTACATTCTGTAGCCAGGAGCTGAGTTGTGAGACACCCCCCTCAGTCTCTGTCCCCCCACCACCCTCTGACTGTCCTTATCAGAGTCTTGCTGAATGACATCTACTCTTCTCTCTTCTGCTAGCCTCTACTTCAATGAGCTGAGCTCAGAGGGCCGCCAGATCCTGCGGGACCTGGGGGGCACTGCTGAAGGCGGTGCCCGGGTTGTGGTGTCACTGACAGAAGGGACAGCAGTGTCCGAGTACTGGTCGGTGATCCTCAGTGAAGTCCAGCGGAACCTCAACAGCTGGGATCGGGGCCGGGTGCAGCGCCACCTTGAGCTACTGCTGCAGGACCTGGAAGATAACCGAGGAGCCACCCTTAATCCCTGGCGCAAGGCCCAGCTGCTTCGTGTGGAGGGCGAGGTCAGGGCCCTCCTGCAACAGCTGGGAGGCCCTGGAAGCTGAGACAGTGGAGCAGGCACCTAGCTGTGTGACCCCTGGCCCCAAACCCCTCTGTGGCCTCCTGGCTTGCACTACTAGAAAAGTCCCTTCAGAGATGGAGGCAAAGGAATGGGCACAGCAGAGCCAGTGGCTCTCCTGGAACATATTCAATCAGTACTTTCAAGTCTGGAATTTTCCAGGTCATGGAACATGTCTCCTCTCCCTTGGTCTAGAAGGACTGGAGAATGTGGCATTTTGGTGGCCAACTTGCCCTGTAGCACCACCGCCAACCTTGCCTCTCCTCTCACGGAGCCTTGGTGCCACCAGAGGGTGCACTTCTTAGTCGCCTTGCCAGGGGTGTCGCTGGAGGGCTTCCACCTCCTGCCTTTTTGCTTTCTGTGGACACTGAGAATGCCCACCCCCACTTTCCTCTCTGATTGGTGCTTTCTCCTCAGCCTCATGCTCCCTTACCACAGTGGTACCTGTGCTCAGTAGCCCCTAGGGACATGTGTGCTGACGTGCTGCTATTAAAAAACTATGTCTTCTACCTAGTGTGTAGCCTTTTCCTTGCCTGGTGCTTTCAAGAAAGGGCACTGTTCTTGGTTATTCTGGTTAAACTACTGACCACTTTTTGTTACAAGTGGTTCTTGGGTACTAGGTTCTGAGACAGTTAGGGCTGGGGGGACCCATGAAGAAGATATTGGAGTACGGGTAGGCCATACTGGGCCATAGGACTCCTGTCACCCCTTTCATAATACTTACCCCAGGCTTGTGATTAGTGACCAGCAATCTTCTTTCTCTGTACTTAGGGGGAGCTGGGACAACTGCAGAGTCTCTGGAGAAGTTGGGGCCCACAAATGGGGAAAGCAACATGCAACTGCCCCAGGGATAAGACTGTCCTCCGTTAACCATTACCCCACTGGTTCCAAGGCAGTGTCTTCAAGGAGGCGGGACATGGAGGGATAAGTGGGAGGGTCAGCTGCTTTCGATGGACCTTGTCCCTTCCCTGAGCACTGAGTCGTTGATCCAACTATGGAGTCAGCTGCAGGTAGGAGGCTGGGAGAAATCCCCCAGAAGGGACTTTAGGGCAGTCAGGGCAGATTGGGAGTCTGAGGTTTTAGGACTACACACTTAATGTTAGGGCTGGGAGCCCTGAGGCAAATAGACTAGAAGTTAGGAGAGGAGAGGTGAGTGGATATGTCAGTCTTCCTGGTCCACACCTTATATTGATATGCTCAGATGTCTGTGCCATGGCCTTGGGTGGGGGGGGGAGGGAGGGGAAGGGAGGGGAAGGCAACACCCGTTTGGAGCAGAACGGAGGGGGCAAGTACTCCATTTGGAGGTTCCCCTAAGTCCTTTCAATTAATGACCATGAAAGAAGGGTTGGGGTGTGTGTGTGAGAATGCCCCTCTCTTCCCCTCACCCCTTCTTTGCCCAGCAGATCTTCAGGACACAGCCTCATTAACTCTGTAAGTGGTATTCTGTGAGAGGTTGGAGCAAGGGGAGGAGGGAATCTAAGGTGGGGAAGCTCTTCAGCTGCCATTAGCACCTCAAGTAGAGTCTGGGACCTCCTTGCAGGAAGTTTGAGTTTAACCCGAAGCTGGGAATTGATAATCCTGTCCTGTCCCTGGCCGAAGACCATGACCCCTCTGGTAACCCTCCTACCCCCTGGGTAACCATTCCCCTTCCCCAGAGACACCAGGGCTCCACACAACCTCCCATCTCCTTGGTAACCACTATCTCCCTCTGATAACAGCGTTAGTTGGCAGTAACTACAGGGACAAGGGGGGGGATGGGTGTTACCTTCTGTCCCGTCCATTCTGCCCACCGTGTTTGGTCCTACTGCCCACACCCTACCTGTGTAGAAGTGCGCCCGGTGCCCTATCAAGGGGGCAGGTTCTGCCAGGCACAAGGTGACTTGTACGTGGGCCACATCCCTCCTCCTTCCCCTTTCCTGCTGCCCGCCTCCCCCTCCAGATCTCAGGAGCCTGGAGCGGCCTCGCTTCTGTCTGCTGAGCAAAGAGGAGGGCAGGAGTTTTGGCTTCCACCTGCAGCAGGAGCTGGGTCGGGCAAGGCATGTGGTGTGCAGGGTGGAGCCAGGCACCTCTGCCCAGCGCCAGGGTCTTCGGGAAGGAGATCGGATCCTGGGTGTGAACAACCATGTCGTGGAACATGAAGACTCGGAGGTGGTGAGGTTGGGCTGGGACTCCCCATGGTACAGAAAAATGTTCCATACCATTGCGGGGAGAGAGAAGCCAGGGTCACTTCCCTGGGTATATGGTGGCAGGACCCAAGCTTCAACCTGTCTCACCTCCCAGCATTTAGAGGTGCCCAGGTCGAAATAATTGGCTGGAGGTATCCAGACAGCTGGTTCCCATGGTGAAAAATATCGGTTCCAGGGACAGGGAGTTGGCAAGAGGAGCCCGCTCCAACCTCACCAGATGTGCCCTCGATTTAGGTGATACGCCGCATCCAAGCCAGTGGTCCTCGGGTGTTGCTGACAGTTTGGGCACAGCGTGTGCTTGATGTGGCCCGAGCTCTGCAGGGGAATGATGCCCTCTGTCCTATTCTGGGCCCGGAGGTCCGGCCCCGGCTGTGCCACATAGTGAAAGATGAGGGTGGCTTTGGATTTACTGTCACCCATGGTAAGCCTAGAGGCTCAGGAGGGAGGTCAGGAGAGGGATCTCAGCCCCTCTCCAGGGAGCCAGCAGACTACTGCTTGCTTTTTGTTTTGGCTTTCAGAACATCGTGGTTCTTTCTGGTTGGTGCTGAGTACTGGAGGAGCAGCTGAGCGGGCAGGGGTGCCCCCTGGGGCCCGACTGTTAGAAGTGAATGGTGTCAGTGTGGAGAAGTTCACTCATAATCAACTCAGCAGGAAGGTATGGCTGCCTGATTCCCCATCCATCCTCAAAGCTTCTGGGCCTGGGGCCCCTGCCAGGCACCCAATCCCCTGATCTGGTATCTCCCTCACCATCCTTCCCGTTACAGTTTATGCTAGGCCCTTTTCTCTCCTACCCTTAGTGCCTCATTCTTGGGCCTGGGAAGAGGGGCTGTGAGGAGATGCCTGCCTCTACCCTCCCTACTCAGGTAGCTGATGCTGAGGCCCTGCTGGGTCCCCACAGCTTTGGCAGAGTGGAGAGCAGGTAACCCTGCTGGTGGCAGGCCCAGAGGTGGAGGAAAAGTGTCGCCAGCTGGGAATGCCTCTGGCTGCACCCCTAGCAGAGGGCTGGGCACTGCCCACCAAGCCCCGCTGTCTGCACCTAGAGAAAGGGCCCGATGGCTTCGGGTTCGTGCTCCGGGAGGAGAAGGGCCTTGACGGTCGCCTCGGTGAGTGGGAGCCCTGGGGGTGGGTAGGGAAGGTGGACCTTGGGGTGGGCACACAAGTATTATATGTACACTGCTCAGTGCTCATAAACAGTGTCCCTGTCTGAGCCCCAGCCCTGGGCCTCCTCCTTCGCTGTAGCCCCTGCTCAGTCCTCCAGTGAGCACATGATGGCCTGGGCTGGCACTGGGGGTAAGCAGGGGAGGTACATTGAGGATATCTGTGTCCCAGGGCAGTTCCTGTGGGAAGTGGACCCAGGACTGCCAGCTGAAAGGGCTGGGATGCAGGCCGGGGACCGGCTGCTGGCTGTGGCTGGGGACAGTGTGGAGGGGCTGAGCCATGAGGAGATAGTTTCCAGGATCCGGGCACAGGGCTCCTGTGTCTCCCTCACTGTCGTCGACCCTGAGGCTGACCGCTTCTTCAACATGGTGCGAGCTAAGGGGAAGGGGCTAGGGTGGGGCAGGAATGGAGCACGGCTCAGGTAGAGGGAGAAGCAACAGGTTTGTTCTCTCTGCCTCCTTCCAGGTCCGCTTGTCCCCACTCCTCTTCCTGGAGAGCACAGAGGTTCATGGCTCTCCTCAGGACACCTGCTCAGCCTCTCTGGTTGAGATCAAGAACCCACCAGTTGAAGACACAGCCATGCCTCCTGTCCCAGTTGGCTCCCGCCAGTGCTTCCTGTACCCTGGGCCGGGCGGTGGCTATGGTTTCCGACTCAGCTGTGTGGCCAGTGGGCCTTGTCTCTTCATCTCCCAGGTGACTGATGCCGCTAGGCCGTGGATCCTATCAACATTGGCCTCCTGATGAGCCTTCCTATGCTTACCTCCCAGAGCCTTAGAGCGCCAGCAAACTTTCCCATGGTGTTCTGTGTTCTGTGTCTACCCCTGTCCCCCACAATACCAGGTGACCCGAGGAGGCTCGGCTGCCCAGGCAGGGCTTCAAAGGGGAGACGTGATTCTGGAGGTGAATGGGTATCCTGTGGGTGGAGAGACTGACCTGGAAAGGCTTAAGCAGCTGGCTGAGGCTGAGCCCCCCCTGTGCCTGAAGCTGGCAACTAGGTCTCCGCAGGGCTTGGAAGCCTGGATTCCCCCAGGATCTGGAAAGGTGAGGAAGAAGAGACGGAAGGACTATGAGCAGCCAGAGGAGGACAGAGGGGAACCAGAGAGCTGGACAAAGCAGGAGGGCTGCAGGGTGGGGCACTCACTCAGATTGGGACTTTAGGTCATGGTAGGTGGGGACAGAAGGACCCATGGAACAAGTCCCACTCCGGGGTATTCCAGTTTAGGTGGGGGCAGGGAAAAGGAACTCTTCTGGTCCTTGAATGACCTTCTCCCTCTCTCTCTGCTTAGGACTATGCTCTAGCCTCAGATCTGCTGTAGCACTCCCCTCCTTTGCACCGACGTACCCATTGGCTTTCCTGTTTTCACTCTCCAGCCTGAGGTGGTAGGAACTGAGCTGCTCTCTTTAAGCCAGAAATTGGTCCTCTAGGACTCTGGACAATCTGCCCAGGGTCTTCCTTCTTTCCCATGGACCTTCCTCGTAGAAGAGGGTGTGGTCAGAGGCCTCATGTGGACCTACTAGGAAGCCCCTCCTCTGACTCCAGAAGATGCCTCCTGGGAGCTTTGGGAGCTGTGCCCCAGCGATGAAGTTCTGTCTGAGATGAGTGGTGTGATTTTGTGATTTATAATAAATATATGTTTCGCCTTCTGGCACAGAGCTCCTAAAACCCTTGGAATTTCCTAAGTAATAAGAGCAATAAAGGGGTCTTTTGTTATTCGTAAAAAGCTCCTCTCAACCATACCTAATTTTGTTAATGACTTTCAGAGTGACTTTTGGAAACACCTAACGATTCTGGGCTGATTGCCAGGGGATCCAACCATGTGATCAGAGGGTTGGAACTTACAGCCTTACCTCCACCCCTACCCCACCCCTGTCCTCCTGGGTGGCGAGAGGAGCTGGAGGTTGAATTAATCACCAACCAATTGTGCTTATGTAATGAAGCCTCCATAAAAACCCCAAAGACTTTTTTGCAATGAGTTTGCCGCCGGAACACAGGTGTAGTGAAAACCACCGCTGAGTCTAACCCAAAATGGGAAAGGAAAAGACACCCATCAACGTCGTTGTCGTTGGACACAGAGACTCTGGCGAGTCGACCACTACTGGTCATCTGATCTACAAACGTGGTGGGATCGACTAAAGAACCATCGAAAAATTTGAGAAGGAGGCTGCTGAGATGGCAAAGGGCTCCTTCAAGTCTGCCTGGGTCTTGGATAAACTGAAAGTTGAACATGAGCGTGGGATCACCATTGATATCTCCCTGTGGCAATCCGAGACCAGCAAGTATTATGTGACCATCACTGATTCCCCAGGACACAGAGACTTTATCAAAAACATTACTGTGCTATCCTGATTGTTGCTGCTGGTGTTGGTGAATTTGAAGCAGGTCTCTCCAAGAATGGGCAGACCCGTGAGCATGCCCTTCCAGCTTACACACTGGGTGTGAAACAACTAATTGTGGGTGTTAACAAAATGGATTCCACTGAGCCGCCTTACAGCTAGAAGATATATGAGGAAATCATTAAGGAAGTCAGCACCTACATTAAGAATATTGGCTACAATCCTGACACAGTTGCATTTGTGCCAATTTCTGGTTGGAATGGTGACAACATGCTGCAGACAAGTGCTAACATGCCTTGGTTCAAGGGGTGGGAAGTCACCCATAAAGATGGCAGTGCCAGTGGGACCACACTGCTTGAAGCTCTGGATGCATTCTGCCACCAGCTCGTCCAACTGACAAGCCTTGACGTCTGCCCCTCTGGGATGTCTACAGTTAGTGGTATTGGTACTGTCCCTGTGGGCTGTGAGACTGGTGTTGTCAGACCTGACATGGTGGTCACCTTTGCTCCAGTCAATGTTACAACTGAAGTAAAGTCTGTTGAAATGCACCATGAAGCTTTGAGTGAAGCTCTTCCTGGGGACAATGTGGGCTTCAATGTCAAGAATGTGTCTGTCATGGCCGGCCTGGTGGCTCAGGCAGTTGGAGCTCCATGCTCCTAACTGCAAAGGCTGCCGGTTCGATGGGCCAGTGGGCTCTCAACCACAAGGTTGCCAGTTCAACTCCTCGAGTCCCGCAAGGGATGGTGGGCTCCTCCCCCTGCAACTAAGATTGAACATGGCACCTTGAGCTGAGCTGCCTTCCGATGGCTCAGTTGGCTGGAGCGCAGGCTCTCAACCACAAGTTTGCCAGTTTGATTCCTTGAATCCTGCAAGGGATGGCAGGCAGCGCCCCCTGCAACTAAGATTGAACACGGTACCTTGAGCTGAGCTGCGGCTGAGCTCCCGGATGGCTCAGTTGGTTGGAGCGCGTCCTCTCAACCACAAGGTTGCAGGTTCGACTCCCGCAAGGGATGGTGGGTTGCGCCCCCTGCAACTAACAACAGCAACCGGACCTGGAGCTGAGCTGTGCCCTTGTGGGGGCGGAGCCCCAGAGAGTAGTTTCCAGGCTCTCGGCCTCACGTGGACAGGTGCTGGCTCAGGTAGTAAATGGCCAACTGTGATTGCATGGCCATCAGCTGTGGCTAGTTGGCCGTCAGCTGTAACCAGTGAGCCATTGGCCACAATATAACTGCTGTGGCTGTGCTAGGAGGGAGAGAGGAGAAGAGAGAAAGAATGGGGGCTAGCAAGAAGATGGCGGCTAGGCTGGCAAGTGTGGATGGCGGTTTGCGGACAGTGTGGATCCAGCCTCCAGTGAGAGTATAGTGCTGCCAGAGAGAATATAGTGGTATGACTCCCCTACCTATGGCTCCGTGGGTGTTCCTTTTTGGCCTCACCATATCCTGCGTTCTTGTATGGGGAGCGGGAGCAGAGACCCCACAGGCCGCCCTGCATGACAAATGGCGTCACGAACAGGATCTCCCGCATGACAAATGGCGTCACGAACAGGATCTCCCGCATGACAGCCCTCCACAACTAAGATTGAAAGGACCACAACTTGAGTTGGGAAAAGTCCTGGAAGTACATACACACTGTTCCCCAATAAAGTCCTGTTCCCCTTCCCCAATAAAAAAAAATCTTAAAAAAAAAAAAAAAAAGAATGTGTTTGTCAAAGATGTTCATCGTGGCAATGTGTGGCTGGTGACAGCAAAAATGACCTACCAATGAAAGCAACTGGCTTCACAGCTCAGGTGAGTATCCTGAACCATCCAGGCCAAATCAATGTTGGATATGCACCTGTGCTTGGTTGTCACACAGCTCACATTGCTTGCAAATTTGCTGAGCTAAAGGAGAAGATTGATCGTCCTTCAGGGAAAAAGCTAGAAGATGGCCCCAAGTTTTTGAAATCTGGTGATGCTGCCATCATTGACACAGTTCCTCGCAAGCCCGTGTGTGTTGAGAGCTTCACTGACTACTCTCCTCTTGGCCGTTTTGCTGTTCATTACAAGAGACAGGCAGTTACTGTGGGTGTCATCAAAGCAGTGGACAAGAAGGCAGCTGGAGCTGGCAAGGTCACCAAGTCTGCCCAGAAAGCTCAGAAGGCTAAATGAATATTATCCCCAATACCTGCCAGCCCGGTCTTAATCAGTGGTGGGAGAACGGTCTCAGAACTGTTTGTCTCAATTGGCCATTTAAGTGTAATAGTACAAGACTGGTTAATGATTACAATGCATCATAAAACCGTCAGAAGGAAAGGAGAATGTTTTGTGGACCATTTGTTTTTTGTGTGTGGCAGTTTTAAAATTATTAGTTTTTAAAATCAGTACTTTTTAATGGAAACAACTTGACCAAAAATCTGTCACAGAACTTTGAGACCCATTAAAACAAAGTTTAATGAGAAACCTGTGTGTTCTTTTGGTCACTGGAACTTCCCATAGTACTACTTAGGTAAGACTTAGAGTTGCCCGTAACCTATTTCTGGTGTTACATCTGCTGAAACTAGAATTTGATCATTTGGAGTTAACATGTTCTGGGTGGGAACTTTGGGTTTTTTCACCTTGTCTTAAGGGGAGGAATCATCTGTTTACATGATAAAAAGCTATGGAAGGGGGTCTGTTGGTGCAACAGTTAACAGGTTAGGACAAAGAGTAACTTTGTTGATGTATAACCTAGTTTACAAAGGCCAAATTCTGTAATAAAGCCCACATGTTCCATATAAAATTTTGTATAGTTACATCAATATTGAGTAAATTTGTTGGTATGTCAAATTTTAGTTTTCCAGTTACTAGAATGTGAATTCTCACATTTACAAAAAAATACTGAGGTATTTATCAAAGAACCTAAAATAAATGAGGCTTAAGTAATACTGAAAAAACAAACAAACAAAAACAAAACCCCAAAGGACTAGGTTCGGAGAACTTCCCAGTTCAGTTACTGAATGTGTGAATGAGCTTCCATACCCAAACCCTGCCCTCTGCATCTCTTCCATCTGGCTGTTCCTGAGTTGTATTTTTTATAATAAACCGGTAATTGAGGAAGTAAACTGTTTCTCTGAGTTCTATGAGATGCTCTAGCAAATGATAGAACCCCAGTAGGAGGTTGTGGGATTCTCTGATTTATAGCCAGTGGGTCAGAAGCACAGGTGACAACCTTGGCTTGAGATTGGCATCTTCTGGGGCTGAGTCCTTATAATCTGTGGGATCTCCAGGTAGATAGTGTCAGAATTGAGTTAAATTATAGGTCACCGAGCTGGTGTCCACAGAAGAGTTGGAGAATTGCTTGGTGTGGGGAAAACCCCTACACATTTGGTGATCAGAAGTAAAGTAGTAGAGTGAGACTGCTGTAGTAGAGTAGGGAACTAGAATTTTCCCTTTTCAGGTGGGCTATAGGGGCGGCTAGGATTGAAGCCATCTGGAACTTGCCCTAGGTATGACTCCAGGACTCTGGAATGTATTGCAAGAGTTTGGAGACCAGTTACACCTTCCCTCTGGACACCTTAGGATCATGGAGGCTGGGGCGTCATCACTGTTCATCTATTATAGAAGTGGCCTTTCCCTACAAATCTGGCTGCTTGTGTTTGTATGGTTGGGGGTGGGAGGCGGCAGTTTGAAGGGACCAAAAGGGCCCCAGACTCAAGGGGTGGGACCCAGTTTCTCTAGGAAAAGGGTTGAGCCCTGGTCAAATTTCTCTCCCATCATTTAGTCTTCAGGATAGTGGGTCAGCCCAGAACCGAGATGTTCCCACGAGAGACACTCATCTTTGCCAAAAAGCCACAACCCCCAGTTCTGTTGACTTCTACATCAAGACAGTTTTATTGCTGGGGCCTCAGAGAGCCCCAGAGACTATATGCTTACAGCCTCAAAGATCCAGGGGGTTGAGTCCAAACTGGCGGAGCTGCTCCTTGTGCCTGGTGAGGAGTCTCAGCACAGCCACCTTCCACTGAGGCTGGATGGCTCTCAGCTTAGCCAAGAGGCAGTCCAGGCTCCCCTACAGACACCAAGCTTTAGGCCCCAGGAAGGAAGAGGGCAAGGTGAGGGGTGCCCCAGGTTGGTCTGTCAGCTTTCCTTGCCAGTGTTTCCTTAAAGTTCGTATTATTAGTGGGTTGACATGGTTTCATCCCCTGGCTGTCTTCCCTCAAAATAGAGCAGAGTTCTCTGTGGAGACACTTCCCCTATCCCCACCCCCATCTGTCATTGTCACACTAGCTGGGGTTTGGGTGGTGACGAGGGAGTGCTGGGTACTGGGATGGCTTGGCTTCAGAGGGTGGTGCTTACATGTAAGATTTCCTCATACTTGGCCTCCATGTCTGCCACCTGGGTCCGAAGCTGAGCCAGAGTCCGGTCCCACTCTCTGAGGGCCTGCTCGGCCTCTCTCTGTGCAACCTCAGCCTTCCTCTGGCATGTCTCTGGGAGGTGGAGCAGAAGGATGAAAGAGGACAGAATCGTGACACTCTACCCTTGAACAGAATCTCCAAAGGTACCCAAGAAGTGGAACTTGAGTGGAATCATTCCAGACTCTCCAGAGTCATCAACGTTCCCGTAGTTCCTATAATGAGTTCAAGTGCCATTAAGTAGAGAGTAGTGGGCTTGGGACAAGACATATGGGTCCCAAATCTTGTTGTCACTTACTACCTCTGTAACGTTGGGCATGTCTTTCTCTGAGCCTCATGCTCTTCATCTTTAAAGAGAGAATGTCACTATTTCATAGGCTTTTTGTAAGAGTTATATGGGATAATGTATGGGAAAGCACCAAGTATATAGGAGGTGCTCAATAAGCATTGCTTTCATTTAAATTTGAGATAATGCAAACATTAGGAAATGAACTCAGTGTATGCATGGCGGATAAGCAACTCTTAGATATCTGTAGCTAAACTAAAGCTATTTTAGGATAAGAAAACTTTGAAGCCAATATTGTGAAAGAAATCTTGTGTGCTGTGCTAAAATATCTTTTTTTCCCCCCCAGGACTTTATTGGGGAATAGTGTGTTTTTCCTCCAACCAACAGCCATCTGGCCACCTGGGAGCTCAGCTGCAGCGCCCACCATCCCTTGCAGGAGTTGAACCGGGAGCTCAGCTCAGCTCATCTGTAGCTCCTTGTCTTCATTCTAGTTACGGAGGGTGCAGCTCGCTGGCCCGTGTGGGAATTGAACCGGCAGCCCCGTTGTTCAGAGCTCGCGCTCTAACCAACTGAGCCACCCAATTGCCCTGCTAAAATATTTCAGTTCTATCCTGTAACCAAGAATGAAAAAAGCGAAAACTTCCTGACATATATATATATGTATATGTATACATATACATACACACACACACACACACACACACACACACACACACACACACACACACACATATATATATTTGTTTATTTGGAAGGTTTATTCACTTATTTAACAAATAGTTATTTAGGGTCTATTATGCCCAAGGCCTTGAAGATATGGAAGGAAGGAAGTCAAACATTTTCTCTTAGTTTGGTTGTAAAAATTAGTTAAACTAAAAGGGAATATGTTTTGCCTATGAGAGACATGGCAGTGGTGGGGAGGAAGAACTGGATTTGGAGAGACTATTGAGAAGGGGAAATGGGTGAGAGACTTCTTTACTTAAGACCTTTTTTCAATCTTAAGATAACTTAATATTTTTGCCATTCTGACCCCTCTGTTTCAATCCTCAGTGGTGGGATAGTCAGTGGAGAAAGTGATATAGAGCCTAGATTGCAGTCTTCTAGAGAAGGCCCATCTTCAGTTCACCCCTTCAGGCGGGACCTCCTCAGTGATCCTCAGAGAGAAAGGCCTCAGAGGGTGGGGAGCCTACCTAGCTGCTCCTGAAGGCCCCTCATTTCTTGCTCCAGCTGCCTGCTGCGGGTCTCCATCTCCTCTTGCAGGGCCTGGCACTGACGACTCATCTCTGTGGTGGGGCCGTGGGTGGCCAGGGACCCACGTGGGGATGGAGTGGCAGAAAAAAGAAGGGAAGTTGGGGGTGTGTAGGGCTCTGCTTGGTCCAGAAGTGGGACAGAAGGACAAAGGCCTTCTTGATTCTTGTGGTGATTCTGAGAAGCTGGGAGACCCTGAAAACCTGGGGAAGAGCTAGGAAACCAGACCCCCTTCCCTCATACCAGCTCAGGATGGGGATTGTAGCCCTTCTCCCTATTCACTCCTGTGGGATGAATGAGATCAAGGCCATGGCTGCATTTTGTAACCCACAAAGCATCAACAACATGGCATCAGGCGTCCTGGGAGGTCCCTGCCTGGAATCCTAGAAGCCTCCCTTTCCTTCTTTCAGGTTCCTGCCTGATTTGTGCTGTGCTGGGAAGGCTGAGACTAGGCATGGCAGATGGAAGTCCTCCCTGATTTCTTTCCTTGCATCCTCTGGCCCCTTGGTATCCTCTTCCAGGCCCCTGTCTTCTGCCTACTTACTTGACGGACCACACACCTGCATATATGGCCTTCCCTTCACTTCGAGTCCCCTCCAGTTCAGCCTCCAGCCCTTGCAACCTCAGCTTCAGCTGGTCTTCAGAAGCCTTGGCTCGGCGGGCCTCACCCTTCCACAGAGCTGTGAATAGTACCAGAGCAGCTCTCAGGGCTCACTGGGGAGCCCAGTAAATAAGTCCCCATGAGCTTGATAGACTCTGCCCACCTCTGGAAACCTGGTGGCAGGCTTCCAGCCTCTCATTCTCATTCTGGGTAACCTCTCCCCCCGGCCCCAGAATCCCATGGGCTCTTCGTTATGAAGAAGCCAAAACTTCCTCTATATTCTGGCTCATCAGCTCTCACTGCTCACACCTTCCTAACAATCTCAACTCATGACAATCTTTTTCTACTAGGAGATGGTTAGAGATCAGCTCAGCCCCTCACCATAGCTCCAACCCTCCAAGCCCCCAAAGATACAGAAATGACTGATTGGCCCACCTCTATTGCCCCCAGAGCTTCCATCTTTCTTACCCAAGTGGTCTCGGAGCAACTCCATTTCCAACAGTGTCAGCCTGTGCATGGATTCAGTCTCCACATCTGCCCTGGCAAGTTGGCAGAGCCTCAGCTTATCATGGTCTCAGCCTTCCTTACTCCCCTCCCATTCTCATCCCACACTCCAGACTTTCTTCCTGCAGGAGATGTGAGGACCACTAACTGAGAGATCTCTATGGCAGAGTCTACTGAGTTCACCACTGTGTCCTCACTATCCAACATATAGTAGGTACTCAAAATATGTGTAATGAACATATAAGGAAGGCATGGAGCCAAAAGGGGTTCAAGGGAGGTGTGGGTGCCAATTTTCTCACTTTTCACTTTCCCAGCTCCATGAAACCTGGTTTCGAGGAGATGAAGGGAGAGGGTCAAGAAAGCTCCATTGTGTCATGCAGAGGGCTGAATTCTCTCGAGCACCTCTGTTTGGTCTCTGAGCCAGAGCATGGAGAAACAGGGGATACCCACCTCCACCCACGCTGACTCTCCAGTACCTGCATTCCTTTTCTTCTTCTGTGCCTCAGCTTTCATCCTTTTTTCTTTGGTCTTAGGTGGCATCTCCTTGCGGTCCTGGGGGAGAGAGGGGACTTGTGTTTAGGTCTGGACATGGGGAGGCTTTCCTGATCTCTAGACTGAACCAGGAATCCCAGGAGAGTTAGAATTCTAGTCTCTAAGTCTGTCTCTTATACTTTCCAGAAGCTTCCATTCTTGGTCTCCTTGGAACCTTAGGCAAGGCTGGGGTCAGTAGAGAGGATGGAGCTGTTTCTGCCTATCAATGAATCTCTATGTGCAGAAATCACTTCTCTCAATTCTCTTTTGGAGAAAAAAAATCTCAGTATCTTGTCGCTTCCCTCTTCCCATCATCCTTACCCTGACTCTTCCTACCTGTAGGACTCCCTCTTGCCTCTGTTGTGTCTGTCTCCCTGTGGAGTGACCCATTCATGGGGAGGGGCAGAGAAAAGGCCCAACCAGCTAGGAGCCTGAGGAGGAGATTGGATTCTGGGAGCCAATCCGGGGTGGCAAATTTCCTTTGGGGGCAGGACTGAGAACTGGAAAGTTGGGTTTCCAGAGACTGCATGTTGTCCAGGCAACTGGGAAACACGGAGTTCATAGGAAGGTGGAATGGGCTAAATATAAAGCTTAAAATACCAAGGTCCCAATTATTTCCTTATCCCAAAATCCAAGTGTAGTTTGAGGAGAAAGAGCTTTGGAGCCCATTAGCTATGGTTCACTTCCAATCACTTCCATGTAGCACTGCCTGCAATTTGGAGATTTACAAATGACATATTTACACATGCCAGATTTACACATTTGAAACAATGCTGTTGTGTTGATACAGAAAAATAGAACTGACTGTAGCCATTTGGGGGCAATTTACATCCCTAGATCTCATGAGCAAAATGACACTATTAGGCTTAAAACTGAAGATCCTCTTCAGGAAGGCATTCTATGGGTAGTGAGGGAAAGAAATGCTGGAAAATGTAGTTGAGAGTTTCCCACTTCAGAGAAATGAGACACAGAGGAGAGGTAGACCCATGGACTCTAGGGTACTAACTTAGAGGGATGCAAAAGTAGAAGGTAAGGGCACTGGAGACAAGAGCTGTGAGTTCTAGTCCCCACTCTGGTTATGTAAACTTGGGCAAACCACTTCACTTTGCTCAGCCTCAGTTTCCTTGTCTTTAAATTTTTGATTTTGTAAATCCTGAAAGGCCTGGGTTTTAATTGGGTATTTACAGGGCTATTTTCTCTCATGGTGATTTAATTTGTTGCCTCTCTTTCCCCTATTCCCTTATGTGGTTGATTTTTAAGGCAGGTGCTGAGAAACTCCTTTTGCTCTGGGCAGTATTGAGTTGGTTGGGGCTCCCTCTAGTGGACTTGCTTGACCTCTGGACTCTTAAATTTTTTCTATTTACGTTATTTATGAGGCAAGGTTGGAAGTGCCTCCCTCTTGGAGATACTTCCTAGCATCTTGCTGGAGTCATGGGTGATTGGAAAAACAAATTTTGGGGAAGGGAGTGTGATGGATGACTTGTCCTTGTTGGGCAGCCCCCACCATCCCTCCAACCCTGTGCTATGGGGAGCCTTGCCATCTGTCTGCCACCTGAATCTCTGGGCACCTTACTCGCTAGAATGAAAACAGCAGAAACTTTGGGACTCTGCCCCTTTTGGACTAAGGGAATTGCAGACTCTTTCTTTAGCTATTTCTCTCTATTTCTGTCCCCCTCAACATTTTTGGTCAATTGCCTGTTGTCACAGCAGATCTGAAGAAATAGCTATGAGACCTGGGAATAAAAAAATCCTTCCTTTGGAGATAAGGCAGATTAAAAAAGAGGCTGGTTTATGTTGACTTGTCACCTGCAGGATATTTCTTTGATCCTTTGGACATTTTACAGATTGAAGAGAAGAACCAGGCTGGTCCTTCGAGGTGCTTACAGTTCCTGTACCTGAGATAACCATCACATTTTCCAAACACGGAGAATACTTTTCTTCCAATCCTGAAGTATGTTTTTTGTTTATTCTTCCCCCAAAGCCTCCTCTCCCTGCTTAGGAATGCAGTAGAGGTTCCTGTCCTAGTTCTTCTCCTCAGCTAGAAGTCTGTTTGGGGATGTTTGCCATGAAATGATTAGTATCTCTGTTATGCTGATGCACGGAATGACATATTGAGGACACAGGTTACAGAATACAAACAACATGTCATGCCTCAGAAGAGCATATACTTTTCAAATATGTGCAGTCAACTGACTTTCAGGTGCAGAATGAGGATGTGGTTTGGGGTGAAGGTGAAAGAGAATAAGAAAAGTGCCACATGTCACATGATGTGATACAAACTGAGTTAGCTCTAGAATAACTCAGGAATGAGAATGACATTGTGATCAACAATCCAATCCTATCTCTAGTACATTTTTAAAAACAAGCCAAGTAAAAATTGTGAGAAAAGGTCAATCTTTCCTTCTTTTTTTTTAATCAACTCAGGTTAGAGGTGAAAATAGGAAAGATCATTTCAGCAGAACTCTGTCTTCCTTTGAATAGGCTCACATCTGTGAATTTTGAAGAGAGAGAGAAGAGAAGGATCACTCTCTACGCTTTATTCAGATGTGAGAGATAGGTCATTGTATATTAAAAGGAATATGGCTTACTGCAGCAGAAACAAAGTGCAAATTATACAATTCCACTCTACACAGACTATACTGAAGATAATACAAATTGGAAGCCTTAAGCCATGCCAAAGATGTGTAGATGATCTAGACAAGCTCAGTTCCAAGGGTTAATTTCTTACCTATACTCGATTAAGTCTAGGATTTGATTATGAGGGGAAGAAATACCTTTGTGTACCTATACGGTGCTACTAGGTACTGTGGAAGACAGAAGTTGATAAGACACTGTAGCGTAAATTAATGTGTGGTAGGTGTGAAAAATAAATGGTTATTGAAATTTAGAGGAGGGAAGGATTATTTCTAGCTGGAGTGTCTGGTGAGGAGGATAATATTTGGGTTGAGTTTTGAAGAGTGGATTGGATTTTAGTAGCACACTTTAGGACACAGAAAATGCTCTGAGTAATAGTTATGAAAAAAAGAATTGTGGTATTTTGTGACTTGGTGAGACACCCAGCATAGGATTTATGTATTGGAATAGTATAAAACTGCAAGGTAGTTTGGAATTAGATCATGATTCTTGACTTCATTCAGGAGGAATGGGGAGTATTTAAAGTTTTTGTTGTGATGCTGACTAGTCTGGTGCCAGGATAGAGTGGAGACAGCAGGACAACCAGTGAGGAAAAGGTTTCAATAGACCAGGGGAGAGAAAAGGAGGGCCTGAAACTAGGGCAGTGGCACTAGGGATGTTAAGTTTTGACCATTATCTAAGAGCTTTGCCTATATTTTCCCCTGGGAGAGTGTCATAACTCTAGGTAGGAACTGATCAAAGGAAATTCTACTGATAGGAAATGATAATATTTACTCCATAATCAATCGTAAAGGCCACTGAATTGCAAAACCAGGATGTCTGGCTGAAGGGCCCTTGAGTTCACACATATTTTTACAGGATTACTTGATAAGCTTAATTCCCTAATCAGTCAAGGGCTTTGTGGGGGGATCGAAGGTCCTACTGGGTGTTTATTGACACACCAGGGCCTGCAGGCTCCCAAAGCTGAGGCTCAGAATTAGCAAAGTAGGGCAGGGCACTTCCTCCTTTCAGAGGGAAGTTCCTTTTTTCAAAGTTCTTCCAACGGAACTCTTCGATTAGAGAAGTGGAAGCGACTGGGAACTGCATTCAGCTCCGTGTGAGCAATGGAGTACTCCTCTGGCCAGGGCTCACAGCTGTTTCTGTGGTCAGGGTCTGATGCGGGTGGTGCCTGGCCTGCGGTGCAATGCACTGAGCAGGAGAATCTTTTAAAATTTAAAAAAAAATATTTTATTGGGGAAGGGGAACAGGACTTTATCGGGGAACACTGTGTACTTCCAGGACTTTTTCCAAGTCAAGTTGTCCTTTCAATCTTAGTTGTGGAGGGCGCATCTCCACTCCAAGTCCAGTTGCCGTTGTTCAATCTTAGTTGCAGGGGGTGCAGCCCACCATCCCTTGCGGGAGTCCAACTTGCCGAGAGCACGAGAGCACACACTCCACCCAACTGAGCCATCCAGCCGCCCCTACGCCTTGTCTTCATTCTAGCTACAGAGGGCACAGCTCGCTGGCCCACGTGGGAATCAAACCGGCAGCCCTGTTCCCCAGAGCTCACACTCTAACCAACTGAGCCACCCATCTGCCCCCAGGAGAATCTTAAGTACATATTCAATTCCCAGAAAAGGAACTAGTGTTCTGAAGCCTAAAAAGGGGGAAGTGTTTTGTTTTCAAAGGTCAAAGGGCCTGGAAGAAGAGCTCACACCCCGAGTGTCTCAATCCTTTCTGGGGTCTCATCAGGTTTGAACAACCTGCGCATTCACATTCCTGTCCTTGGTCCAGACTTAATGGGGAGTTTAAAACACCAGGTGGTAGGGAAATAACTTCCCTTTTACTCCCACAATGTGAGGAAGAAAATAACTTTAAGCTCAATTTCCTCCTTTGTCAGGAGTAAGGAAAAGACTTGATGTTAAGATTCTTTTTATAGCTACCTGTATTAAATAATCCAACGACCCACTCGAGGGCCAACCTAAAGCCCACAAGAAACATGGAGGGCTCGGCTTCTGCCTTGTGCGCAGACTCCACGTTAGATCCGCCCCTTCATCGCCCCGTTTCTCCAGCAGAGGGCGCAGGCGCGAAGGTTCCGCCCGGCCCCGCCCCGGCCCGCCCACGAAGGTAGGGGCGGGGGAAAGCGGCGCGGAAACTTGGCCGCGGCTCTCCGGGAGATTGTAGCTTTGGTGGGAGTAGCACAGGAGGGGTCGCTACCCGGTGGGGACTAGGCAGCCCGCTTTCCCAAGGTTGGTGCGCTCCTCCTGTCATCCGGCTCTTATTCTCAGAAGGGGCGCGCCCGCGCGGATCCGCGCTCCCGGCACCGCCCACTCCCCTCCTGGCGGCCGCCCCTCCCTCCGCCCCGACAGCCGGCGGCGGTGGCGGTGGCTGGGTGAGGCCCCTCCTTCACCTCGCTTGCAGCGGAGCGGAGCGGGCGGACGCGGCTGGACCCCCAACGCTCCACCGGGCCATGGCCGGCAATGTGAAAAAGAGCTCTGGCGCCGGGGGCGGCGGTGGCTCCGGGGGCTCGGGCTCGGGCGGCCTGATCGGGCTCATGAAGGACGCCTTCCAGCCGCACCACCACCACCACCACCTCAGCCCCCACCCGCCGGGGACCGTGGACAAGAAGATGGTGGAGAAGTGCTGGAAGCTCATGGACAAGGTGAAAGGCCTGCGAAGGATCCGCGGGAGCAGGGGTGGGCGTGGGCGGAGGGGCCGAGGGAGGGGAAGGAAGGGACAGAGGAAGCTGGGGGAGGGGACGTGTCATGCGAGGTTGGGGAGGAGAGGAGCTGGGGTGACGGGGCTGAGGGGTGGGGGCTGTGGGGGTGGGGAAGACACCGGGAAGATGGGAATCGGCGGTGGGGGAAGGGCTGCGGCGGTTGGGAGTGGGGGAACATTGAGGTGGTGCGTTTAGGGTAGCGAGACAAAGATGGGGTGGGGGCTGGGGTGAAGGTTAACTGGGAAGTCACCCGGGCGGAAGTTTGAAGGGGTTTGCGGAGTTTGGGGCTCTGTGCAGGGCATAGGGATGTGGGTCACGGAATTGGCCCCAGGAGATAGGAGGCAGGGGATGAGGAAGAGTGTTTGATTTACCGGCTAGGGCTGTTAGCTGTTTGAGGAGCCGAGCTCTGACTAGTGAACTGAATCACGTTTTGGGGTTCTGATAGAAAGGCCCGGGGTCAGGACCACTCCGCAGGCAAACTGTGCTCTGGGTGATCGTTCAGTTTTTTTCTCATTAACGTAACACCAAGATAAAAGAAATAGGGATGTTTAAATGGATCAAGGAAGGAGCTTTGCTTCACATCTACGTAGCACTAGCCCAAGTTTATATCCTCCAAAACATTGGATGTGATCCATTGCTGGTGCTCAGATATGCACTGATTAAACCACAAGTTCTGGTTAGAACCATTATCTTCGGAAAGATGTATTGACTGAGCATGCTAAGCAGCAGATTCTTACTTCTTCCAGAACTTCCTCCTTAGAGTAACACACTGCTTTTAGCTGGGTTCTACTTTTTGTAGCAGACCTGCCTCCTTATTACAGGATCTGACTTTAAGCTTGGATGAGATCTAGCTTCTTTGATTACTTTAAAAAAAAAAATTTTTTTTTAAGCAAGTGTGAAAAATAACGCCTGTATATTTAGCCACTTTAAGTTTGGCACTTGGATGAATTTTACTTCTTTGTAGGTAGTTGTGTCTATATCATGAAATATAGTAGTTAGTTGCAAGTACTTAAAAGTGTTTAAGGAGTCTAACAATTTGTTCCAGAGATTCAAAACAGTATTTCCTTGATATTTTTCACCTTATTAATTAATAACTTATTCTTGGAAAATTCATACTGCGGATGAAAAGTGATTAGGAAGTATTTGGCATATTGTAAGAGAATGGTGTTATTGCCTCCAGAGTAAAATTGGTTTTTGGGGATACTCTCTGGTCCAAGCTTCCTGTTCTGTCAAGTTCTTCATGGATTGTTTTGGATTAGCAACTGCTAATGAAAATGATTATGAAGCACTTGGCAAATAATCAAGGTACTATATAAATGCTTCATAAGTCCTGCGTGTGAGTTAACACTTCTGTAGTGCATACCAGTGGTTTCAGAGCCACTTTTTTCAGAGCTGGCTTTTCTCATGTGAAATTATTGGTATTGTAATTAATGATGCAAGTATTTGTATGTTGATTATATTGGTGTTGTCATTTCATTATTAGAAATTGTAATAAAACTATTACAGAAAGTTAGACTTGTAAAGGGAACTTTAAATGCTTTGACATCTTTTTTAAAAAATCGAATGTGTTCAAAATCTGAAGTTTGTGGGTTTGCAATTTAGGGATTTACAGTTAGGACAAGAAGGTTCTCCTGGAATAGAAAACAAATTTGCATTTCTAGTTAGTTTCTCATATAAAACATGCTTATGCAGTTTATTAAAATTGTATTGATTAGAGACTTCTCCTTAAAAATAATAAACTTTATGTCAAACTTTGGAGCCTCTGTTAGGTAGTCCAATTCAGATCCCTCCCTGAATCTTACTCCTTCATGTCTTTAAAGTATGTGTGTTGAATTTTTATTTCTTCTGCAGAATGTTTAATTATTTGGGAAGAATAAAGAGGATTCAGTTTTGAATGAAAATGCTTTTGAGATGTTGCTAGCTAGTTTCAAGGAAAGTAGGCTAACTTTTCTATTCTCGTATGGGGAGAGGGATTTTTTTCTTTGTTGCTTGTCTTGGAAGATAATTTTTAATACTCTCTATGCTCCATGTCACATATTACTAGTTGGGCTGAAATGAAAACTTAGTTCTTCTTTCTGTTGTATGAGTCTGATAGGTTCATTACTACTGCTTTCCAGATTTTCTGAATAAACATTACTTCCGTAGTGTTGTTACATTGCACAGACATAGTCTCTTACTCTTGATGTTTTAAGCATAGATGTTCTCTTTTTTCACTGTTTTTATTGTTGAAAGTCTTAAATGTGTCACTAACCCTACTTGACTTCATGTGGTATAAGTGGTGAAGAACTTACCGTTAAATCCACAAATGTTTTCACACATTTATTGAACTTAGCTCTAAGTCACCATTTCATACCTGTTTTATACTTGGTATTGAAGCTAGATGAATATTATTCCAGTCTGTTATTAATCAGTTTATTGACTGATCCTGCAATATTGAATGTATGCAGATGGAGAAGTTGGTATGAGTCATGGATTCTGGTCAACATAGGCCTAATTTACTAATCCATTCATAGGCTCAATTTACTAATCTGTTGTGGAATTTAAACTCGTTGGAAAAATGCTTGTGTTAGAACACTTGTTATTAAGACGTGCTCAGCCCCTAGTTTCTTTTTTTAAATATCCCAGTATATTGTAATTAAAATTTGTGTAAATGTATATGAAGATAGTGACTAGTAAGTTAAGAGACAACTGGGTAGGAGGCGGAGAGAGAAATCATATAAATTAATGTAAATGTAAATTTACAAGAATTAAGGTATTTAGTTTAATGAGAGACTCAAAATTCCATTATGAAGTAGAGATGGAGGTGGAAAACTTTTGCCAAGGAACAGATAGTAAGTATTTTAGACTTTGCTGGCCACGTACTCAGTGCTATATTCTTTGTTGTTTTTACAGCACATTAAAAATGTAAAAACCATTCTTAGCTTGCAGGTGTACAAAAAAAAACAACTGCAGGCAGTAGTTTTCTCATTTCTGAAGTATAGCATCATGCTGGCAGTGTTTTAGGTCTATACTATGTTTTTATTTTAAATTAGCTTGCATCATTAAAACATTAAGGTGTTGGTTTTTTTAATGGGATATAATTTATTGGAAAATGCTTCCCCTTAAAGCATGAGTTCAAAAAACTGTTTTCAGAAGATGATCCTTCTTCCTTTTGCCACTTACCTCCTTTTTACACTATCTGCCCCATTCCCGCCCAAAGGCACCTTGAGTTAACTTCCTACATTTTAGCGTAAGATGCACTTAATAGAATTTATGAATCAGTATATTTCACTGGATTACTTTCTTCTTACCTTTCTTCCTATGTTTGCACACTCACTAAATCCCAAGCATAGTACCAGGTGTAAATTCTTATACTGCTGGAGATTACATAATAGTGATAACTGACTATGTAAGTATGTACAAAGTGATAAGGGGCCTCTTAAGTTGAAACATTGTGTACATATTTCTTCTGTTTATCTTAACCTCTCAAGATTGTAAACTCCATGAGGACAGCAACTATAATCAGTTTATCTCCTGCAGTGTTCGGTCTTGAGGTCTTACACAATACTAAGTGCTTTGTACATACTTGTTAAATTGCTTTGTGTGCCCCAAAGGAATTACTGAAAGGAAAAGTATGGGGTGGGAATCAATATTAATTACATTAAATTGACTGACTTCTTTCAGTAGCCCTTAGGTGGTATCATCCTTGTTTTATAGAAGAAGGTAGGCTCAGAGAGTTTATGTAATTTAGTTAATAGCGGAGACTGACTTGGAATCCAGGATTACCTGACTCCGAAGGTTTAGTTGTTTTCTCCATACAGTACCTGCTCAGATATATGCAACAAAGTCTCAGTAACAAAAGTCATTTATTCAGAAAGTGACCTATGTAGGTATACAACAGCATTACACACATACCCACATACACACCTGCCATTCACACACTCAAGCAAGGTAGAATGAATGATATTAAGATAGTGTTTAACTAGTACCATTTAGTGAAATATCTGTTATCTACTTTTAAGTTAAGGGTTTGTGTCTTTTCAAATTACGTATACTGGTTATTTTGCATGATGATCATAGAGGCTTGTACACATTATTTTCCCATTACACTTAATTCGTTATCTGATAGCATTTATATATATATATATATATATATATATATATATATATATATATATATGCTATCAGAGATATATATATGTATATATATATTTTAATAAATGGTGGAAACTTATACTTTATTTTTTTAAGATTTTATTGGGGAAGGGGAACAGGACTTTTATTGGGGAATAGTGTGTACTTCCAGGTGTTTTTTCCAAGTCAAGTTGTTGTCCTTTCAATCTTAGTTGTGGAGGGTACTGTTCAGCTTCAAGTTGTCCTTTCAGTCTTAGTTGTGGAGGGCGCAGCTCAGCTCCAGGTCCAGTTGCTGTTGCTAGTTGCAGGGGGCGCAGCCCACCAACCCTTGCAGGACTCGAGGAGTTGAACAGGCAACCTTGTGGTTGAGAGCCCACTGGCCCATGTGGGAATCGAACCGGCAGCCTTTGGCGTTAGCAGCATGGAGCTCCAACTGCCTGAGCCACTGGGCTGGCCCACATTTATGTTTTTTATTTCGTCTCTCTCTTCCCCCACTAGAGCTCCTCAGGACCAAGACTTTGTCTAATTTCAGTTCCTGTGCTTAATAAATAGTACTTGCTGAGTAAAGTGCAAACATTTACCAAAGTGAAGTGGGATCAAAACATATTCTCTCATTTTCTATATAATTAATTAGGGGGATCGGGTAGGGAATCTTTTTATTTTTTATTATTGTATTTTTCGTACCTAATTGAAGTAACATTTACTAAAAGTAATTTTACCCTTTTTGTTTATAAAGATAATATATAGTCATTGTAAAATGTGAAGTGCTGTTTTTATGCCTATTAAGAATCCCCCAAAGGATGTAAAATTCTTCATAATTCCTTATGAAACATGAACTCAATTGACGTTAATAGAAATTTTGAAAGTATATAGAATAAAAGTACCATTAGGTCAAGGGAAGAAGATAATCTGCTATATTCAGTTTGTGACTTTAGTTGAAGTTTTTGGTGACTTTTGCTATATAGCAAAACCTGTTTTTAGTATGTTGTTAGTCAGCAGTATACATGTAATGAACCTGATAAGTCATGAACACATTAGCCCCTGACTCTTCACTTTCAGCAGAGTTCCTATTATAGTCAAACATACAATAATGTTTACACAATAAAAAATTATTTCTCTAATGACTAATCAAGAACATTAAAAGAAAAAATGGACTAAGTATTAGTTTGGAAACTGAGCCTAAACTTCAACCACATTTTCCAATGAAATGGTTAGTTCTGATCTACATTAGGTTTGTTAGAAGAGGGGGATTGTAACAAGGAAGTCATTGTGAAATGTTTTTATGATTAGCACATTTTGTGCTGGAAGGAAATAGGTGGGAGTAGTCAACCAGGAGCACTGGAAGCCAGCTCAGCTCTGTCCCCACAATGTTCTTTCCTGCAACAGCTTCCAAAAAGAGGAGGGGAAAGGGGTGCTTATGATGGCATTGGTGGTGCACACCCTCTGGGGATCCAAGCCCTGGGGAGATGCAGTGCTTCTGCCATGGAAGCTCCCATCGTTTCCTCAGAAGAAATCAGAGTGACTCTGGGTCTTCTCTCGGCAGCTTTTGGGATGGATGGTGAGTCTTGCTTAGTAGACTGCTGCTTGGGCACCTTCTTATAACCACCACTGACTGTTCCCTTCCCTCTGGCTCTGGGATCAGCTATGGAGAAGTCTTAAAATTAGGCCAACTCACTGGTACTTCAGTGAGTGGCATGAGATCCTAAATCCTGCCTTCTTTCTTAGACTCACTTTGAATAGCAGGACATTAGTGTAGCACTCTTTGTTTAAAAAAAAAAAAAAAAAAAAAAAAAAAATATATATATATATATATATATATACATATATATATATATATATATATATATATATATATATATGAATCATAAAATAAATAGAACAAAATGTAAAAGTCTGCTTTTACTCTCATACCCCAAAATGGTTACCCTCTTCAGCGGTAACTACTGTCTACAGTTTGGGGTCCATCCCTCCAGTCCTGTCCTTTTCCCTAAGTGGCTCTGAGAAGGTTGGATGGACAGCATTGCCCTTGAAAGATTTATTGACTTGGTTAAGTTGTTGACTTTTTAGCATTTACTAAGACTGATAACTAAGTTCTACTCATTTCTTACAGTATTGTAGAGCAGTTTACAATTTCACATCTGCTGATACATCAAAAATCTCAAATAATGTGTCTTATGAGAATGAAACTGAGATTCAGAGAGATTAAATAATATGTCTAAGTCACCCAGCTAATACTTTCTTTTCTTATGTGGCTCTTGAACTGGTATTCAAACTTTGTTAAAGTGATTTCTTATAAACCAGTGCTTATCAGACTTCAACATGAATTCAGATCATCAGGGATTTAAAATGTACAGTCTGAGTAGATCTGGGGTGGAATCTGAGATTCTGCATTCCTGACCAGCTCCCAGGTGAAGTCAGTGCAGTTGCCCGGGGATCACACTTGACATAGCAAGGCTCCACATGGCAGCTGCTTTTACTTTAGAGAAGCTTGACAGGGTTTTTTTTTTTGGATTTTTTGTTTTGTTTTAAGTAATGGCAATAAAGTATCCTATTTCTGTTTAAGATTTCAGTTATTTTTACTTTTTAAAAGTAATACATACTTATAAAATAAGAAAAATTGTTAATCAAAAGTGAGATTTTAAAAATAAAATTGGTTCTAGAATTTTTTCTTTTTAAAAGTTTGCTACATTAGAGATTTTTTCATGTTAATACCACTTATAGGTCTTCCTGAATTTTTTTTTAAGGACTGTATAAGATTTTATAATATGGATATATGTATATATACACTTAATATATTCATATCGATAATCTTCTAGGTTACTTTTTAATTTTACTATTAGAAACTATGCTTCAGTGACTATCCATTATGCAGTTTCTACATGTTTTGTTTTTAGAATAAACTCCTAGAAATGAAATGTGCAGAGTCAAAGGAATCATTCATTAAAGTTTTAAGAAATATGTATTGGCACATGGCCCTCCAAAAAATCTGCTTCCACTCACAACCCTTGTCTAGCTTGTTGATTTTAAATATGGTAACTGATTCCTAGTTACCTTAGGTGAAAATTATGTTGGCACCTTCCCACACTCACACTTTTATTTATTTATTTTTAAAAAACTTTTATTTTAAGTATGTTTTTCCAGGACCCATCAACTCCAAGTCAAGTAGCTGTTTCAATATAGTCGTGGAGGGCGCAACTCACAGTGGCCCATGTGGGGATCAAATCGGCAACCTTGTAAAGAGCACCGCGTTCCACTGCGCTCTAACCAACTGAGCTAACCAGCTGCCACACTCACAGTTTTATTGAACACAAAATATATACCAGGTGCTGGGCACTTAAAGACCCAGCTCACTCATGCTTAGAATCTGGTGATATAACTGAAGGTATACAGAGGGCTCTGGGATAGCTCTGTGGGAATCATTAGGCAAACTATTACTTAATCCCTGAGGAGAAAAGAAAGGGGATTGGGAATCGGGAGGGACTTTAGACTGAGCAGGCTCATCTGCCATATCCTAATCTACAGTTGTGTCTCAGTTAGGGTCAGACATCCAAAAGTGATGCTAAAATCATTTCATCTCTAGTTCATGATAAGTGTTTGGTTTGAAACTTCACTGATATGTCTGGGCAGAGAATTATTTTGTCCTTTTAAAAATAGAATCCATATATATAAACTGCATGGTTAAGATGGCAGCACATGTCGGTTATTTAATTCTATACACTGTATTAGCTGTATTTTTTCTCCAATTAATGTGATAAAGGAAAGTAATGAGATTGATAATTAGTTATATGTGGCATAGTATCTTTAATAAACAGTGTGGGGTGGTATTTGAGAAGTGTTAGGTAGTAATTACTATTCAAGTCCCTGAATGGAGTTTTGATAAATCAATAATGGAGAATAGTATGTAATTAGAAGTAAAAGGCTTTTTTCTTGGGGCCATTATCTAGTGATGGTATGTTGCTGTAAAAAAAGTATAGCTTTCTGATTTCTCTTTGAAAAACAGTCATGAGTTGGTTTCATTCAAAAGCTTCACTGTGAGTGGCCAGATGGCTCAGTTGGTTAGAGCGTGAGCCCTGAACAACAGGGTTGCCGGTTTGATTCCCACATGGGCCAGTGAGCTGCACCCTCCACAACTAGAATGAAGGACAACAACTTGGAGCTGATGGGCCCTGGAGAACACACTGTTCCCCAATATTCTCCAATAAAAAAACACACGAAAGCTTCACTGTATATTTATACTTGTAAAACGGATAAACCTCTTCAAGTTTCTGAGTTGATGAGTCTCTAAAGGAGACTTTGGGAAATTAAAGTCTTAAGAGACTTGAGAAATTAATTGATCTTTCATTTGTAGAGGCAGAAATTGACACCCAGAGAGATGAATAACTTGCCTAAGGTCATGTAGCCAATTGATGTCATTCATCGAAGTAGAACCCAGGGCTTCAGACTCCTATTCTTGTGTCCTTTCTGTTGTGTCTCCTGTTCTCTTGAACAATATTGATTCTTTGAAAACTGTAATCAAATTTTACATATTTTATGCATAACTCAACATACCGAATACTCATTTTTGAGGTATAGTGCTTATTTTAATCGTGTTTTTAACACATGAAAAAGTTCTCTGTAGCTTCTTTTCTCTTTTTAAAAATTTAGCAATTTCCAAGCATAATTTTATTCCTCTTTATTGTGATTATAGCACTTTCAAAATTTTTTTCTATTGACCACTGAGCCTTGGCAGAAGCAAAGAGAGGAGCTAGGCTAGTGAGAAAGCTATTATGGATGGAGTACACTATGGCAGCTGTGAAAAGATACTGTTGGTTTGCCAGAGATATGCACGTTTTTCCTTTTGACATTGTTCTGAGTGATGCTGTAAATGTACAGCAGAAGTAACCAAAAGGCAGCCAGTTTTGCTATTGCAAGACTTGAAAAGCAAAATAAGGTTGGCTAAATGGAGGCAGACTAAGCAGGAAAATATTTTATCTTTCAGAAACCATTTGGTGAGTTTTTTAAAGCTCAGAGTCTTTATTTGTGCTTTAGTTAACTATATAACTGCCAATTTAAAATTCACTAATAGGGGGAGGTTGACTTGAATTATTCATGGAAGCTTTTTGGAACTTTCCCCCTAGAGGTTATAAATAGGGCATTTTTTTTTCTTTCCAGAAGACTTTACTATCAAAAGAGTAGGTTTACCTATTTATTTTCTTTATGGTCTATATTAGTATTGAAGATTCAGAGTTGTTAGTGGAGTGCTGATTTCCCTGGTCATGTGATGATTCATCTCAAAAAGATCTTGAGAAGAGCAGACATTTAATCTACAAATGATCTTTTACAAGGTTACATTCTAAAGGTAGATAGATAATATTCCTGGAAGGTACGTGGTACTAGTTAGAAAATACGAATTAATCAAGGGTTTTGGAGACTTTTTTTAAAAAATAAATTTTATTGGGGAATATGGGGGGACAGTGTGTTTCTCCAGGGCCCATCAGCTCCAAGTCGTCCTTCCATCTAGTTGTGGAGGGCACAGCTCAGCTCCAAGTCCGGTCGCCATTCTCAATCTTTAGTTGCAGGGGGCGCAGCCCACCATCCCATGTGGGAATTGAACTGGCATCCCTGTTGTTGACAGCTCGTGCTCTAACCACCTGAGCCATCCGGCTGCCCCTTGGAGACATTTTTTAACTTGTTGTGGTAGTGTAAATCTGATGTGTTATGAGGGGTGATATATTTTTTCAGTTCATTGTCATTAACATTTATTGATCGCATATTATAGGTTGGGCAATGTATGTAAGATCAGAGCAATTTTAATTTTAGTTTTTGTTATTGAAAGGAAGTTTATCTTTTTTCCCAGAGGAATTAGGCAAATACTGCATTTTAACGTCAATTCCGTGGTGTTAATACATTTGCCTTTAAATTGGGATCTCTGCTTCGTTAGGACCTTTGAAGGGATGGATACTGTAGCTTTCGTAGATTGTGGGTCACCCTATTCTTGAGGGGCCTGCTGCTTTTTCTCATTCCATGGCTGCCAATTAGTCAGAGACCATGTAGAATGGGGAAGGTAGCTATGGCAAGGGCCAGGATGGTAGGAATAATGGTATCAGTTTCTGGTAGTCATCAAAGGATGATGTGAGGTCTACCATTCTGTTTTCAGTAGATAATTCCTGCCTACATACAAATCTCGTCAAGTAATATGGAAATGGGAGGGGAACTAACAGTTACAAAATGCCTACTACCTGCCTACCTGCACATATAAACCTCGTCAAGTAATATGAAAATGGGAGGGGAACTAACACTTACAAAATGCCTACTTTATTGGAAACTGTTCATCCTTTCATAAACTTTTTATTATGAGGTAGGTATTATCTCTTTTTACAGATAAAGGAACTGAGGCTTAGAGGTTAAGAAATTTACTGAAGGTAAATGACTGAAACTGGACATTTAAATATGGTTGTTTGATACAATCTTACCAAGATATTAAAACACTGAGCCTTTTAAATTTTAATTTAAAACTTAAAAGCTTATATTTTAGGCTTCATCATAATGTCTCCTTGTTAATTCCCTGTCTACTGTACATCTCTGTCTCAATCACCCTCTCCACCTTTCTCTCTGCATTTCAGTCTCACTGACCTTTCTGTTCCTCAAACAGATCCAAACCTGTTTCTACTTTAGGGCTGTCGGATTAGTTCCCTCTTTTTGGGCTACTCTTCTGATGAGTCTTCATGGCTGACTCCTTCCTGTAATTTCAACTCTTAACCTAAATTCACCTCAGAAAGCTTTCCCTATTCACTGTTCTAACATAGTCATCCAGCATTTTCTTATTATATTACTCTATTTCAAGTCTCTGCATAGAACCTGATATTTTTCCTGTTGACCTTTTTTTTTTTTTTTTTAAATTATTGTTTATTGCTTGATACAGATTCAGGGATGTTTGTTGTCTTTTCACTTCTGTATCCCAGTGCCTGACATATATTTGTTGAATGATTATATGGAGACAAATTAAAACCATCAGGTATAACTTTAATTTACTGCCTCCTTATCTCTGAATTTATCTCTGTCTGAACCTGCCCTCACTCCCTTTCTTCCTGTTTTAGAGGAAGGAGGTGTCCCTTCTTTTAATGATGTTTAGTGTTCCTAGCTGTGTTGTAGATCTTATTTCCCATGTTTTGGTAGAAACCTCAGCTTTGCATTTATCTCTTTTGCTCTCCTGGTTCTTTCTCTATATGAATCATGTTCAATTTTTTTCTGAAAATAAAAACCTTCAATCAGATACCTCTGGTAGTCTTTGCTAGATGTTGATCTCTTAGTTTCAATGTCAGTCTCCCCTACTGCCTTCCATGGACTAACCGAGGAATCTGTCATTTTAGTATTCTTTATATATATATATATATATATATATACTCGTATTTTGTAAAAATATAGTCTGAATTATAAACAACTGACTTACAAAAGAGGTTTTGGAATATAACTCTTACACGTTGGAGACTGTTTGCATTTGTTTTGTTAATATGAGTTCTTGACTATTGCACTTAGAATATAGTTGTCTTCTGAGGTGGAGTCTTTTTTTCTTGGTTCTGTCATTCCCTTTTGGCTTAAAACTTGCTAGGATGAACAATTCCTAAAACACTATTAAAAATATTCATACATCAAATTCTTTTGTTGATTTAGCTTGTCTTTATTTGCTAGACTTCTATATAGGGCTGTTTTTCAAAAGTTCAGGAAATGCTATACAAAGATTAAAACATCGAGCTTTAGAAAATTTCATATTGTCTCACTCATTTGAAGAGTCACTGATGAATAATCATTAAATTGGAAATTTGCAGTTGTTCTAGATGGACCTGACGATTCCACTTCTGGGGGATCTATCCCTAAGGAAATAATCTGATATATAGAAGAAAAATATGCCCAAAGATATTCATCACAGTGATACTTGCAGTGCTAAAGTCTTGAAAACAACATAAATGTGAAAGTGGGGTTTGATGGTTAAGATATGTTATGGTATATTCATAGAATACAATCATTTAGACATCTTCAAAAAGTTTATAATGAGCTTTGGGTGACACAAAAATACAGGTATTTTAAAATGTGAAATAATGAGTAAGATGTCAGACTTATGCTTCTACCGATGTTGGACTAGGTTGTTTCAAAATACACTGCTAACTAGAAAAACTGCAAGATGTTGAAGAGCAGTGACTGATTATGAGACCACGTTCTGGAAGATAAGGAAAGCTCTGAAATGTGAGCCTGATGTTTGAGGTTGCCTTGTCTATTATTAGGTCATTCCTGATTCGGGAAGTGACAGCTGAGAGGCTGAATAGTTTTCAAAATACTTATGTCAAGGAGGACAAAAATTAGAATTAGGGTCTGCCAAGGTGGAGGGCCCTAGGAAACACTCCAGGTTTTTGGGTTGGGTCCCTGTGGTCTTAAGTGGTAGGAGTAAGGGTGAAACAGAAGTAGACCAGTCTTTATAAGGACTGAAGCCCAGATTTTTAATCTTCTCAATTTTGGGTTAGAGTAAGATGATCGGGGATTCCTACTGTCCCTAGCCTAGCTGCCTGCCAGAAGCAAAAGTAAGTTCTTTCTGAATCATCATCCATGGCTTAAGCTTGTCTATGTCATTTTTATGTACAGCATTCAATAAAAAAATAACTAGGCATATGAAAAGAAAAAATGCAACTGAAAGCCAAGAGGGAAAACTGACAATAGGAACATACCCATGAAGGTACAGATATTTGAGTTATCAGTCGTGGACTTAAGGTATATTTATGATAAATGTGTTAGAAGGATCAAAGACAAAATTGATAATTTTGACAGAAACTTGAAATGATAACGAAATAGAAATTCTAGAACTGAAAAAAACGTAAGAACTGATTAAGAACACAGTGGAAGGTTTAACAGCATAGATACAGCTGAAGGAGAGAATTAGTAAAGTGCAAGATAAATCAGGGAAAAAAATCCAGACTGAAGCATTGAGAGACAAAAGGATGGAGAATACTTAGAAAAGAGGGTAAGTGACATTTGGAAGATGGTGAAAAGGTCTTATATATAAGTAACTGAAGTTCCAGAAGGACAGGAGAAAGAATGGGATAGAAGGAATATTTGATGAGAAATTGACTGATACTTTCCCCAAACTGATGAAAATCATCAAGTCGTAAATTAAAGCTGCATAAACACCAGGAGAAATACAAATAAAATACATCTAGATACATCACAGTAAAGCTATTGCAAACCTGAGCCAAGAAAATCTGAAAAGCAACTAGAGAATAAAAGAAATTTTACCTTCAAAGGAGCAATGAAACTGACACAACAGCCTGCCTTCAACACTAACAGTGGCACCCAGACATAAAATGACGGAAAATAACTGTCAATCTTTTTCCAGTGAAAACAGCCTTTTAAAGTGGATACAAAATAAAGATGCTTTCAGGACAAACAAAAACTGAGAGGATTTGTAGTCAGGCAGACCTACCCTAAAGGAAATACTAAAGGATATTCTTTAGGCTGAAGGAAAATGATTTCTGAATAGGATGAACAGTGTTGGAAAGGGCAGTTATGTGGGTAAATATGAATGGATATTGTTTATATAAAGTAATAGTAATAGTAATAATGACTTGTGGACTTTGTAAGCTATATGGAATTAAAGTGTATGATAGTAATAGCACATAGTAAATGGAGTTAGTGTTCCAAGTTGTTTGGATTGTCTGGAAAGTGCTGAAAGTACTAATGAAAATTAAGATTTCATGAGTTAGAGTGCATGCATGTTATAATCACTAAGGTAATCAGTAACAGAGTAGTAAAAGACTATATTTGACAAGCCAATTGGGAAAATAAAACATACTTAATCCAAAAGAGGGCAAGAAAGGGGAAATAAAGGAATGTGGGACAGGAGAGACACAAAGAAAACAAATAGTAAATTATTTTATTATTTATTATAGAATCGGTACTTATTAGGTGAACTATGAAATTGCCCACATTTGACCTATAGTAATAGTAATTTCATAATTTAAATGTAAACAGATCAAATTTGTTAAAACCAAAGATTGTCAGAATGGATTAAAAGGAAACCAACTATATTCTGCATACGTAGAGTCACACATTAAGTGTAAGAACACAGAAAGTTTGAAAGTAGAAGAATATAAAAAACATATACTATGCAAACACCGACCTAAGAAATCTGGTTTAGCTATGTGAGTGAGATAAAGTGAACTTTAAGGCAAGTAGCATGTTGTGTTACTAGAAATATAAAGAGGGATATTTCATTAATGAAAAGTTCAGTTAACCCAGCAGAAAATAAAAAGGATGTTCAGAAATATACCGTATTATAATTGCATTGATGTATATATATTTTTTAAACTTTCATTTATTTATTTATTTATCCCCCCTTTTCTTTTGCCTCCCCTCCCCCACTCTGGTTCAAGCCATTGTTTCTTTCTCAGTCTAGTTGTGTAGGACACAGCTCCCTGACCCATGCTGGTATTATGGGCCTTGTGCTCCCTCCAGGCTGAGGCTGTTGGTAGCCGCTGTGGTGGCACTCAGCAGGCCACGGCAGCTCTGGCCGACTTCTGGCTGCTCAGGGCAGCCCAGCTCCAGGGAGAGCTGTTGTTCACAATCTTAGCTGTAGAGGGCGCAGCTCACTGGCCCATGTGGGAATTGAACCCGGCGACCTCGGGTTTAGGAGCACAGTGTTCCAACCACCTGAGCCACCTGGCAGTTTTTCTCTTGAACTCTGATTTATTATGCCACTTCTGATACTAAATTTCTGTAAATGTGTGAGTCTGTGTTTGGGTTCTCTTCTGTTCCATTTGGCCATTTGCTATCTTTAGTCAACATCATATTTTGAATTATAAGATATACTAAGAGTTGATAACACATTGAGTAAATACCATCTACCTTGTGGTTTTTCAAAATACGCTTGGCTGATTTTGATCCTTTTTTCTTCCATGTGGGTTTTCAGATCAGCTTGTTAAGTTCCATGAAAAAGCTTGTTGGAATTTTGATAGGAATTGTGCTGAATTTATACACTAATTGGGGATAGAACTGATATATATATATACACACACACACACACACACACACACACACACATTTTTTTAATTTAAAGTTTATTGGGGTGACAATTGTTGGTAAAGTGGCATAGATTTCAGGTGTACAATTCTGTATTACATCATCTATAAATCCCATTGTGTGTTCACCACCCAGAGTCAGTTCTCCTTCCATCACCATATATTTGATTTCCTTTACCCTCTTCTAGAGCCCCCCTCCCCCCTTACCCTCTGCTAACACCCGATACTATTGTCTATGATGAGTTTTTGTTCCTTCATTTGTTTGTCTTGTTCTTTTGTTTTCAGTTTTATATACTATATATCAGTGAAATCATATGGTTCTTTACTTTTTCTAACTTATTTTGCTTAGCATTAAATCTCAAGATCCATCCATGTTGTCACAAATGGTACGATTTCATCTTTTCTTACCGCCCAATAGTATTCCATGGTGTGTATATACCACAACTTCTTTATCCATTCATCTGTCGAAGGACATTTTGGTTGTTTCCATGTCTTGGCCACCGTAAATAAAGCTGCAGTGAACATTGGAGCACACATGTCTTTATGGATAAATGTTTTCAGATTTTTTTGGTAGATACCTAGGAGAGGGATTGCTGGGTCATATGGCAATTCTATTCTTAATTTTTTGAGGAACCTCCACACTGCCTTCCATAGCGGCTGTACCAGTCTGCATTCCCACCAACAGTGTATGAGGGTTCCTTTTTCTCCACAGCCTCTCCAACACTTGTTACTATTTGTCTTGTTGATGATAGCCATTCTGACTGGGGTGAGGTGATATCTCATTGTGGGTTTTATTTGCATTTCTCTGATGATTAGTGATGTTGAGCATTTTTCATATGTCTATTTACCATTTGTGTGTCCTCTTTGGAGAAATGTCTCTTCAGGTCCTCTGCCCGTTTTTCAGTTGGGTTGTTTGTTTTTTTGTTGTTGAGTTGTATGAGTTCCTTGTATATTTTGGATATTAGCCCTTATCGGAGGCGCTGTTTGCAAAAATCTTTTCCCATTCAGTTGGTGGCCTCTTTATTTTGTCGATGGTTTCTTTTGCTGTGCAGAAGCTTTTAAGTTTGATATAGTCCCATTGATTTATTTTAGCTTTTACTTCCCTTGCCTTTGGAGTCAAATTCATAAAATGCTCTTTGAACCCAAGGTCCATAAGTTTAGTACCTATGTTTTCTTCTATGCAGGTTATTGTGTCAGGTCTTATGCTTAGGTCTTTGATCCATTTTGAATTAATTTTGGTACATGGTGACAGATAGCAATCCAGTTTCATTCTTTTGCACGTGGCTATCCAATTCTCCCAGCACCGTTTATTGAAGAGGCTGTCTTTTCTCCATTGTATGTTTCTGGCTTCTTTGTCAAAAATTATCTGTCCATATTTATGTGGGTTTATTTCTGGGTTTTCAGTTCTATTCCATTGTTCCGTGTGTCTGTTTTTCTGCCAATACCATGCTGTTTTGATTATGGTTGCCCTGTAGTACGGGAGAACTGACATTTTTACATTGAGTCTTTCTATCCTTAAACATGATAGAGTGCTCCAGCAATTTCTATATTTTATGTTCAATAAAGTTTTATAATTTTCTTCATAAAAGTCTTGAACATCTTTTGTTAGATGTATTCCTAGGAACCTTAAATTTTTATGCCTCTTAAATGGCAACAATTAAAATTGCGTTTTTAAATTATTTATAAAATATCTATGAATGCTGTTTTGGTATATCTGTCTTGAATCCAGCAACCTACTAGACTGTTTTATTGTTTCTAGTGCTGTATCAGTTCTCTTAGGTTTTCTTTATGGACAGTTACATCATCTGCAAATAAAATTTATTTTTTTCTTTCCATTACTTATACTTTTACCACTTTGTATGCATACCTAAATAATATAGTTTAAATGGATATCAAAGTAATGTAGTCATATACATGTATTCATGTTGTATTTTGTTTCTGGTTTCTTCAGATCAGCTTTGTTTAAGAGGAGCATCCACATGGTAGTAAGTGTAGTGTATTGCTGTTGCTGATAATTATGCCACAGTTTATCCACTGTACATATATCCAATGGACATAATAGGTTGTTTGTAGTTTTTAGTTATTAAGCATTTTTGTAAGTGTACCCTAGTATACCTTTCCAAGCATGGATCTGCAGGTTCATGGAGCATATTAATCTTGAACCTGACAGTATAGAGCTGAACTGTTTTCCAAGTTGGTTTTAGCAGTTTAGATTCCCACCAGCAGTATTTGAGGGTTCTTGCTCCTTGCCAGTGGTTGGCATTGCCATTTTGTTATGTGTAGTAATAGTACCTAATCGTGATTTTATAATTTTCATTTTCCTGAATCATTAATGAGGTTTAGCACTGTTTCATATGTTTATTGGTTATTTGGATATCTTCTTTTGTGGTGTTCCTGTTCAAGTCTTTTGTCCATTTTTGTATATTTGATTGTCTTAATCTTATTAATTTGTAGATGTTCTTTATATATTCTGGATATATATGTCTGATATATATGTATTGTGGATATCTTCTCTGATTCTGTACATGTGTTTTTATTCTTTTTGTGGTGTCTTAGAGGTTCTTACTTTTAAAATAGTAGAACTTAATATTTCCTTTATGGTTAATGCTTTTTTATGGTCCTGTTTAAGATAACTTTTTCTCTATTATGAAATCATGAAAGATAATTTTTCTTATATTATTTCCTAAAGCTTTATGGATTTGCCTTTCACATTTAGGTCTGTAACCCATTGAGGGTGGGTTTTTTGTTTGTTTGTTTGTTTTGTGTGTGTGTGTGTGGTATAGTGTAAGGTGAGGGTTTAGTTTGATTTTCTTTTTTCCCTACATGTATCCCCAATTATTGCACTACTATTTTTGGAAAAGACCACTTTTGTGATGAGTTAAGAGTTTAGTATATACGTATAGGTCTGTTTTTGGACTCTTCATTCTACTAAGTTTTCTTTTCCAGACACAGAAAAATCTATGTAAATGGAAGGTACAAAGTAAAATGGTAGGAATAAATACAAAGTATCATTCATTATAACAAATACAACATGGACTAAACTCATCAGTTGAAAAACAGATTGTTGTATTGGATTTAAAAAAATCTAGTTGCGGCGGCCAGTTGGCTCAGTGGTTAGAGCGCAGCGCTCATAACACCAAGGTCCCGTTTGATTCCCACATGGGCCAGTGAGCTGTGCCCTCCACAGCTAGATTGAAGAACGACGACTTGTCATGGAGCTGATGGGTCCTGGAAAAGCATAGTTCCCCAATATAAAGTAAAAAAACAAAACAAAACAAAAAAACCTAGTTATATGTTCTTTAAAAGAGATCCACTTAAAACATAAGAACTCAGAAAAGTTGAAAGTAAAAGGTGGTAAAAAGAATTACCAGGCAAATTCTGAGAGTCTTGCATTTATATGAGTAGGAAAGGTATCTCAGTTAACTCCATGCTTTGCTGGGTCCAAGCTTTTGTTCCTGTCCCCTAGTGGTTGTTAAAACTCTAGGTCCCTACATCACCACAATTTACCTCCTACGACAGCCATGTTCTTTATTTCTGCCCTTAGGAATTTTCTTTATTCTATTGTGGGGTAAGCCACGCATTTGAAAGGAATTTGCCATATTTCATCTAGCAATTTTTAAGCATTTTTGTGGATGTTCCCCCACTCCCCAGTTATTTAGTCTTTCTTGTTGTCTGAATCATTAGTCTCCCATATGGTTTGAAGAACCTACCCTTCTAGGGGGACAGCTAAAAATATAAAATGATTGCCTGTGGGCAGAGGGGTTATGGATCATTTCTTATATTCTTATCCATTTTTCATAGTTCCGCAAGAACACATATTTTATAACATATTATATATTTTAAAAAAGGAAATTATCCTTAAGATCCTCCAAGTAATAGCCCTTCTTTTCCATTTGTTGCAGGTGGTGCGGTTGTGTCAGAACCCAAAGCTGGCGCTAAAGAATAGCCCACCTTATATCTTAGACCTGCTGCCAGATACCTACCAGCATCTCCGCACTATCTTGTCAAGATATGAGGGGAAGATGGAGACACTTGGAGAAAATGAGTATTTTAGGGTGTTCATGGAGAATTTGATGAAGAAAACTAAGCAGACCATAAGCCTCTTCAAGGAGGGGAAAGAAAGAATGTATGAGGAAAATTCTCAGCCTAGGTAATGGAGAATACTACACAAACACATATTCAAGGTTGGGACTGCCCAAATGGTAACACATTGAAGTAGTTGACTTGGTTTTAATTTTATGTCAACAAGAATGCAGTTGACATTTGGTTTAAACATGTGCTTTGTATAAAAGGTTGCCTTGGAGGATATTGAACCATTCCTAGCTTTGATAGATTTGGTTACCTCTGAAAAATTAGTGACTTAACAGTCATGAAGATGAAATGGAGGCAGTAAGTCCTTTAGAAACCCTGAAGATCATGAAAATTTGTGGATAGGTGAGAGTTTGAAAGAAAGAGGTTGGGGTTAAGCTGAGGTTAGGAGTAAATACTAAGAGATCAGGTTTTGCCAGAGCTGTAGCATATTAGGTAAGTTATCAGTATGGGATAATAGGGGGAAAAATTAAGCCAATAGTTTAGATAACTTTTTTTTTTCAATAAAGCAAAGTGAAATGACATTTACTTTATAGGTAAAAGATATTGGCAAATTCAGTTAATTCAATAAATATTTGAGGGACTATTTTATACTTATTAAATATGAAAAATTATGAGTATATTGGCTATTCTATATGTTACTAGCTTGGTTGTTGGAAATTACTGAGAGAAATAGGTTGATTGTATATATGGTATAATTGTGTTTGGTTTTGTTCAATTAGAAATAAATATTAACTCATTAACAAGTAAAAAATGGAAATTCCACTAGAACATTAGGGAATAAATTACTCTCAAGGAGTGACTTGAATTAGAGAGGATAGTAATTTTTGAGAGCATTAAGTTGGCATGCATTACTCAAGCAGCAACTTACTAAATGCTATCTTTGTAGCCTACATTTGTCTCTGTTGGTTTAGATTCTGGGAACCCTCGTCTCACTTAAAATTTTGCCCACATCATTATTCAGATTATCATTACTACCACAGATTACTCTAGTTTGGTCCAGGGTATCAGTTTTTCTTCTTAAAAAGATTTCTGGTGACTGAATTCAATGTGTAGGAACCTTTGTAACTTCTAGTTTATTCGAAAATGAACTTTATTCCTTTTAATTATTTCAATTTCATGACTTTTGTTAAAACTTTGACTATATGGACCTTAGCTAACTTGTCATTTTGTATTGCTGAGTTTTAAAAAAACAATTTTTTAAAAACCAGAACTTTAAAAATTTATTTGCCATCTACAATGAACTAGGTTCTGTCTAATTTTAGGAGGTGAAAAGGATTCTTCAGCATTCAGTTATGATGTAATGTGATAAATGCTTTAATAGAGAAATGTACAAAATACTGTGTGAACAGTTTGCCTAGTGACATCAGAGAGGGTGGCACAGAGGAAGTGTTATTTGAGCTAGATTTTGAAGGATAAGTAGGAATTTCTAGGCAAGGAGTGAAGAAAAGGCCTTTAACAGTGGCATTAAAACGTAGGCTCTGCGTGTTTAAGGTACATGAGCAGTCTGGTTTGCTAGAATTGGGTGAGGTACATAAGCTGGAAATACAGGTTGGACTTAGATTATAAAGAGCTGTTCTTTGACCTCTAGACTTTCTCCTATAGATAATCTGCTGCTGTAGAACAATTTTTTTCTAAAAGAGCATTTTTACAGTGAAATAAAAATTGCAGATGTAGTCTTAGAGCATACTGAACATTGTTTAACACTTTTTTCCAAGATTCATAGTGCATCGCTTAGAGGCAGTATAGTATACTGGTTAAGAGGATGGACTACTACTGCCTGACTTTGAATCTTAACTTTTCCATTTAGTTAGCTATGTGATCGATCCCTCAGTTTCCTCATATGGAAAATGAAATAATAATAGTACTTGTAGGATTTTTGGGAGTTATTAAATGAGTAACTAAATGTTTGGTGCTTAGAACAGTGATTAGCACATTGAGAGTGACAAGTGGGTTAGCTCTTATTATCTTCGTCATCATCATTGTTTTCGTGACTGGAAACGTAGATGATTGTATCAAGCTGAGTACCAGTGATACTGCCAGGAACTAATGAAGTACATACACCAGTTTTGCCCTTCCTAAATGTCTTCATACTATGCTTGCAAGTTCTTTTGCCTGTCTAAAAACCTTACTGTCAGTATATCTGTCTGTATCAATTTTACTCCCCCTAATAAGCTTTTAATCCACTATGGGCTTTGAGTTCATATAACCAGGTTTGTACAAGTTACATGTAAAGTGAGAATAAATAAATTTCAGGTGAGAATCAGATTTTTTTAACAAAGAAAAATATATGGCTTTACTATATGATCTTTGTGATCTGTATTTTGATTGCTTAGAGGCTTTTTTTCTTACTCAGTTTTTTAAAATTGAGGTACAGTTCACATACCATAAAATTCACCCCTTTAAAGTATATAATTCACTGGTTTTTAGTGTGGTCACAAAGTTGTGCAACCATCAGCACGAATTCCAGAACATTTCCATCACCCCAAAAAGAAACCCCGTACGCATTAGCAGTCCTCCCCATCCCCCACTCCTGCTCTCTCTACCCCAGCCCTTGGCCATCACTGAAACATACTTTCTGTTTCTGTGGATTTCCCTGTTCTCAAAGTTTCATATAAGTAGAATAATATAACAGTAGCCTTTTTTGTCTGGCTTCTTTCACTCAGCATGTTTTCACAATTCATCCATGTTTAGTACTTCATTCCTTTTTATGGTTAAATAAATTTTCGTTGTATGGATATATACCACATTTTGATTATAGACATTTGGGTTGTTTCTACTTTTGACTATTATGAATAATCTGTTATGAACATTTTGACTATATGTTTTTAGTTCTCTTGGGTGTATACCTAGGAGTGGAATTGCTGAGTCATGGTAATTTTATGTTTTAACTTTTTGAGGAACCACCAAACTGTTTTCCACAGCAGCTGTACCAGTTTACATTCCCCCAGCAAGTATGAGGGTTCCAATTTCTTACCAACACTTGTTATCGTATTTTTTTCTTTATTATAACCACCCTACTACCGTATTTCCCCGAAAATAAGATCTAAATAAGCCCTAGCATGGTTTTTCAGGATGCTCATAATATAAGTTCTACCCTCAAAATAAGCCCCAGTTAAGATTGTCAGCCAGACGGATGCATTTAGTACATCCGTTGCAACACACGATGAATGTGTTGAATTATAAAATGATAATTAAATATAAATAATATTACTGACATTAATACTTAAATGATAATATAAATTACATTTAAGTATTTGTAAATACCCAAGCGGATGCCTTTGGACGACAGGTAAACACCTATGTAAACAGATGAACTCGAGACTTACTGCCGAATGACCAATCGGAGTACAGACACAACGCACAGATAACGTGTGCACTTGATAAGGAACGGACCTAGTTGTGTCTAATATGAATCTTCATAATTCAGTACGTCATGTGTTGTAACGGACGTACTTAATGCACTCGTGTGAAATAAATGTTTTCTGAATTTTGGTGGCCTGCAATTTTTCGTCGCTTTTGTGTGGACCATCATTCTTAACTGTGATCATTTTTGTGCCATTCCTGTATCGTAAGTTTTCAGTTAACACTTGATTTAATGGTAGATTTAAAGGGAATAATATTTTGACTCCCAGACAAGATGAGTGCAAAACGAAAGAGCTATTCCATCGAGTACAAGAAAGGAACCGTGGAGGACCCCCGGGGCAAGAATTTTACCACTTTCTGCAAAGAGAAGAAGTTGGATCTCCGAATGGTCCGAAAATGGCGAGCAGCCTACGGTAACGTCAGCCAACAGGTAGACGAGGGAAATGCTAAGAAGCGCAAGTGTGGATCAGATCAGCAACTATATTTCCTGAGCTGGAAGACATCTGTGAATGGATTGCTGACAGGAGAGCAAAGGCTTTGGTTGTGCGCAGGGCTGATATTCAAGCATTTGCCCTCACAATGGTACCACAGTTAGAAATATCCCCAGAAGAATTCAAAGCATCACGACACTGGCTGGATGGCTTCCTTCAGCGATATGAACTGTCTCTAAGATTGACAACACTGTTCAAGCTGGAAGATACTGAAGTTATTAAACGTGCACTTGCGTTCAAGTCCTTTGTTGATGGCATGAACTTTTCTAAATACCAGCTCTCCAACATGATTGCTATGGATGAAACTGCAGTGTTTGTGGGCCAAGGATCTCAAACGACAGTTGATCAGAGGGGTGCCTCGTCAATCCACATTCCCTCCACTGGTTACGAAAGTGCACGTGTTACCTGTATTTTGGCAATTTGTCTGGATGGAAAGAAACCCTCACCTCTGATCATCACTAAGGGCAAGAAAGATAAGGTTGAATGTGTTTCAGGCATTTATGTTCTTGAAACCGAAAAAGCCTGGTGCACACAAGCAGTTATAAGGAAGTGGGTCGATTTAATGCTGCCACTTGTTTTGCAAGGTGGCCAAAGAGGTCTGCTAGTCTGGGATTCAGCCAGTACTCACCGTGCTAAAGACACAAAGAACTTCCTTGCAGAGAGAAGAATAGATCAAATAATGATTCCCACAGGAATGACTGCCTATCTCCAGACTCTTGATATTGCAATAAACAAGCCATTCAAGGACCATTTGCACATGGAAATCAATGACTACATTGAAAATAGAATGGAGAGAAATCAGCGTGGAAACTTGGTGAAGCCTACCCTGCAAGAGGTCGTGACTTGGGTGAAGAATTCATGGGATAAAATCACTGACAGCTGTGTTGCCAGTGCACTACGAGCAGGCTACACGGACAAGAAGTGCTCATTTAAGGAGAACTCTACTGCTCGACATGAGAGATTGGGGCCAATGGTTCTACAGGAAATGGAGTCGCAAGAAATTCAAGCTGGAATTCGGGGGTTGGAGAGTTATGAAGATGTTCCAGAAGAAGATGACATGACTGTATTTGAATAAATGTAGATTTTTGTACAGGAATAAATGTAGATTGTTGTACATGAAAACATAAGACATCCCCTGAAAATAAGCCCTAATGTGTCTTTTGGAGCAAAAATTAATATAAGACCTGGCCTTATTTTCGGGGAAATACGGTAGGTATGAAGTGGGAATCTCATTGTGGTTTTGATTTTAATTTCTCTAATTAGTAATAATGTGAGCATCTTCCAGTGTGTTTATTGGCCATTTATGTATCTTCTTTGGAGAAATATCTGTTCAAACCTTTGCCCGTTTTTGAATTGGGTTGTCTTTTTATTGTTGAGCTGTAAGTGTTTTTTACATATTCTGGATACTAGACTCTTACGCAATACATGATTTAAGAAACTTTACTCCCATTCTGTGGGTCTTCTTTTCACTTTCTTGGTAGTATCATTTGAAGCACAAAAGTTTTTAATGTTGACGAGGTCCAGTATTTTTTCTTTGGCTACTTATGCTTTTGATGTCATGGCTAAGAAACCATTGCCTAATCCAAGGTCAAGATTATGCCTACGATCATTTTGAATTAACTTTTTATACAATATATGGTGTATACTGAGGGTCCAACTTCATTCTTCTGCGTGTGGAATCCACTTTTCCCAGCACCATTTGTTGAAAGGGCTGTCCTTTCCCCTTTGAATGGACTTGGCATCCTTGTCAAAAATTCACTGACCATATGTGTGAGGGTTTATTTCTGGGCTCTATTCTATTCCATTGGTCTGTATGCCTTTCCTTATGCCAGTACCACACCATCTTGATTCCTGTGGTTTTGTAGTAAAGCTCTGAAATCAAGAAGTGAATCTTCCAACTTTGTTCTTCATTTTCAAGACTGTTTTGGCTATTTGAGGTTCCTTGAGATTGTTTATGAATTTTAGGACCAGCTTGTCAATGTCTGCAAAAAGCTCAGCTGGAATTTTGATAGGAATTGTGCTGGACCTGTGGATCAATTTGGGGAGTATTGCCATCCTAACAATACATACTAAGTCTTTCAATCTATGAACATGGGATGTCTCTCCATTTATTTAGGTCTTCTTTAACTGCTTTCAGCAACATTTCATAGTTTTCAGTGTATGAGTCTTTTGCCTCCTTGGTTAAATTTGTTCCTAACTATTTTATTCTTGCTGATGCCATTATAAATGGAATTGTTTTCTTAATTTCATTTTTGGATACTTTGTTGCTGGTATATAGAATACAATTGACTTTTGTATATTGGCCTTGTATCCTGCAACTGCAGAACTCATTAATTGGTTCTAGTAGTTTTATAGTGGATTCCTCAGGGGTTTCTACAAATAAGATTATGTTATGTGCAAATAGAGATAGTTTTATGTCTTCCTTTCCTTTGTGGATGCCTTTTATTTCTTTTTCCTGACTAATTGCTCTGGCTAGAACCTCATATGTTGAATAGAACCGACATTGAATAGAAGTGGTGAAAGCAGGCATCCTTGTCTTATTCCTGATGTTTAGAGGAAAGCTTTCAGTCTTTCACCATTGAGTATGATGTGAAATCTTCATAGATTCCCTTCACCTGGTTGAGAACATTACCTTTTGTTTCTTGTTTGTTCAGTTTTTTTAAATCATGAAGAGGGTGTTACAGGATTTTTATGCTTTGTTTCTGTTTTTACTTTTTGGGAGAGAAAAATTTGTAGATTGGTTGATTCAGTTGAGCTCAGTGAACCTGTTTAGACACAGTGCTAAGTCCCCATCTTGAGAGGCTAGAAAACTTAGTAGAAATGGACAAGGTGAAGTTTAATGTAGGTGAGCAGTCACATTTAGTTCTCAACACCATCCTGTAACTGTATGACAACTGTAAGATGACAGTCCTTGTAGACTAGTCAATTATAAGTTACTATGGTTTGTTAATATGTGATAGTAAAATCTTCTATTTTCTTAGAAAATCTAATGTAGGGGTAGGCTATGTATTAGTACCTAAAGTATTGTTTGTTTCTTAAAACCATATATCTACTCGAATGTCTAGAACTTATGTTTATTAATGTAATTTTTTGTCATACTTTTTGGTTTCAAGACCCTTTTATTTATGTACTAAAAATCACTGAGGACATCAGAGAGCTTTTGTGTGTTAGGGTTATATACCAATATTTACCATATTCAATATTAAAACCAAGAAATTTAAAAATACTTAAGTAGTTAAAATAACATTTAATGGGACGGCTGGGTGGCTCAGGCGGTTGGAGCACCGTGCTCCTACACTGGTTTGATTCCCACATGGGCCAGTTAGCTGCGCCCTCTACAGCTAAGATTGTGAACAACGGCTCTCCCTGGAGCTGGACTGCCATGAGCAGCCAGAGGTTGGGGTCAGCTGCCGTGGGCTGCCGTGGGCTACCATGTGGTGCCATGAGTGGCCGGTGACCAGCGTGAGTGGCCGGCAGCCATCGTGAGCGGCCAGCAGCTGGCGAGAGCTGCCATGAGCTGCTGTGAGCGGCCAACCGACGACCGGCGACCAACTGTCTCAGCCGGTGGGAGCGCAAGGCTCATAATACCAGCATGGGCCAGGGAGCTGTGTCCTACACAACTAGACTGAGAAACAACGGCTTGAACCGGAGTGGGGGGGTGAGGTGGAAGAAAGGGGGAAAGAAAAACCATTTAGACATCATGTAAAAACAATAGTAAAACTACTACATGTCAACATGAAAACATTTTTATGGAAATTATTTTTAAAGGAGTTTTCTAATTCTGCAAATCTTTTAAATCACCTCAATGAACACTTTGTACTTTGTTGCATTAAAATCCATTGTCTGTCTTGCACTTGGAATTCATCTTTTACCCATGCGTGATCTTGTAACATCAGGCATTGGTCCCTTGGAAAATATTGATTCACTAGATTATGTAGATTTTCCAACTGTTAACACCTCATTATACAATCACATTCATTTATTAAAGCTCAGAAAAGTTTTAGTGGGAAGCTGTTAAGCTCATGGTGGTGGATTTAAGTTTTGCAAAATACCAATTTTTGCTTAAAAACTTGAGTCTTATCACTGGCAACAAAAACCATCAGTTGTTTTCCTTGAAGTGACAGGTCACTAAATTTGTTTTGGAGAAACCATCTTCCAAATACCCATGTCTGAGTAAACATACTTTGTCTATCAGTCATTCTTTTAAGTAAAAATGGTGTTCCATGCCATATATGAAAATCCCACAGCTAACGTTATACTTAGTGGTGAAAGACTGAAAGCTTTCCTCTTAATATCAGGAACAAGACAAGGATACCTGTTCTCACCATTTGTATTCAACATATGAAGTTCTAGTCGGAGCAGTTAGTCAGGAAAAAGAAATAAAAGGCATCCACAAAGGAAAGGAAGACATAAAACTATCTCTATTTGCACATAACATAATCTTGTTTGTAGAAACCCCTGAGGAATCCACTATAAAACTACTAGAACCAATAAATGAGTTCTGCAGTTGCAGGATACAAGATCAATATACAAAAGTCAATTGTATCCTATATACCAGCAACAAAGTATCAAAAAATGAAATTAAGAAAACAATTCCGGGGCCGGCCCCGGTGGCTCAGGCAGTTAGAGCTCCATGCTCCTAACTCCGAAGGCTGCCGGTTCGATTCCCACATGGGCCAGTAGGCTCTCAACCACAACGTTGCCAGTTCAATTCCTCGAGTCCCACAAGGGATGGTGGGCTCCGCCCCCTGCAACTAAGATTGAACATGGCACCTCGAGCTGAGCTGCTTCCTGGATGGCTCAGTTGGTTGGAGCGCGTCCTCTCAACCACAAGGTTGCCAGTTTGATTCCTTGACTCCCGCAAGGGATGGTGGGCTGCGCCCCCTGCAACTAGCAACAGCAGCTGGACCTGGAGCTGAGCTGCGCCCTCCACAACTAAGATTGAAAGGACAACAACTTGACTTGGGAAAAAGTCCTGGAAGTACACACTGTTCCCCAATAAAGTCCTGTTCCCCTTCCCCAATTAAATCTAAAAAAAAAAAAAAAAAGAAAGAAAAAAGAAAATTCCATTTATAATGGCATCAGCAAGAATAAAATAGTTAGGAACAAATTTAACCAAGGAGGCAAAAGACTCATACACTGAAAACTATGAAATGTTGCTGAAAGCAGTTAAAGAAGACCTAAATAAATGGAGAGACATCCCATGTTCATAGATTGAAAGACTTAGTATGTATTGTTAGGATGGCAATACTCCCCAAATTGATCCACAGGTCCAGCACAATTCCTATCAAAATTCCAGCTGAGCTTTTTGCAGACATTGACAAGCTGGTCCTAAAATTCATAAACAATCTCAAGGAACCTCAAATAGCCAAAACAGTCTTGAAAATGAAGAACAAAGTTGGAAGATTCACTTCTTGATTTCAGAGCTTTACTACAAAACCACAGGAATCAAGATGGTGTGGTACTGGCATAAGGAAAGGCATACAGACCAATGGAATAGAATAGAGCCCAGAAATAAACCCTCACACATATGGTCAGTGAATTTTTGACAAGGATGCCAAGTCCATTCAAAGGGGAAAGGACAGCCCTTTCAACAAATGGTGCTGGGAAAAGTGGATATCCACATGCAAAAGAATGAGGTTGGACCCTTCCCATATGGCATATATAAAAATTAACTCAAAATGATCAAAGACTTAAGAGCGAAAAATAGAAAAGTCCTAAAAGAAAACAGGTAAAAATCTTCATGACCTTGGGTTGGGCAGTAATTTCTTGAGTATGACACCAAAGCATAGATAATAAAAGAAAAAATAGATCATTGGACTTCATCAAAATTTAAAACTTTATGCGTCAAAGAACACTAACAAATGAGTGAAAACAACCCACAAATTGGGAGAAAATATTTGCAAATTGCATATTTGATAAGGGATTAAAATCCAGAATAGACAAAAGAAGTGCTACAACTCAACAATAAAAAGCAACCTAATGAAAAAATGAGCAAAAAATATAAATAGACATGTCTCCAAAGAAGATACTCAGTTGACCGATAAGCACATGAAAGATGCTCAATATCATTAGTTATTAGGGAAATGCAAATAAAAACCACGAGATACCACTTCACACCCATTAGGATGGCTATTACCTAAAAAGGGAAACTAATAAGTGTTGACAAAGATGTGGAGACAGTGGAACCCATGTGCATTGCTGGTGGTGATGTAAAATGGTGCAGTCACTGTGTAAAACAGTTTGGCGGTTCCTCAAAAAGTTGAAAATAGAATTGCCACGTGATCCAACAATTCTAGGTATTTACCCAGAAGAACTGAAAGCAGAGACTTGAACAGATATTTATTTGTACACACATGTTCATTGCAGCATTATTCACAATAGCCAAAATGTAGAAACAACCCAAGTGTTCCTCAACTGATGAATGTGTAAACAAAATGTGGTCTATACATACAATAGAATATTATCCAGCTGTAAAAAGGAAAGGAATCCTGATACATGCTACCACGTGGATGAATCTTAAAAACATTATGCTAAGTTAAATAAGCCAGATACAAAAAGACAAATTGTATGATTCCACTAATGAGGTATCTAGAATAGGCAAATTCAGAGATACAGAAAGTACAATAGAGGTTTCCTACCAGATGCCGGGCAGAGGGAGAATAGGTAGTTACTGCTAATTCTGTTTGTAATGATGGAAAGTTCTGGAAATGTATAGTGGTGATAGTTACATAACATTGTGAATGTACTTAATGCTACAGAATTGTACACTTAAAAATGGTTAAAATGGTTTTCAAAAAAGATGTGCTATGAAAAAAAGAGACTACTTCAAATAAGAATGTAAACACTGCACAGTGCTCTTTCTGAGGACAACCATCATTATTACAACAGAAGTGCTTTTTGTGTACTTTTCATTTTGTCAACAGAATATTTAAAAAGTCTGGAACAGTTGAGATTTAATAAAATTAGTGATCTTTCCTTCTCCATCAAGGACATTCCTTTTTTCTTTTAACTTTTATTTATTTTAAGTGTGTTTTTCCAGGACCCATCAGCTCCCAGCAAGAAGTTGTTTCAATCTAGTTGTGGAGGGCGCAGTTCACACTGGCTCATGTGGGGATCGAACCGGCCACCGTGGTGTTACGGGAATCTTGCTCTAACCAACTGAGCTAACCGGCCGACCCCCATCAAGGACATTCTTAAGTGCAACTAGCATTTTGCTTTTACTGCAAGTTGTGGTGAAGAATACAGTGACTACATGTACAGGATAGTGCTACTGCCTTGATTCATGTTGGGGCACTAGCAATCTCACCCACCATTGCTTTATGTAATCAATGTAAATATCAACACAGTGGAAAAGACAAATCATGTGGTCTCTTAGTATTACTCTGGAAATAATTTTACCATTGCAGACCCCCTGAAAGGGTCTCAAGGTCCTGCAAGGATTGTATAACACACTTTGTAGCTGTATTAATATATACATTTGAAAAATGGCATAGCCATATGATAAGAAATTGAGACAGTAGTGAAAGGAAAAAGAAAGTGATTGACCCTGCTGTCATTTTGGTGCAGTTCCTTCTAATCTCTTAAAGAGTAAGCTTTTCATGATGGCATACTGCTTTGTAGTTCTGGAGCAAGGCAAACTAATCTGACTTGTTTGTAGTTGAACTATTATACATTTCAAAGGAACAGAATATCAAGGTTGGTAAATAGCTTTTAATAAGTGTCCTATGGATAGGTTGTAGCTGCTTAGATTGCTGTGTTGAGGGGTTCAGTTTGAAAAGGGTGCAGGGTGGCATAGAAATGTCTTCCTTGGGCTTGGGAAAGAGGTATGAGAGGATCCTAATTTGTTCTCTGTACTTTTTCAGTCTAAAATTTATAGTTCTCATAACATTTGAAAATTTTTAGTCGTATTTCTTAAAAAAATTTTTTGCCCCATTTTTCTGCTCTCCTTCGGGGAGTCCATCTGTATGTATATTTGGCCAGTTGATATTTCACAGGCCACTGATGTTCATTTTTCCCAGTGTTTTATTTTGGGTAGTTTCTGTTACTCTGTTTTCAAGTTAATTAATCTTTTCTTCTGCAGTGTTTATTTAATCTGCTGCACATCCCTTCCGTTTTAGTTTTTATCTCTAGAAGTTGGCTTTGGATCTTTGTAATGTCTCCCGTGTACTTAACACGTGCAAGTGTTTCTTTACCTTTTTGTACATATAAATATAATAAGTGTTTTGATATCCTTGTCTGTTAATTCTGTTATTTGTGTTGCTCATGGGTTTAATTATGTTAATTTATTTTTATCTTCACTAAGAGTTGTATTTTCTTGCTTCATTGCATACTTGGTAATTTTTGCTTGGATGCCAGACAGTGTTAATTTTACCTTGTTAGGTGCTTAGATACTTTCGTATTATAAATATTCTTGAGCTTTGTTTGGGACGCAGGTGAGTTACTTGGAATAATTTGATCCTTTTAAACTTTGTTAGTCCAGACCAGAAGAGCTTTTAATCTAGGGCTAATTCTCCAGAAGTCAAACTTGACTTGTATTCATCTTTTGTTACGGGTATGTATTATTACGATTTTAATACAGTTTTTTTCCTTTCTTAAAATTTGTATACATTTTTTTGACACCCTATGTATGTATATATGTATATATGTAGGTATGTATAAGTATATGTATATATGTGTATATATATATATTCACTAGATTCTATTTAATAATCATTTAGGATTTTTTAATCTATATTGTTAAGTGAAATTAACCTATAATTCTTGTGGTCGTTGATTATGGAAGTAATCAAAATGAGTCTTTCTGTATGTGTGAAGTTTGTAGAAATAAAAATTAGCTTTTACAGGGAATGTATAGCAAAAATTCTCCTGTAGGACCACCGCGGTGTGATGGGCATGCGTGTGCACACATACTCGTAAATGTATGCCGGTCTGTGTAAGGGTGAGGAGTGGATTTTGATGGTTTAATGGTTTTTGGTTTACTTAGGGTTTGGAATAGTCCATTTTCCCTACATTTGTAAGTTGAAGAACAGCGCTTGCCACATAGTAGGCACTCAGTATTTATGGAATGATTAAATTAGTAAAAAATACCAGAATAGAGTTCATTGTATTCTGTTACTAATTTACCTTTTGTATTTTTTAGTTGTATCTCCAGTTCTGTTTGTGCATTCTGAAGATTTTTACGGATTTATTACTGATTTGTCATGATAGATTTAAGTTGGCACTCTGAAGTAGCTTCTAAATTCCCCCCACCTTCCCGCCCACCTCCTCCCCACCTCCCTTCACCTCCCTTCACCTCCCCCCCACTTCCCCCCCCCACCTCCCCAGTATTGCCATTTTATCACGTTTTACTGAATTTAGTGAACTCAATAAATACTGTTCATTTTTTTTTTTTTTTTTTTTTTAATTGGGGAATATTTGGGAACAGTGTGTTTCTCCAGGGCCCATCAGCTCCAAGTCATTGTCCTTCATTCTAGTTTTGGAGGGTACAGCTCAGTTTCAAGTCCAGTTGCTGTTTTCAGTCTTAGTTGCAGGGGGTGCAGCCCACCATCCCAGGTGGGAATTGAACCAGCAATCTTGTTGAGAGCTCGCGTTCTAACCAACTGAGCCATCCGGCTGCCCCTATACTGTTTATTTTTGTATAGTGGCTCTAATGTATAAATTCCATATACGTTTTCCTGTTGAGAGGTATAATAGATACTACTGAATGGGTGTTAGAATTCCTAAAATTTGAAATCTGTGAGGAAGTACTAAGACACTAAATGCATTTTCATCAAGTCTGTGTTAAGAAACAAAGATTGTGTCTCAGAGATGGCATTAATTTCTGCCTTATGTGAGAACAACTATAAAAATATAAAAAGTTAAAAATATAAATAGATAAATATAGCTCATTTGGGACATTGACTGCCCAGTATTTCCATGTATCTTTTGCATGGATTTGTACTGCTTTTTATAAGAGAAGCCTGCCTCTGCTGTTCTTTTCCGTTCTGACTCCATCCTACCTACTCCCACACTCCTCCCAAAGGGGGAAACTCTAAGTCTTTTCAAAACTCCGTTTCAGTTTTTTTAAATTTGTTCAATTTTTATGGAGATATACTTGACATATAACATTGTGTAAATTTAAGATAGACAACACGTTGATTTGATAAAACCTCCATATCATTTTGATTGCCCTGTGTGAGGGCATTAGCAGACAATTCTATTCCCCACAGTGTCAACAGTCTTATACAGATTATTTACAGATCTGTTTCCCTACTTGCTGCCTCTTTCCCAAGTTTCCTGCTAGACATTGCCCTATTAATACCTTTTGGGAATCTCACACTCAACATGTCTGAACACAGAATATATCCTCTTCATCAGCAAACCAACTTCCTCTTCTGTGTTCCCTGAGTTGTGTTATATAGTGGTGACAAGCATGGACTACTGGAATTCTTGGCTTAACTTCTTTCAGCCTCGGTTTTTCATCTATAAAATGGGGTTATTGGTGGAATCTATCTTACAGAATTGTGAATGAGAATTAAATAATAAAATAGGCAAAGTGCCTGACACATAGTAAGTCCTTTAAAACTATTAGTTTTTATTAATATATTATTTTAAGATTCTACTCCCAGTTGCTTGGGCTCAGAGTTTCAGGTTCATCATCTTCTGTCTCCCGCTCAGTCATCTTATTTTCTTGATTTTACTTCTGCGGTAGCTCGCAAATCTGTCTTATTTTACTGCGCATGTTCATTCAAGCTCCCGTTACCTTTCTACTGCAGTATTATCCTAATTAATCTCACTGCTTTTGTCGTTGTCCCCTCTAATACTGCTATCAGTATTTGTAATGATAGCATACTGCTATCATTATTTGTGGCCTTAAAACATATTGGAAGATTGGATGTCACTCCCAGTTCTAAATCCTTAATGACTTCCTGCTGCATTTGTAATATCTCTCATATTGAAGATTATCTTCTACATTTTGAGTCCTGCCAGTGTTTTTAGTTTTGTCATATGCTACTATGATTCTACATTTTAGCCTTTAGCCACACCCGCCTCCTTGATAGTCCCTGAACTCTTTTACTGAGCCTTTGCTTTGGTCATTCCTTTGGCCTAGAATCCTTTTCGCTCCCATATTATCTGGAAATTCCTTTTTCCTTAAAGTCCAAGACGCCTCCTAAAGTATACTAGTTTTAATTAGTGGTTCTCCTACTCATGCTCCTGTGACACCTGGTTTTTTACTTTAGTCTCCCGAAGTCTGCCTAAGTGTGTGAGTCTGCTTTGATAACGGGATAGTCAGGTCCCTGGAGACTTTCTTTCCTATGTTATCTGACATTATCTTTGTTTATAGTTTCTTAATAAAAGTATGTTAAATTTGATAAAATACTACTAACTAAATACTAAGTACTACTAAGTAGATAAGTGAAATACTAATATCAGAGTTGTATAAAGACACAGAATCTTGAACTTGAGGGGAATTATTTTTAATGGAAAATACATTGAAGAAATGGCAGTGATGAAGATTTCCCTGGTTTTAATCCCTCCAGTCTTAGATTCAGATAGATATAGAAAATTCCGTGTTCTTTTCAAAGTTTTGAGAGTAGCAACATTTAGTAGCTACTCTATATTTGTTCAGAGAAACTATATGTTTAAGTGGAAATGGACCTCTGAGGTGTCATACTCAGGAGTTAAATAATGATAACTAGATAGACTTTTTACATATTTAATTAGATTTTGTTAGAGCTGTTTTCTGCTCAGTATACTTTGTTTTGTCTGTCTATTTATCTGTATATTTTTAAATTTATTTTTTAAGTTCATGGGATAAGCCTTCTGAAAGGTGGTTTGGTGGTTTTTGTTATTTGTTGTGGGAAAGGGTATGAGAAGTTTTGGAGATTTCTGCATTATGTTACTGATATGTTTGTATGTTCCTTAAGGAACTGGTATAGAGAAGTAGTTCTCAGTTCTCAGAGTTAATATGTTTTTAGCTGTGGACAAGTGCTCTAGTGTGTATGTAACTTACATAGTTGTCTTTCAGAACTTGGGTTGTTTTATAGAGAAGTCTGATTATATTCTTGAATTCTTTAAGAAATAATGACAGTACCATAAGTTAATGTAGCTTAGTTCACAAGGATTTTTAAAACTAGTTTTGTTTTTATCAACCACACTAAAAACCAAAGATATTAACTTACAAATGTTGTGCCTCGGTAGTTTGTGCTTTAATGAGAATGTATCACATTAATCATTTAAAAATGTTGACTCTAGTATAAGTGATCTGTTTTAAATGAGTTAGGAAAGAAGGAATATACCTGTGAAAAAGTAAATATTTTCCAGTAGTAACTATACAGTGGAGAAGCATGGCAAACACTCACTGCATTAAGTGAGTGGTCAAGGTTAACATCACCAGTTATGTCATATGGACTTTATGTACCCCCTGATACGATGTGATGAGAAGGGCACTTCACTTTTGTGGTATTTTTTAAATAAATTCATAACTAAACCCAGTCAAAATACAAGAAAAACATTAGCTAAACACAAATTGAGGGTTGTTCTACAAAATACCTGACCAGTACTCTTCAAAACAATTAAGGTCATGGAAAACAAGGAAAGGCTAAGAAACTATCACAGACCAGAGGAGACTAAGGAGATATGACAAATAAATGTAATGTGGTATTCCTGGGTTGGATCCTGGAACAGATAAGGACATTAATGGAAAAAAAACTGGGAAACCTGAATAAAGGCTGGGTTTAGTTAATAGGACTGTAGTGATGTTGGTATCTTAGTTTTGACAGGTGTACCACAGTAGTATATTAAGGGAAACTGAAATTGAGTGAGGAGTATATGGGAATGCTCTATTTTTGTAACTTTTCTGTAAACCTAAAATCCCAAAATAAAAAGTTTACTTAAAGCAGAAGTTGTATTTTCCAATTCAATTCTGCATATTTTATTGAATGACTGTAAACTGCAAGGCAGTGTGTTCACGACTGCACGGGATAAAGTATGTGAGGCACCTTCCCTGCCCCTGTCCTTAAGGAGTTGTTATCCCACTGGGGAATAAGACATCTGATAAAAAGGGGAACACGATGGAGCCTGTGCAAAGTATGAACAAGATACTATTGGCGGGGTGGGGTGGGGTGTTGTCTAAAGTTGGAGAGGAGACATTAAATGAAGACTGGCAAACCTGTCCGCCTCCCCCCAACACACACCAAGGAGACAGCATTTGAAATGAACTTTGAATGGGCAGGATTTCAGTAACCATAGTCATTGGAAAGGAAATACTGTGTGTCATACCAATGAGCCTGGGCTCTTGAATTAGACAAACCTGCTCTGCCATACTAGCTCTTATGACCTTGGGCAAGTTTATTTAATGTCACTAAGTTTTTGTTTCTCATTTGTAGAACAGGATTAGTAATTCTTACTTCACAGCATTATTAAGAGAGTTAATTGAAGTATACATGTAGTTTAGCAAAGTATCTGATACATACATATTATGCCCTTAATGTTAACTATTAGAGATGGAGAGAGGCATATATTTTTATAACACCATCACCGGGCCCGCCTGGAAAGGATATAATGGGAAAGGATAGAATGTTTTGGGAAATATTGAGCAATATATATTTAGAAAGGTGAATCAGGACCATATTGTGAGTGCTTTGACTTACAAACTGAGCAATTTGAATTTTTTAGTGGTTATTGGGAAGTCATTGAAGATTTTTGTGTAGGGGGAATAAGGAGATTGGGTCTCTTTTAAAATTAATTTGATAGAAGTATAACGGGAGTGTTGGAGATTATCATGTGGGCTGCTGCCTTTCCATATACTTAGTGAATTAGGTTAGCATCCCTGTAGCTTTATAATTCTATGAAACAGCGCGGGATGTTCTAGATTATTAATGTTGTGTGATATTAACCACGTATAATTTAGGGTTCTCAAAAGCAGGACCACGAGTGTAGTATCCATTATACTTAATATGTGTTTAGTAAAAAATGTCATTGGTATTTTTAGCTATATTGGCTTAGATAATTCCTTTTGTAAGTGATGGTTTTCATTTTGCCATTTTTTAAAAGCAGCTTAAGAAGATAAGAGTTAAACAGTACTGCATTGACTTCCTGTGAAGCTTTGTTGAAAGAAGTTCCGTTGTATCTATTTTTAAAGCTGATTACTGTGAACAGAGGATGCTGCTATTGAGTTATAAATGTCATCTCAGTATATTCTCACTCAGCATTCTTCAGATGACACTAAGGTTTTTGGAGTTTAATTAATAGGAAAAACAGCATAGTTTTCACTGAAATGCTATCAGTAAATGAAATACTTACAAGCACCGATAACTTCACCATTGAGCAGTATAATTAGTTTCTCACTGTGTGCGTTCTTCAGCCCATACCGTGGCTGAATGGCAAAGAATGGGTTATATAGTGACCTCATTTTGGGAATGTTTGCAACTCCAAAATGGTATATATTGTTGTGCAGCTGGTTTGTTAATCATTGTATTAAAAAGGTTAATGTTAATCATTTTTCCACTGGGAAGTACAGGATCATTAGGTCTACAAATATTTTTAAAATGGAATTCAGCCTAGATTGTTGGGGTTTCTTCTCCCCAGTGTTTTATTATGGAATTTTTTAGTCATACAGAAAAGTTGAAAGAATTTTAAAATAATCATATACTTACCATGTAGATTCTACAATTAACTGAATTATTTTTAAAAGGAAAGTTCTGCTTTCTTTTTAAAAAATCAAAGAAACTTCTTTCTGAGTCTTTGAACCATTTTCACATTAGACAGTTTTGAAATGGCTGAGATGATTTTCGATGTTTCTGTGTTATTTCTTCAGAAATTATAAAATTCTTTGAGTAAAATAATTAAAATTCTGGGATTTAGCTAATCCGTAGTGTCAGAGTAGATAATAGTATTTTAATTTATCAGATTAGATTAATTTCAGGCCCCATATACAGTTTACACAATTAACTGTTTATTTAAATTCCATAAGACATAAATTCATTTAAAATCTTGCAGGCAGGGATAAAATATACATTTAAAAATTATTATTTCTTGGTATAATTTCTAGTCCTTAGTCATATAGGGAAAAACACTAGTTTTCTATCTCTGTCTTTCTTCTTTGACCCTCTTATGAAATTAAACTGCTGAAGTTAAGGTTTCTTTTCCAATTTCAAATCAGTGGTATAGCATAAATTGATACATTTTTATAGATAGGGAGATTTTTCAGAATAATTGGTTCTAGCTTTTATTACATCTGAGGCAATACAGGCCAAGAGAGGACACAATAAGTTAATGGGAGATCAGGAAATATATTTTAGATCTGTAGTACTCTTGGCTATCATCATATATATTTTCAGGTATTCCTTTGTAGAAGGAATAAAGAAAGTATGCTTGTCAATTACAGAATTTATCTCTGATTATCAAAGTGGAGTTTCAAAAAAAATGTAACCCTAAGTGAGAATATCTTGATGAATACATTGGACTAATTGTTTTGTAGGTCATTATTTTTTTCTAGAAGACCTCAATTTTTTAATGTTCATTTTGCAGTAATTTTTTTTGTCTTGAAACTGTTATTGTACTTCTAAGGGATTTTCATTAAAACAAAAAAGGGTGGTAATACTCTCAGTACTTCTCTTAAACATTAATAAATGCATTTTAATATTAAGGGTTAATTTATCTTCCCATACTGTTCTTTTTTCCATTTCCTGTTTCTCTGCATAATACTTCTCGGCCAAGAGTAATAAGATAGCCGTTCCCTCCCCCCCCCACTATTTCGTGTAGTAGTAAGTGTACTGATCGGCATCATTTGAGGAATTTTCTTTTTATCTCATATTCATATAAAGGCTACTTTTCAACACTCTCTTGCTTGATCTGTAGAGATGTTGATTGTGATTCCTATCAAGTTGTACACTGTATTTTTTTTCTACTTTGAAGCTAAAACAGGAGCTATAATTGCTCCTTTAATTAAAATTTTTTTTTTTAATTTTATTGGGGAATATTGGGGAGCAGTATTCTCTAGGGCCCATCAGCTCCAAGTAGTTGTCCTTCAATCTAGTTGTGGAGGGCGCAGCTCAGCTCCAAGTCCAGTTGCCGTTTTCAGTCTTTAGTTGCAGAGGGCACAGCCCACCATCCCATGCGGAAATTGAACCGGCAACCTTGTTGTTGAGAGCCCGTGCTCTAACCAACTGAGCCACGTGGCCGCCCCTTCTTTAATTTTTAATATACCTAACTATTGGTGACATATATTAAGTTGGTGCAAAAGTAATGGCGGTTTAAAAGGTTAAAAATTGCAAAAACCTCAGTTACTTCTACACCAACCTAATAAATCTTAGTCCCTTATTAGCTGAAATTATACACAGAAAAATGTATACCCTTACTTTAGGTGTAAGGTCCATTGACTTTTAGAGTAGGATCTGAGTTGGAAAAGGACTGACACCCCTGTTGAACTTAAAAAATTGACACTACATCTAGAATTAGCATTTGATTATGGGGAAGTTGTGAGAGGAGAAGAGGAAGATGGAAGCTATAGAGTAGAATTTGCAGTTGCTTGGATGTATGTAGATGGTTAGATTTAAAGGTAGTAAAAATAACCTTCTTCAAATACTGAGTTAAAGAAAAACCTGTACTACTTCCTACTACTGGAAATTAAGAAAGGAACGTTTTCTTCTCAGGGCATTTACAAAAAATTGAACAGTTGTGCTCCTTTGTGGATCTTGAGAGAATTGTGAGAACATATTGTATGAGTTGAAGTAACTCCTGAGAGAACTTTGAAAAGTATTGATTGCCTTGTAGTAAACCCAAATAGCCATCATGCCTTAATCTGAGTTCACATGTTTAGACAGATTCTCCTGATTAAATTCAGCCCTATATATTCTAGACACTGAACCATAAGCCTAAGGCCTTAAACATGTTATTGAACAGAATTTCAACTCACATCAGTTACAAAATGCTGTAACCCCGTGGGCTTTTATAGATTCTTGATTTCCTTTTAAGAAGGGTGATGCTTGCGGTGCGCATCTCTGTTGGTTTTAAGAAATGTAAGCTGGCTTTTTGGGGGATGCATCCTTGAGTAGGAAAGAGTCTTAAATTGATTTTCAGTAGCTATTTTAGTCAGCACTTTGAACTGCTCTTTGGTACCTGGTGCCATTATATCCTGTGGTCAATAACTTGCCCTTTTTGTGTGGCTTACTTTACAAATTAAGAAAGCTTTCTGTCCATTATTTTGGTTTGTGTATTTTATCTCTGGTCCAGCATAGTGCTAGATACCTGGTAGATTCTCAGTGGAAAATTATTTGGAGTTAAAGATGCTGACAAGGCCCGGACATCCCTAGACTCATTTCCTGTTTTTACTTCAGACTTGGCTTAAAAATCAACACTCAGAGAGGTTCCTAAGACCACCCTCTCTAAAATGGCAACCCTACATGACTCTCTCATACCCTGTCTTGTTTTTCTTCAAAGTACTTTTATCCCACCATCTGATACTCCCAAGGGAATTTAAATGCCATAAATCCAAGAATTTTGTCCATTGTTGTGTCCATCCCGAGTACCTAGCAAATACCGTGTTCCCCCAAAACTAAGACCTAGCCGGACCGTCAGCTCTAATGCATCTTTCGGGGCAAAAATCAATATAAGACCCGATATTTATATTATATTATATTATATTATATTATATTATATTATATTATATTATATTATATTAGTATAATAATATAATTATTATATTAATACTATATGTTAATTATATTGTTGCTATAATAATATATTAATATATTAATCTTTGCTCCAAAAGACGCATTAGAGCTGATTGTCCGGCTAGGTCTTATTTTCTGAGAAACACGGTAGTAGGCAATCAGATGTTTTCTGAGGGTATAATGAAGGTTAGAAATTGTGCCAGATGCCCAAGGGGATATAAATACACATCAGAAATGGATTCAGCTCTCAAGTATACACATAACTTTAGTACAAGATGGGTTCAGATGACTAAGAACTGCAGTGAAAATGCTGGGGGTATTTTAGAGATTTATTACTTCTAGCTTGGCTTCTTGAAAAATGACATTTAAGTTGGGTCTTACTTCAGACCAGGGAAACAGATAAGCAGAAGCTCAGAGGTAGGAAAGTACATATAGTAGTACATACAAGAAACGATGAAGTATTCAATTTGGCTAGAATATACTAGTGAAGAACTAAGAAATTAGTTAGAAAGGTAGGTTAAGTCCAGATCAGTGGAAAGTCTTAAAATGAAAGCTGAATTTGGGTTTTGTCCCATTGACACTATGGAAAATTTTTTTTCCCTTCCTTAAAAGATGGTGAGGGGGCGGCTGGATGGCTCCTTTGGTTAGAGCGCGAGCTCTGAACAACAGGGTTGCTGGTTCGATTCCCACATGGGCCAGTGAGCTGCAACTAGATTGAAGACAACGAGCTGCTGCTGAGCTTCCAGAGGGGCAGCCGGGTGGCTCAGTTGGTTAGAGCGTGAGCTCTCAACAACACGGTTGCTGGTTCAATTCCCGCATGGGATGGTGGGCTGCGCCCCTTGCAACTAAAGATTGAAAACAGCAACTGGACTTGGAGCTGAGCTGCGCTCCACAACCAGAGTGAAGGACAAGCAGTTGGAGCTGATGGGCCCTGGAGAAACACACTGTTCCCCAATTTTCCCCAATTAAAAAAAAATAATAATAAAAAATAAACTTAAGAATAACTTTAAAGGATAAATATTATTTTTTAAAAAAGAAGACAGTTATATGTGGTATGGATTGGATGTGCATAGGAAGGGACTGAAGTGTGAATTATGGAGTAGGTAGATGAAGGGTAGCAAGGAGTGCATATTAGAATAATAATGTAATTCAATGGTAGGATTGACAACAAATGGTCAGCAAATTGACAAATAAGTCAGATATGGAGAATAAGGAAAATGGAAGAAGTCAAGTTGAGCCCAAGGTTTTGAACTGGTGGAAAGTAAGATGGTGGTGTCATTAAATACAGAAATAGAGAACATGATAAAAGAACAGATTTGAGAGGAGGATTAGTTCAATTTTGAACATGGTGCTTTGAAGTAGTTAGCATTTGAATGGAGAAATGTAGGCAGATGGAAAGCTACCAAGGTCTAGGGTTTGGGAATAATTTGCAAAATAGTTTTTGAAGCCTTGAGATTAAAAGGAAAATAGAGAACAAATTCTTGTGAAATAGCTCTATTAAGAGAATAGGAAGAAAAGGCAAAGAAAGAACAAAAGCAAGTAGGAGAACCAAGAGAACAACATTGGAGAAACCAAGGACAGATATTTTCGGGAAGAAGTCAGCTTCAAACCTATTTCTTCTAGGAAAAGCTCTATTGTAACCTAGGGAGTGTGAATATATATTTTCCGTCATATTCTGCTATACTGTTTAGCATAGTTCTTTACGCATTGTAGGTTCTGACCATTTAGCATATGGTGAGGGAATCATGGACTCTCACCTGCCAATCTTTAAGAATTAACATTTGGTAGAATGTTACATAAAAATGTTGCGGCTCAGTGCACTGTGTAGTCTAGTGTCCTCCTTGAGACTTGCAAGTAAAGTCATTGGGAATAATTTGTGCTGACTCAGAATCTCTCTGTGATACACGTATTCTTGATCTTTTCAATTTTTATTTTTTAAATAGTAAAAGTCCTAACCAGCAGTAAGTGAAGGATCTCACACTGCAGGGAGGAAAACAGTGACAGCGTTTAGGCATTGGATATGTGCTTGTATTTTTGTCTTTGAGCTATTTAGCATATGAATTTTTGATTATCTTCAAAGTTTTACCACTTTTGTAGCTGCTTTCAGAAAACAAATGGAAAATTAGAAACAGAATAACTTGCTGCAAGTGCAAGAAGACAAATATCAAAAAACCGAAGCTGATTTGTTGGTCGGCTGATTGGAAAGATTTCAGCAGCATTTTGCAGAAAAGTCAGGGCTAGAGAGACTTGGTTACTTTGGTGCAGCATTTTATCCAGGAAAGACAAAGATGAGACTGATGGTGACTCTCTAGTGTAGCATAAAAAAGGGGAAAAAAAATTATCCCTATTAAACAGAATTCTTAGGCAATGAAATTTGATCATGAATTGACTTGAAATTTTTTAGTCCAAGAATAGTATAACAAGTATAACAAGTATAACAAGAATAGACTTTTGAATACATAAATACTGATTATTGAGGCAGGGGAAAATAAGCAAGTGTAATCAGTAGCTGTTTGGGTGTATAACAATGTCTAAAGCATCTATATCTTGTCCTGTATGATAATACCATTAAAGAGAAAGAATCTGACTAAAGTACATACCCAAAAGTGGAAATATTATCTGGTGTGTTGCCTTGGTACTATGTGGCATCTTTATAATCACATCCATTAAACAGAAATTATTAGAATAAAGTTAACTAAAAAAAAAAGAATAAAGTTAACTAATTGTTAAAACATTTTATAGTGGCATATGCACTTATGTAGATATTTTTACATAATTTGGATGTTAACATTTCATTTTTGGTAAAGGAAGAGGAGTTTTTGTAAACCATACTTCTTTAAGGTTTGATTTACTGAAAATATTTGTTAGGTCTGGATGTTTAAATAGTCCTTTTTATTGAGAATTTTGTTTTTTAAATTAAAGTTTATTGGGGTGACAATGTTAGTAAAGTTACATAGGTTTCAGGGGTACAATTCTGTATTACATCATCTGTACATCACATTGTGTGTTCACCACCCAGAGTCAGTTCTCCTTCCATCACCATATATTTGATCCCCTTTACCCTCATCTCCCACCCCCCACCCCCCTTACCCTCTGGTAACCACTGAACTGTTGTCTGTATCTATGAGCTTTTGTTTTATTTGTTTGTCTTGTTCCTTTGTTGCTTTCAGTTTTGTATCTCAGATTTCAGTGAAATGATACGGTTCTCGACTTTTTCTGTCTGACTTATTTCACTTAGCATAATAATCTCGAGATCCATCCGTTTTGTCACAGATGGCACTATTTCGTTTTTTCTTATGGCAGAATAGTATTCCATTGTATATATATACCGCATCTTCTTTATCCAATCATCTGTTGAAGGACGCTTTGGTTGTTTCCATGTCTTGGCCACTGTAAATAAAGCTGCAATGAACACCAGAGCACATATATCTTTACGGATTAATGTTTTCAGATTTTTTGGGTAGATACCCAGGAGAAGGATTACTAGGTCATATGGTAATTCTATTCTTAGTTTTTTGAGGAACCTCCACACTGCCTTCCATAGCGGTTGCACCAGTCTGCATTCCCACCAACACTTGTTACTATTTGTCTTGTTGATGATAGCCATTCTGACTGGGGTGAGGTGATATCTCATTGTGGTTTTTATTTGCATTTCTCTGATGATCAGTGATGTGGAGCATTTTTTCATATGTCTATTGGCCATTTATATGTCCTCTTTGGAGAAATGTCTCTTCAGGTCCTCTGTTTTTTTTTTGGGGGGGGGGACGGGCGGGAGGGGAACAGGACTTTTATTGGGGAACAGTGTGTATAGTTCTAGGACTTTTCCAAGTCAAGTTGTTTGTCCTTTCAGTCTTAGTTGTGGAGGGCGCAGTTCAGCTCCAGGTCAAGTTGCCCGTTGTTAGTTGTAGGGGATGCAGCCCACCATCCCTTGTGGGAGTCGAACCGGCAACCTTGTGGTTGAGAGCCCGCGCTCTAACCAACTGAGCCATCTGGCCACCCGGGAGCTCATGGGCAGCTCATTGACTTCATTCTAGTTGGGGAGGGCGCAGCTCGCTGGCCCATGTGGGAATCCAACCGGCAGCCCCATTGCCCAGAGCTCGCGCTCTAACCAATTGAGCCACCTGTCCGCCCCTACCCTGTATGTTATGTGTAAGTGTATAGTGTCCTATTTGGGGTTGCCATTTCCTGCTGCTGTCTGTCTTTTCGGAATCCTACTCACAATTTTGTATTCTTTTGCTTTTTTGTTCCAGGTCGAATAGCCTCCTTCAGTAGTATTTCTTGTAGTGCAGTTCATGTATTATAAAATTCCCGGGCCGGTCTGGTGGCTCAGGCAGTTGGAGTGCCCTGCTTCTAACGCCGAAGGCTGCCAGTTTGATTCCCACATGGGCCAGTGGGCTGCGCCCTCTACAGCTAAGATTGTGAACAATGGCTCTCCCTGGAGCTGGGCTGCCGTGAGCAGCTGGAGGTTGGCGTGTGCTGCCATAGGCTACCGTGTACCACCATGAGTGGCCAGTGGCCAGCATGAGTGGACAGCAGCCATGTGTATGTGTTGAGGGGGGGTTTGGGGGAAGGCGGCTGAAAGTGGAGGTGGGGGGAAGAAAATTCCCTCAGCTTCTGTATGTTTGTAAAGGTCTTTATTCCTCCTTTATATCTAAAGGGTAACTTTGCTGGATATATCATTCGTGGCTCATAATTTCTCTCTTTCAATTGTTTGAATATTTGAATCCACTCCCTCCTGGCTTGTAGAGTTTCTGCTGAAAAATCTGATGATAACCTAATGGGCTTTCCTTTGTAGGTTACCGTCTTCTTTTCCCTGGCTGCCTTGAGGATTCTTTCTTTGTCATTAATTTTTGACAGCTTCAATACAATGTGTCCTGGAGAAGACCTGTTGGGATTGAGGTAATTAGGTGTTCTGTGTGCTTCTTGGATTCGAGGATCCCGTTCTTTCCACAAGTGTGGGGAGTTATCATCGACTATTTGTTTGAATATACTCTCTGTTCCCTTCTCCCTCTCTTCTCCTTCTGGTATGCCCATTATTCTTATATTGCTCTTTCTGATGGAGTCAGAAAGTTCTTGTAGAGTTCTTTCATTTCTTTTAAGTCTCAAGTCTCTTTCTTCTTCCATCTGTGTCATTTCCAGGTTTCTATCTTCGATGGCACTGATTCTTTCCTCCATCTGGTCAACCCTACTACCTAAGCTGGCTATTTCATTCTTCATTCCTTTTGTTGAGTTCTTAAGCTCTAGAAATTCTATTTGGTTCTTTTTAAAAATTTCAATCTCTTTGGTAAAATGTTCATTTTGTTCTTTGATTATGTTTCTGAATTCATTAAACTCCCTGTCTGTGTTTTCTTGCATCTCGTTGAGTCTTTTCAGAACTGCAATCTTGAATTCTCTGTCATTTAAGTCACATATTTCCATGTTCATTTTCCGGAGACTTCTCATTTTCTTTCAGAGCTGCCTTGTTACCTTGGTTATTCATGGTAATTAATGAATTATTATTTTTCTTCCTAGACATCTACAGGAGTGGATTCTGCAACATGTTGATAGGAAGAAGTATTTAGTTTGCTTTCCAGTAGGTGTTGGTGGAGTATTTTATTTTCTCTCCCACTGCAGCCTTTTATTCTCTCATGCTGTAGTGTTATATTTTGTCTTGCACTATTCCAGCTTCTCATACGATGTGGGGTTCCCTAGAAGGTGGGCTTCTCCTCTGTTAGCAGGTTGCCTGGGTCTTGGCACTGCCACCATGGGGGGATGTGGAGAGCTTCTGAGTCTCAAGCTCTTCCAGCACCAGATTCAGAGCCTGTATGTTTCAGTGGCTCTGTTTACCCCTACCAGGATCTGCCAAGATAAGTGGGGGCAGGGACAGGGTGGGTTGTGAGAGGTGGCCCAGAGCAATGGCGGCGACCACCAGCACAGCCGTCTTGCACCCAGTGTTCCTTCCTCTTAGCCAAACTATCTGCGCTGCAAGTTTGGGGCTGCATGGTTGCAGCCCTCAGAGCTGTAAATATTCTGTTCTTTTGGTGAGACACTGCTACCGTTCTGCTTCTAGCACTGGGGGGATAGGAATGGGGCGAGCTCTGGGAGGGTGGGGAGGAGGCGGGTAAGCTCCATGCCTAAGGCTTCCATCTTCTGCTCGGCAGTGAGGGCTTAAATCTCCGTTCTCACCCTTCTTCCTCAGTCTTTGCTCCGAGGTCTCTTCCATGAACGTTGGGTTTAGCCGTGTCATATGCTGATCCCTCAAGGCGGGACTGTGGGCCATAAGAGGAGCCCTAGCAGTCCGAGTTCTTCTCTCTCCCATGATTATGATAGCTTCGAAATCCAGCAAGCCCACAGCTTGTGGCCTGGCCTGCACATGGCCCACATCTCCGCACTTCCCCCCCACCCCCAGTTTGCCCACCTTCAGATTATTTCAGTTGCGTGTCTTTTGAGCTTGCCTGTCTGCTGCACAGGGAGTCCTTTGTGGAATTACAGCTGTTCAATTTGTTGTTAATTCCAGGGGAGATTTCAAGATCACCTCACCCGCCATTTCTATGACGTCACCTTATTGAGAATTTTAATTTATTTTTTATTTGGATGAGATATATGATGATTTTTTTAAAAAAAGATTTTATTGGGTAAGGAGAACAGGACTTTATTGGGGAACAGTGTGTACTTCCAGGACTTTTTTTTTCCAAGTCAAGTTGTTGTCCTTCCAGTCTTAGTTGTGGAGGGCGCAGCTTAGCTCCAGGTCCAGTTGCTGTTACTAGTTGCAGGGGGTGCAGCCCACCATCCCTTGCAGGAGTCGAAGAATCGAACTGGCAACCTTGTTGTTGAGAGGATGCGCTCCAACCAACAGCCATTTGGGAGGCAGCTGAGCTCAAGGTGCTGTGTTCAATCTTAGTTGCAGGGGCGGAGCCCACCATCCCACGAGGAATTGAACTGGCAACCTTGTGGTTGAGAGCCCACTGGCCCATGTGGGAATAGAACCGGCAGCCTTCGGAGTTAGGAGCATGGAGCTCTAACCGCCTGAGCCACTGGGCCGGCCCTATATGATGAGTTTTAAAACCCAGAATAGTGGGGTGGCCGGATGGCTCAGTTGGTTGGAGTGTGAGCTCTGAACAAAAGGGATGCCAGTTTGATTCCCACATGAGCCAGTGAGCTGTGCCCTCCACAACTAGATTGAAGACAGTGGGCTGCCACTGAGCTTCCGGAGGTGCGGCCAGATGGCTCAATTGGTTGGGGCACGAGTTCTAACAACAAGGTTGCTAGTTCAATTCCTGCATGGGATGGTGGGCTGGGCCCCCTGCAACTGAAGGTTGAAAATGGCTACTAGACTTGGAGCTGACCTGCGCCCTCATAGCTAGATTAAGGGACAGCTAGTTGGAGCTGATGGGCTGTGGAGAAACACACTGTCCCCAATGTTCCCCAATAAAAGTTTTTTTAAAAAAAGATCCCGAGTAGTTTATGCAAAGCAGGAAATAACATATGTTGCTTTTCCAACATTTCCTTTCTCTTACGAGTTGAGTGGTTATAGCAGTGCACAAGTTCTTACACTTATTTGTTGGATTCTCTTACCTCTCATCATAAAATAGTAAATTTTTCATGTTAGTTTATGCTCAGAGTTAGTAGGCCTGATGAATTTAAGATTCAAAGCCTCAAGATATATTATTGTAAATTATTTTTTCTTATTTACCATACAACTTGTATTTGAATGGAGGGAATAGGAGTGGACCTAGTGGATGCAACAGTCTTTCTGCCCTTTTATTTGCATCTTCTCTATGATGTTAGGGCAAAAACAGCTTCTGAAGCCTTTCTTTGAACAAAGATAACAATATCATAGAGTACAGTCGACCCTTGAACAGCACAGGGTTAGGGATGCCTGTCCCCCACCCATGCAATCGAACATCCATGTGTGACTTTGACTCCCTAAAAACTGAACTGCTAGTAGCCTGCTGTTGACCAGAAGCCTTATTGATAACATAAACAATTGATTAGCACATATTTTGTGTGTTATGTGTATTATATTCTGTATTCTTACAATAAAGTAAGCTAGAGGAAAAAATGTTAATAAAATCACAGGGAAGAAAGTACGTTTACCATACTGTACATATTTATTGAAAAAAAAAATCTGTGTATAAGTGGACCCATACAGTTCAAGCACTTGTTAAGGTTTCAGCTGTATTTAATATTGTCAACAGCATGTTCTTTCTTCTTAGTTTTGTATATCTTAGAATGATATTGGCCAGAAAACATACTTGAAGAGGGTTTTTATAAATGTATTTTAATGTTCATATATTAACACACTTGGTGAATTCAGTGCATTTAAGATAATAATGATTTTATATCTTTATTTAATTATTGTACTTCTGATTATTTGTAGGCGAAACCTAACCAAACTGTCCCTGATCTTCAGTCACATGCTGGCAGAACTAAAAGGAATCTTCCCAAATGGACTCTTTCAAGGAGACACATTTCGGATTACTAAAGCAGATGCTGCAGAATTTTGGAGGAAAGCTTTTGGGGAAAAGTAAGTCTCAAAATAATGAATCTGAACAATGAAGCTTATATTGTGGTTTTTAATTAATGAAATATTTAAAATGTGAGAAAACAGAAAAATAATGATTACGTATGTACTTACTTCCCAGCTTTGGTAAATATTAACATTTTTGACCCTTCCCCGCTCCTTTTTTTTTTTTTAAGAAATAAACCTTTGCAGATTCAGTTGAAACCCATGCTCTTTGAATACTCTTCTCTTCCTCTCTCTGTGCATTACGTTAGTTGACATTCGCATTTGAAATTATTTGCTACTGTAAACAGTGCTGTTGGGAACAAAATTGTATTTGTGCTCATATACAAGAGTTTCTCCAGAGTTACATACCTAGGAATGGAATTGTTGAGTCAGAGGGTTTCACATTTTCTGCTTTGCCAAATACTGCCTAGTTGTTTTCCAAAGTGGTTGTACCAGTTTATATTCCTATAAGTCGTGTACACAAATTCCACAAGTTCCACAATTTGGCTGGCACTGGTAATATGAATTGGTATGGTATTTTGCTTTATGTTCCTGATGATAAGGGAGATTGAGCATTTTTTCACATTTATGACTAGTCAGGATTCTTATTCTGACTTGCCTGTTCCTCTTCCTGTCTTCTCCATTTTTTTATTAAGTTGTTTGTCTTTTTCCTGTAGTAAGATAATGATTCTTTGTTACATTACAAATATCTTCTCCTAGTTTGTCTTTCCACTTTATTGTATTGTGTTCCGAAATACAGAAGTTTTAAATTATTTAGACAGATTTATGAGTCAAGCTTATGTTTTTAAGTATTAATTTAAATGTTCTTATATATCTGAAATTTTGGATCAAAGGACTGAAAAGGTAAAAAGCAATAAAATTTTTCAGTGAAATATACAGATTCTAATCTGTCTCTTTAAATGCCTTCTTTATTTAAAAAAAAGTTTACATATAAAATACAGAATAATTAGCATATTTTTAAAACCTAGTTGAAGAGGATGGGAATAAGTTTAACTTTGTACCTTTAATTTAATAACTACATTAGTAAAGAGTTCAAAATACCACTTCATCTCTTATTTTCAAGCAGATGAATACATTAGCTTTTCAAAGGTTTAATTTGTTTTAAAGATTTACAAAAGAGAAATCTCTTGTTAGCCTTATCTGGGGTTTAGTCACTCTTATGTTAAATAATATCTTTTTCATCTCTGTCAGAACTCTGTTCTTTCTGTACCTTAAACCTATTTCCTTCTGTCTAGTCCTTGCTTGGTATTGTGGGTTCCTCAAAGAACTCAGAATGTTTTACATAGTTTTAAAATGTTAGTTGAAACCCAAGTGTTGAATTAGTGAAGGTCTGGCCACAGATTACATTTATTATATAAAAAGAATAATCTCATCTCTCTTTGTATGCTTCTAATAGAACAAATGCCTGAAGAAAGATAAGATGGGAAATTAAGTTGTGACATTCTGCCAAAGAATATTGGAAAAAGACTTCTCTATTATTAATTTACTCATTAGAAAGTTAAGAAATATATCGTTTACTCCCTTTCTCCAATTCAAAATACAGCTCAGTTTCTTTAAGAGAATTGAAATTGATATTGAGAGCTTACTGTGGCTCTCTTTTCCTTGATTATAACAACACCCAGAATTATCTGTTACCTCACTCTGTGCTTATTCAACCCCGCTTCCTATCTCTGCCCCCCTCTTCCCCCCTACAGGACAATAGTCCCTTGGAAGAGCTTCCGACAGGCCCTTCATGAAGTACATCCCATCAGTTCTGGGCTGGAAGCCATGGCTCTGAAATCCACTATTGATCTGACCTGCAATGATTATATTTCAGTTTTTGAATTTGACATCTTTACTCGACTCTTTCAGGTAGGATACTAAAAAGTTGGTTAAAATAGTTATTGCTGCTTTTCTGAAGAGGAAGCTTTTAAAAAGATAACATTTGGGATCTTGCCTATTATAAAAGTATTTTTGTTAATTCTAGAAACTATAAGGAAAAAAATAAAACTACTCCGTATTTCATATCTATATATAGATATAGATACAGAGATAGATATACACACATATATAGTATTTTTTGGTAGAAATAATAATTTGCAATCTGCTTTATTCCCCTCACATTTATAATCTTTTTTTGTTATTAAATATTCTTCTTTTGCATCATTTTAATGGTTGTAGAATGTCCAGAAAATGACCTACAATCATGCACCACTTAACGGTGGGGATTCATTCTGAGAAATGTGTCGTTAGGCAATTTCGTCCTTCTGTGAACATTGTAGCATGCACTTGCATATACCTAGATGACATAACCTGCTACGTGGTATAGCCTGTTGCTTCTAGGCTACAAGCCTGTATAGCACGTTACTACACTGAATACTGTAGGCAGTTGTGATACAGTGGTAAGTATTTGTGTATCTAAACAAAGGAAAAGTACAGGAAAAATATGGTATAAAAGAATGAAAAATGGTATGCCTATATGGGACACTTACCATGAATGGAGCTTGCAGTACAGGAAGTTGCTCTGGGTGAGTCAGTGAGTGAGTGGTGAGTGAATGTGAAGACCTAGGACATTACTGCGCACTGCTGTAAACTTTATATAGGCACTGTACACTTAGGCTACACTAAATTTATAAAACAACATGAGACTAAATCAAGCACAAGAAAAAATGATGCATTCAAGAGACACAGTAAATAGGAGATGTATGAGTCTGCTTCCGGCATAACACAGCATAGTTTTACAGCAAACTTTTCTTTCCTAAGTAAAAAGAGTACACTCTACAATAATGATAAAAAGTATAGTATGGTAAATACATATACCCGTAACGTAGTTACTCATTATCATTATAAAGTATAACGTACTGTACATAGTTGTATGTGTTATATATACTTTTATATGACTTACAGCACAATAAGTTTGTTTACACCAACATTGCATGAGTAATGTTTTGACATGATGGCTGTAATATCACTAGGTGATAGGACTTTTTTTAGTTCCATTGTAATAATATGGGACCACCGTGGTATATGTCATTGACCGAAACATCATTATACAGTGTGTGACTGTAATATGATATATTTAATCAGTTCTCTGTTATTGAGTTGTGTATGTTTCCAGCTTTTCTTCTATTGTATTGAAATTCTTGACTGTAATATTGAGATATATTTATTGATGCTTCAAAAAGAACTCATTTTTTTTCTTTTTCTAAGGAAAAGAAAAAAATATAATGTGTGTATATTCCAACTTGCACAAACTTTTATTTGGAACTTTGTAGTTGCACATGTAATTCCTGCCCTATTTCTGTTTTTGTTTGTTTGTTGTTGTTTAACCTCACTATTGTTAGTTGGAACTGCTTTAAAATTTCTTGAATTTAATTTTGTTAATTTTTCCCTATAAGGATACATTCATTTCTTCTTAGCTTTTCAAAGTTCTTATCTCCCAAACATGTATGTCTTCCCTCAAAGTGACCATATAATTGAAAATTTGTGACAATAAATGGAGAACTTATAATTAAGAATTGAGGTTGTTTTTCCTTTTGTTCTTCATTGCTCTGAGGCTGGTTTTATATCTTGAGCCAAATGGTTTGACTGATCTCTTGTTTCCTTAGCCCTGGTCCTCTTTGCTCAGGAACTGGAATAGTCTTGCTGTAACTCATCCTGGTTACATGGCTTTCCTGACGTATGATGAAGTAAAAGCTCGGCTCCAGAAATTCATTCACAAACCTGGCAGGTCAGTGCCATGAATCAAAGAGATTTGTTCTCCTGAATTTTATTCTTTTGTGACCTTTGTTAGAATAGAGGAAATGTGATCTTTTATTAGTTCCCCAGTGGCCATGTTTCTGCAGTAGGATTGATGCCTGTTTATCAGAGGAATTGACTCATTCAGATCCTATGATTTGATAAATGCTTTCAAGTCCCTTAAGAATTGGGCTTATGTGTCTTGCTTTTTGGTGTGGAGTCATTGAAGAATTTATTATTGATGGTCCTTCTGATTTTTGTCTGTCTTGCATTCTACGCTAATATGAATATATGTATTAAAAATTTTGTTTATCTCTGTTCTCAGTTATATTTTCCGGCTGAGCTGTACGCGTCTGGGTCAGTGGGCTATTGGGTATGTCACGGCTGATGGGAACATTCTCCAGACAATCCCTCACAATAAACCTCTCTTCCAAGCACTGATTGATGGCTTCAGGGAAGGCTTGTGAGTACCTACTGTTACCATCTGCTTGAGTCCAAGAACTTAGGGGCTATAAAACTTCATTTATGACTTTATTTCAGGGTTCTTCTACAGAGTATGAGTCAGGAAACATATTAACAGGTTATATTGTTTTGATCTTCAAGTTCTGTAGGACATCTGTGTTTATTTAAAAGGGATTCTGTGGTTGAAGTTACTTTTTTCTAGTGCTTCAGTTATTACCATGGGTAATCATTATCTTTCTCCTTTTCCAACTGTTAACTTATTTTCAAGTCTATATTAGATTTAAAATTATACCAATTAGAAAATGTTGCCGGTTATTTAACTGGCCAACATTAGTGTTTAGATGTTTGCTCCTTATGATGTCCTTCATCCTAACTTCAATTTGGTTCAATAGCATTTCTTCAGGCTTTGGACTTTTGTAATCTATGCTAATGTTTATGACTAGGTTCTTATTTATTCCAGAATTACTATTCCTTTGGGAATTCAAATTGATTATCATTTGGTAAGCATTAAAAGTACTAACAGTTGACTAGGTATCAGAAAACGACTTGTGTTTTAAGGTGATTATGAAAATCCTTTTCCATTACGTATCATTTTCTACGGTAGCCCTGGAGCTGAAAGGGTGCTTGCTGAAATATCAGAGCAGTTTGATGCTGGAGCTTCCTGGTGATCTCAGTGGCTTAATTTGCTTCTTGCTACGTTTCTTTTAAATTGGTGTCTTTCAGTATTAAATCTATAAACTGGGGTATTTCAGGTCTTTGGTCAAAAGCAAATGCAGTTTAAGAATTTATGCTTTGTGGCCCTCCATAGGTTAAAATAAGGGTTGGCAAACTGGCCCATAGGCTAGTTGTTTTGATACAGCCTGTGTCTGAGATAGTTCTTCCTTTTTGTTACAAAAACAAAACAAAACAACCAAAGAAGAATATGTGACACAGACTTATGTAGCTTACAAAACCTGAAATATTCACTCTTAGACCCTTTACAGGAAAAGTTTGTCAACCCCTTGATTAAAAGATAGAATCTGTGGCATGGTGCCCTGGAAAAAAGAATATCAGTGTTTGGAGAATATCTTCTTGGAACTGTTCTGTGTTACTTATTTTTTAAAGATTATTTATTGGTAAGATTTATCTTTGCCCTTTTGTAGATTTGCCCTTTTACGATGAGGGAATGCCCAGATATTATTTGTCTATGTTAGCAAACAGTAATAAATTGGCTTCTATAAAATCCCAAGGTTGGTTACTCTTTTTACAGCTATTTGTTTCCTGATGGACGGAATCAGAATCCTGACCTGACAGGCTTATGTGAGCCAACTCCTCAAGACCACATCAAAGTGACCCAGGTGAGTTTTGTTTTATACCATAACCATATCACAAGCTTTTGTACATACTTAATAGAACTGACAGTAGAATTGTATGAAGTAATTGGAACACTTAAACGTTAAATCATTGACTAGATTAGTGAATTTATGTGTGTGTGGTTTCTCTTTAAACCACGTAGTTTAACATAGGACTAAGATTTGGTGATTTCTGTTTTATGGGAGAACATTGACCACTATTGTGAAACTTTTATTTTTTTAACTTTTATTTATTTTAAGTGTGTTTTTCCAGGACCCATCAGTTCCAAGTTAAGTAATTGTTTCAATCTAGTTGTGGAGGACGCAGCTCACAGTGGCCCCTGTGGGGATCGAACCGGCAATCTTGTTGTTAAGAGCACCGCGCTATAACCAATTGAGCTAACTGGCTGTCCCTGTTGTGAAACTTTTATATAAGCAAAATTTATATAGAAAGTACCAGTCTTTAATTTTTCGGTTTTTAGCATTTATGGTTGTCGTCATTCATTCGTTCAACAAATATCTGAAATAGGCTGAGTAACCTCTTAATTTTTTTTTAAATCAAAGGAACAATATGAGTTATACTGTGAGATGGGCTCCACATTCCAACTGTGTAAAATATGTGCTGAAAATGATAAGGATGTAAAGATTGAGCCCTGTGGACACCTCATGTGCACATCGTGTCTTACATCCTGGCAGGTATGGATGCTAATCATGCATTTTCTCAGCTGTGTAATACTAATCACTCTGAAGAACTGGGGATTATACATGTCCTTTACAGATAAAAAGAATGGCCTAGTTTGCGGGGTATGTTTTAAATTTTTGATTTTTTTTTTCCATCTTGAGGAAATGTATTTTCTGATGGATGAATATTTTAAGTACTTTCAGGTGTGTCTGTTACCATCTTCGGTTTCCTCTGCAGGAATCAGAAGGCCAGGGTTGTCCTTTCTGCCGATGTGAAATTAAAGGTACTGAGCCCATTGTGGTAGATCCATTTGATCCGAGAGGAAGTGGCAGTCTATTGAGGCAAGGAGCAGAGGGATCTCCTTCCCCAAATTATGATGATGATGACGATGAACGAGCTGATGATTCTCTCTTCATGATGAAGGAATTAGCTGGTGCCAAGGTAAGACTGTAATTTAAGAGATTTTGGCAAAGTCCATTATGAGTTGTGTTCTAGAGCTATAGAGCTCTTAATGACGTCCAAACTACAAGGAGTAATTAGCTATTAGTATAAATAATAGCTAATATTTATTGAGCATTTACTATATGAGAGATACCATACTAAGCTCTTTTCTTATTTTAACCCATATAACCCTATGAATAGGTTCTATTATTACTCTCATTTAACAGATGAAGAAACTGAGACACAGAGAGGTTAAGGAATTTGCTGAAGATCACACAGCTAGTAAGTTGAACCAATCAGAATCTGTGGCCAGGCATTCCACCTTCAAGGCCCATGCTCTTACTGTCTATATCCTAAAACTGGGCTTTACTCTTATAGCTTGGAAAAAATGAAAGGGAATAAAAGAATTGGACCCTGTTTTGCTACTGAGACTAGAATATGTTGTTCTTATGTTTTTTCTAATGGAGTCTGGGCATTAGAAAGTTAGGTTTGGTGGGGAGAAAGGAGACACTCTTAATAATCAAATAAATGACAACAAAAGTGATTGGAGGGTCATAGGAAGTACCGTGTAGAAACTAAACAAACTAGAAAGGCCCTAGTAAAAATAAGAGAGATAAAGGCTAAGAAAGGATGTGATCAAATTCTGCTACATCATATAGGGTAAAATAGGGATTTATTCTCTAAATCTTAAAAGTAAGGCAGTCCATGAAGATTTTAGTAAATATAGGACAAGCAAAAGGTTCTAATTTGCTGCAGATTCTCTAGTTTAGAATCTTATAAATTCATGGGGTACCTTTCCTTGGTATAAATGAAGCTTTCTTTTATATCAGCACCTGCCTGGCACATACCGTGTTTCCCCGAAAATAAGACCTAGTCAGGCCGTCAGTTCTAATGCGTCTTTTGGAGCAAAAATTAATATAAGACCCGGTCTTATTTAAATATAAGACTGGGTATAACATAACATAATATAATATAATACTGGGTCTTATATTAATTTTTGCTCCAAAAGATACATTAGAGCTGATGGTCTGGTTTCTGGTTAGGTCTTATTTTCAGGAAAACACGGTAGTAGGTGCTCAATAAACATTGAAAGAATGAATTTTATCTCTTAAATGATTATATCCAGTGTATCTCCTCCTTTGTGTCCTCAATGTCACTGCCTTATTTCAGGCTCGCATCATCATCTGTTCTCTCTGCTACCAGAGTCACTGATCTACAAAACAAACCTGACCACCTCATTCCTTTGCCTCACACTCTTTGATGACTCTCTTTACTTAAGAGGTTAAATCCACTCTCCTTTCCAGGCACTTTGCACTGATAATCCTTTCTGCTTTATCATTTGTGGTCAAGCAAGGCTGAACCACTAAAAGCTTTTCTATGCTTTTGTCTTGGTAGTTTCTATGTAATTTAGCTGTTTTCATTTCCTAGGAAACCTTTCTAGACTGCACCCTGCTTTCCCCACCCCCAACTCGTATGTATTTACACACATATAATCTAGGTTTGGCCAGGTGTTTCTGAGATGCTGTGAATATGTCTGCTGTAGAATTTATCTCTTTGTAATAATTTATTAAATGTATTTCCTATTATATTTTAAGTTCTACCGTGTTCCCCTGAAAATAAGACCTAGCCGGACAGTCAGCTCTAATGTGTCTTTTAGAGCAAAAATTAATATAAGACCTGGTCTTATTTTACTATAATAAAGACCGGGTAATATAATATAAATATTATAAATATCATTATATAATATATAATATATATAACACTGGGTCTTATTTTACTGTAAGACCAGGTTTTTTATTAATTTTTACTCCAAAAGACTCATTAAAGCTGATTGTCCAACTAGGTCGTATTTTTGGGGAAACACGGTAGAAGGAAAGACCCATGTTTCATTTGTAATCGGCTACTCAAAATTGAGCATATAACAATTACTTTGAATGTTTGGCTGGGAACTGAAAACACTTCAAAGCAGGAATTGATCAATTTATCTATGCTATATCAGTAATGGATAGTTGAAGAAACCTGAACCATTTGGTACATTTTTGTTTTTTGAAGTTGACAGTAGTCTTGGGCTTTTTAAATAGGTTCTTTGGTTCCTTTTTAAGAGATTTGTTTGATCTCTATAGCAGTTTTATGTTTTTGTATAGATTGCTCTCTGTTTACTCGTGAAAACTTACTGGTAACTCCTGGAATATTAAGGAAGCTGAATAATAAGATAAAGAGTGATGCTTCATATATGTATTTATTTGAAATTTAAATACCCCTTTTTCTTCATGAATTTTTATAGTTAGTAATAATACTCATTGTGGGGAAACAGGCACTTACATTCAGTGGGTACAAATTAGTTCAACCTTTTTGGAGGACAATTTGAAATCTATCAAAATATATAACATTCACAGTTTGAATTATTAGCAGTACCATTTCTAGGAATTTATTGTAAAGAAATACTCAGACAAGTGCATAAAGCTATAGATGTACTTATTCTTACTGCATTATTTGTAATAATAAGAAATTAGAAACAACCTACATGTCCACATGTGTTAATATTTGGTTGCTGCCACAAAAAATTACTACAAATTTAGCAGCTTAAAACAACATATGAGGTCTGACAATTAAGTTCACGAACTCATCGTAGGAAAAGTGCTACATGCCTCATTGCTAAATATCATTATGGTCACCTTCGAAGTACTCCCCTTGGGAAGCTGTGCGCCAACGCCAGTGCCTAGTCCATCCTTCAAAGCAATTTTGGAACTTTTTCTGGAATGGCCATCAGAGCTGTCATCCTGAATGTCATCAAAATGTCTTCCTTTCAATTTTTCCTTTATCATCAGGTAATGAAAGAAGTCATTGGGGGCCAGATCGGGTAAGTAAGAAGGGTGTTCTAATAGAGTTGTTTGTTTACTGGCTAAAAACTCCCTCACAGACAGTGCCGTGTGAGCTGGTGCATTGTCGTGATGCAAGAGCCATGAACTGTTGGCAAAAAGTTCAGATTTCATATAACTTTTTCATGCAGCCTTTTCAGCACTTCCAAATAGTAAACTTGGTTAACTGTTTGTCCAGTTGGTACAAATTCATAATGAATAATCCCTCTGATATCAAAAAAGGTTAGCAGCATCATTTGACTCTTGATTTGGGCTCACGGAACTTTTTTGGTCGTGGAGAATTGTCTGACTTCCATTGTGCACTTTGACGCTTTGTTTCAGGGTTGTAGAGGTACACCCATGTTTCATCACCAGTGATAACATGGTCCAAAACATTGTCTTGCCTCTCCGAAAGGTCTTGGCAAACTTCGACTCTCCTTTGCTTTTGTTTATCAGTGAGCTCCTTCGGGACCATTTTTGCACACACCTTTCTCATGCCAAGATTTTCAGTTAAGATTTTCCTGTCTATCGATGTTTACTTGGTCTGCTATGCTTCTCACAGTTAGCCGACGATTTTGTCGCACAATTCGATGAATTTTTGCAATGTTTTCATCAGTTCTGCTCTTTACTGGCCGCCTTGACCTCTCTTCATCCGTGACATGTTCTCTCCCTTCAGAAAAGCATTTAATCCATTCATATAGTGCTGTTTTCTTCATGGCATTATCCCCATAAACTTGGACTGACATGTGACTGATATCACTGCCACTCTTGCCAAGTTTAACAAGAAATTTAATGTTTTTCGTTGCTCTAATTCAAGCTCAGACATTCTCATGACGACACACAAAAAACACACAATAATGAACGCCACTCAGCAAGACCACCACACGTCGACACGATCACAGCTGTGAGACACTTATATACCAAGGTTATGAAAGCTTACCGAGCTGTTTGTACAGTGCTGCCAATGTAAGAGTACGGTGGCAAATTCACGAACTTAATGGTCAAACCTCATATTCTCCTATAATTCTGTAGGTCAGAATTCCAACACATGTCCCATCAGGCTAAAATCAGGGTATCATTAGGCTGGTATTCCTTTCTGGAGGCCCTAGAGGAGGATCTATTTCCTTGCTCATTTGGGTTTGGCAGAATTTCGTTCCTTGCCAGGATTAAGATCCTTGTTTCCTTGCTGATTCTCAGCTGACAGTATTCCCAGCTTCAAGGGGCCAACCTCATTCTTTGGCTCCAGGACTCCTTTAATTTGACCTCTCGGAGGTTCTCTGGTTTTCAGGACTCATGTGATTAGATTGGGCCCACCCCCGATAATCCAGGATAATTCCCCTATCTCAAGATCATACACATCCTTAATCACATTAGCAAAATTCCTTTTGCTAGATAGGGCAATACATTCACAGATTCTGGGGGGGCAGGGAATGATTATTCTTATTACAGTCCATATAATGGAATGCTCTGCAGAATGAGTTCAGTTTACATATACATAAGTAGAAAGCTATCTAATGTATATCAAGTTTAAGAAACAACTGTATACTATGTATAGTATAACCTTATTTCTGTAAAAAAATTTTGGTTGTAAAAAAACTTTTTTAACATGCATAGGGGAAAAAATTGGAAGACTCCACAGCAAATTACTATTATTTCTGATGATACAAGTTCAGAGGGCTTTAATTTTATAGAATATTTGAATTGTATTTTGCACATGTTACTTTTACAAAGCTTTTATTGTGCTATGTAAGTAGCTCTGTGTTGAATGCTATATGGAATAAGAAACCTAAGACAAAGGCCCACAAGAAGCTAGTAGTTTTATTTGGGAAGAGAATATGTATGCAGGTGAAACACTAACACAAGGCAGACAGTATATATTGTTCTCAGTTGTTCGGTACACACTCTTAAGTCCTATAGGACTTTAGAGGAAAGAAGGAAATAAACACTTTTTTCCAAAGCTGATAAATGTGAATGATATTAAATTTACTCACTTAAATTAAAGTGATAAATATACACTGTAAAAATTCAAGTAGAGAAAAAATATCTTCATGTATTGTATTGTCACTTTGCTATTTGGGAATTTAGTCCCTTAATGGACATTCATATTGTTTCTATGCTTATACATATTGGTATTATTTTGTATGTCTAACTGTAGGGTAAATTTCTAGCAGTGTAATTTCCAGATAAAAGATTCTTTTATGGAAAAATTTAAACTCTGATAGCGCACAAGGATATAATTAGGGCAGGGGCACATGGACATTTTACAGTGACAGTGGTATTTCACTTCTTAGCTGAATGGTAGGTACTTGGTGGCTGTTTTGTTTTATTCTGTATATCTTATAGTATGTATAAGGTATGAATAAAATATTTGAGTTCAAATATTTAATTTTTGATAGATTTTAAAAAAATGTTTTATTTTTCAATTACACTTGACATAAAAATATTATAGTAGTTTCAGGTGTACACTGTAGTGATTAGACATTTACAAAGTGTGATAAAAATATGGGAATATTTAAATTTAAAAATGTATTACAATAAAAGACACATTGCTATTTATCCCCTTCAAAATACTCCCTTTCGCTTCAAGTACTCTTATCCCATCGTTCTTGCCACTTTCTGAAGCAGTTCTGGAAGTCCTCTTAAGTGTCTTTAGTTGTGCTGTTGTGGCTGCCTCGATGTCCTGAATCAATTTAAAATGTTTATTTTTCATGGTCATTTGACTTTGGGGAAGAGCCAGAAGTCACACGGTGCCAGATCCAGTGAATAAAATGGATGAGGACACACCTTAATGTTTTGATTTGATAGAAATTGCCGTACCAGAAGCAATGTGTGACATGGAGCGTTGTCATGATGGAGGATGAAACGAAGACACTCATGAAAGAAGACTTCCAGAACTGCTTCAGAAAGTGGCAAGAATGATGGGATAAGTGTGTTTGAAGTGAGGGGGAGTATTTTAAAGGGCAACGTGTCTGTTACTGTAATACATTTTTAAAATTTAAACAATTTAAAAAAAAAAGATTTTATTGGGGAAGGGGAACAGGACTTTATTGGGGAACAGTGTGTACTTCCAGGCCTTTTTTCCAAGTCAAGTTGTTGTCCTTTCAGTCTTAGTTGTGGAGGGCGCAGCTCAGCTCCAGGTCCAGTTGCCGTTTTCTAGTTGCAGGGGGCACAGTCCACCATCCCTTGCGGGAGTCGAACCGGCAATTTTGTGGTTGAGAGGATGCGCTCCAACCAACTGAGCCATCCGGGAGCTCAGCGGCAGCTCAGCTCAAGGTGCCATGTTCAATCTTAGTTGCAGGGGGCGCTGCCCACCATCCCTTGCGGGAGTCGAGGAATTGAACTGGCAACCTTGTGGTTGAGAGCCCTTGCTCCAACCAACTGAGCCATCTGGGAGGCAGCTCAGCTCAAGATGCCGTGTTCAATCTTAGTTTCAAGGGGCGGATCCCACCATCCCTTGCGGGACTCGAGGCGTTGAACTGGCAACCTTGTGGTTGAGAGCCCACTGGCCCATGTGGGAATCGAACCGGCAGCCTTTGGAGTTAGGGGCATGGAGTTCTAACCACCTGAGCCACCGGGCCGGCCCCTAAACAAATATTTTTTGATCGCACCTGTATATAACTTATAAAATAATCACCCTGATAAATCTAGTACCCATCTGACACCATACAGTTATTACAGTATTATTGACTGTATTCCCTATGCTGTACTTTACATCCCCATTACTATTTTGTAACTACCAATTTGTACCTCTTAATCCCTTCCTCCATTTACAACGGGCAACCATCAAAATATTCTCTGTATCTATGAGTTTGTTTCTGTTTTGTTTATTTTGTTTTTTAGATTCTACATATAAGTGAAATAATATGGAATTTGTCTTTCTCTGACTTATTTTACTCACCGTAATACCTTCTAGGTCCATCCATGTTATTGCAGATGGCAAGATTTCATTCTTTTTTATGGCTGAGTAATGCTCCGTTGTATATATGTACCACTTCTTTATCCATTCATCTGTTGATGGACACTTACATTGCCTCCATATCTTGGCTATTGTAAATAATGCTGCAATGAACATATGGATGCATATATGCCTTTGAAGTAGTGTTTTGGGTTTCTTTGGATAAATACCCAGAAGAGGGATTACTGGGTTCTTCTTTGTGTCTTCTTTGCCTTTGTTTTAAAGTCTGATTTGTCTGATATAAGTATTGCTACGCCAGATTTTTGTTTATTTGTTTCCATTTTTATGAAGTATCCTTTTTAATCCCTTTACTTTTGGTCTGTGTGTGTCTTTTGATCTGAAGTGAATCTCTTATACGCAGCATATGTGAGAGTCTTATTTTCTTTTTTTTTCCCCCCTTCTCCCACCCCCCACCCCCACTCCAGTTCAAGCCATTGTTTCTCAATCTAGTTGTGTAGGACACAACTCTCCCTGGCTCATGCTGGTATTATGGGCCTTGTGCTCCCCCTGGCTGAGGCAGTTGGTCGACCTGTCGCCAGTCGTCGGTTGGCTGCTCATGGCAGCTCTCGCCTGCTGGCTGCTCACAATGGCTGCTGGCTGCTCACAATGGCTGCCAGCTACTCACGCTAGACACCGGCCACTCATGTTGGTCACTGGCAGCACATGGTAGCCCACGGCAGCAGACAGCAGCCTGTGGCAGCTCACAGCAGCTCACACCGACCTCTAGCTGCTCACAGCAGCCTGCTCCAGGGAGAGCTGTTGTTCACAATCTTAGCTGTAGAGGGCGCAGCTCACTGGCCCATGTGGGAATTGAACCAGCAACCCTGTTGTTAAGAGCTCGCGCTCTAACCAACTGAGTCATCTGGCCACCCCTTGATTCTTTAATATTAGCTATCTGTTCACTTCAGGTATTGTAGGAAAAGATTTAGGTGTCTTATTATCTCCCTCCTTCCTACTCCATATCTTCCCACTATATTTATCTGAACATTTTTTTGGCTAAATCCAAACATATATTCAGTGTTTAAATGATTTTGCTCCCTAGTGTGCCAAGTAATATAATAACTATAATATAATTACTTTTGCTTTTCCTGGGATAATCACTTTATTTTTATTTCCTTAGTTTTCAGTTTGTACCTGTCACTACCAAGTCCTACCATATTGTCAAACATCCTCTCAATGTAATTATTTATGAAGTAAATTCTATTAATACAGAATAATAAACATTATTATGGGGTGCTGCATTCCCCATCACCCTGAAGTCTCCCCTTGCCATCATCACGGGACTTCATTACCTCCCCTGTGTGTTGGAGTGCCTATTTCTTGGCTCTCATGTTTTCCTTCTTTCACTTGACTTCCTTATTTGGTGGAATATGTCCTCAGAATAGCTTTCTGTGAAAAGGTGAGAGGTGTAATTTTTTGAGATGTTTGATACCTTAACATGCCTTTAAATCAACCCTCAAAATCTGGCTAGTTATAGAATTCTAGGTTGAAAATAATTCAACTCAAAATTGTTATGGCTTCAATTCACTTGACTTCTACTTTCTGGTGTAATTTTGCTCTTTGGTGCCCTCTTTCCTTCCGTCCCCAGAAACTTATAGGATATTTTCCTTATCCTTGATTCCCTGAAAATTTAAGGATGTGGGTTTTTTTTAAAACTTTATTTATTTTTAAGGAGGGCGCAGCTCACAGTGGCCTATGTGGAGATCAAACCTGCAACCTTGGTGTTGTCAGCACCATGCTCTAACCAACTGAACTAACCGGCCACCCCCAAGGATGTGTTTTGTTTGTTTATTTGTTATGGGTTTCTTTTCCTTCATTGGGCTAGCTATGCAGTGAACCCCTTATATGTGGATATTTATATTCCTTAAGTCTTGGAAATGTCTTACATAATTTTTTCTCCATTTGTCTTTTCTTCCTTTTCTGGAACTTTATTATATGTTAAGGTAAAAGAACATTGCAGGGATTGGTTGTGATATGGTGGCATGAATTAAGGAATATGATTAGCTTAATCTTCTGCACTTTAGGAATGAAAAAGATGGATGCTGGGAAGGATCAAACTAGGCAGATAGGGCCTTTCAATTGGGAAACAACTTGAACAAAGGCAGAGAGTCGGGAATTGCAGAGTAGAGAGTTGTGGGAAGGTGAGAGTTACTGATGGATGGGTTTTGAGCTAGTGAGTATTTAAGGATGGCTTAGCTGGTAATGGTGAGCAAAAGGATTTGGTGAGATATAAACTAGAAATTGGGAGACACCTGAAGGTGGTTTTAATAAATCAGGTACAAGGTTGGTAAGTCGAATGAAAAGAAAGTTACAGATATGAGATTCTTTTATGGAAAAATTAACAGGATACAGTGACTGACTAGAAATTGATGATGAAGTGAGAATTAGCTTGATTAATAACTTTTCACTTCCTTAACCCTTGAGGTGTTTAGCTGCTTATATGGTGTTGGTCATGTTCCATTGACATAGAGCCCATTTTCTTGCATGAATAAAAGCAAGTACCATGTTTCCCCGAAAATAAGACCTAGCCAGACAATCAGCTCTAATGTGTCTTTTGGAGCAAAAATTAATATAAGACCCGGTATGATATTATATTATACCTGGTATTATGTTATACCTGGTATTATACCCAGTCTTATAGTAAAATACGAAGTATCATTTTGTATGAATTACTGTATATCTCTTGACAGCTCCTTGTACAAGCTTATCAACTATTCATCACCCGCTATAGGCAGGGAAATGGAAAAGGTTATATACATGTATTGTTTTTTCTTTTTGGTACCTCATTTTTTAGAACATAAGTTGACCAAAAATATTAATCCCTTTTAATAACTGAATTAAAATAACATTTCTTCAGCAGGACTCAGTGTGTTTTTTAGTGATGTTGTTGATCGTTTTCCTCTTAGAAATCTCTTTTCTTTCTTTTTATCATAACACACAGAGAATTTGTTATCTTTGATCTTTTCATTCTTCTGCCCCTTAAACATTATTTTCCCAGGTGCTTTGTTGAAAGGTTAATGTCTGCCCCTTTCTTTTATATGGGTTTCTGTTCTTAATATTGAAAAGATTTTTTTCTTTCTTTGAAGATGAGGAGGTAGAAAATTGTAATTTTTGAAAAAAATCATAAGCTAGGAAGCTTTTTGTAGCACAGCCATTTCTAGATAAAATTGCCTGTAGCTTGCATCTGCTTGGTATTTCTGTGATTGAGACTGCCCTCTTATGGTGACATGAAAATAATTCAGGAAGTAATACCCCAGGCCAAACTCTGACCCACTGATAGTTACATAGTCAGTGTTCATCTAGTACTCGCTATCTACAAATTTAGGAGTCGAAAGATGCCACCCCCCCCAAACAAGAATAACCTATTAGGAAATTTTCTTTGTGTTAGGTGGAACGGCCTCCTTCTCCATTCTCTATGGCCCCACAAGCTTCCCTTCCCCCAGTGCCACCACGACTTGACCTTCAACGAGTATCTATTCCTTCAAGTGCTTCTGGTCTTGGAACTGCTTCAAAGGTAAAGCATTATCCATTTCTACAGTTTTCTGATTCTTTGTTGTGGATTAGTAGTTTCTGATTGATTTGCTTCCATCACACACCCGCAGGCCGCTTCTGGCTCCCTTCATAAGGACAAACCGTTACCAATACCTCCCACACTTCGAGATCTTCCGCCGCCACCCCCTCCAGACCGGCCTTATTCTGTTGGAGTGGAAACCCGGCCTCAGAGACGCCCCTTGCCTTGTACACCAGGCGACTGCCCATCCAGAGACAAACTGCCCCCTGTCCCCTCTAGCCGCCTTGGGGAATCATGGCTGCCTCGGTCAATCCCCAAAGTACCAGTAGTTGCCCCAAACCATAGTGACCCCTGGACAGGGAGAGAATTAACCAACCGGCACTCACTTCCATTTTCATTACCCTCACAAATGGAACCCAGAACAGATGTGCCTAGGCTCGGAAGCACATTCAGTCTGGATACCTCCATGGTGAGTCCTGATTTTGAAATTATATGGCCTGTTAACAGATATTTGTGGGTAGCATTTAATAGGTCATTTCTACCCTCAAGAGAAGTGTGTGTGTGTGTATGTGTGTGTTTGAACTCAAGAAGTGTGTGTGTGTGTGTGTGTGTGTGTGTGTGTATGTGTGTGTGTATTTGTTTTTTTAAGAAGTATATATTTTAACAGCAGGTAAGTCATGTTTGTAAATACTATGTGTACACACGCACCATGGGTACTATAAATAAAAAACACTTAAGTTTTAGAGAAAGAGATTATTTCCAGATAGAGCAAACATGAGGGCTTTATGGAAAGAGTGGCATCTGAATTTGAAGTATTCTTTCCAAAGTGGATATAATTATTAAGATCAATCAGTGCTACAATGACAGAAATACTTGAGCTGTACTGTGGAATGGAAAGTAGTTTAATTTGAGTGAAGCAGAAATTTTGTGTATCAAAGTAGGAAAAGGGGCTAGAAAGTGCATTAGTACTAGATTAGAGGGCCTTGACTACCCCTTCCCAAAAGAATTTGAATTTTTTTGGTAGGAAACGAGCATTTGATGGTTTTAAATTAGTAGAGTGACAGACATGACCAAAACGATGATTTAAAGAGATGAATCTTTAAAGAGATATGTAACTGTGTTAAGAAGGTCCTTTTTCAACACTTTTCTTTCCAGAATATGAATAGCAGCCCAGTAGGTCCAGAGTGTGAGCACCCCAAAATCAAACCTTCTGCATCTGCCAATGCCATTTATTCTCTGGCTGCCAGGTAAGTTTACTAAAGCTGTATTTCATACAGTGGAGTTGGTACTTTTAAACAGCTTACTTACAGAAAATTGAGAAAACCCAGAGGAATATAAAGAAGAAAATAAAAATTGATCTGTATTTGCACCATGTAAAAAGTAACCTATTTTATGTTTTTGACTATTTCTTGCCATTCCTTTCTCTATGTACATGGATCAGTCTTGCTGGGGCTCATCATTTTTATCGATCTTTTCAAAGAAGCAATTTTGGTTTTGTTGGTTTTTTTAAGAGAATTCTTTTCTTAATTCTTACAATTTTAAATTTTAATTCTTAATTCTTAGGTACCTGCTTTTTTTGTGGTAAAATATATGACAAAATTTATCATCGTACCCATTTATAAGTGTACAGTTTATTAAATACATTCACATTGTGCAACCTTTACCACCATCCATCTCCTTAACTCTTCATTTTGTAAAACTCTATGCCTGTTAAACAACAACTCCCTATTTTCGCCTCCCCCTGCCAACCACCATTATTCTTCCTGTCTTTGTGATTTTTGACTACTCTAAATACCTCATGTAAGTAGGATCATATAGTATTTGTCTTTTTGTGACTGGCTTATTTCACTTAGCATATTGTCCTCACGATTCGTCATGTAGTATACTGCAGAACCTCGTTCCCTTTAAAAGCCAAATAATATTTCATTGTATGTGCATTCCACATTTTGCTTATCCATTCATCAGTTGATGGACACTTAGGTTGCTTCCATATTTTAGCTATTGTAAATGCTGCTGCTATGAACATGGGTGAACAATATCTCTTTGAGACCCGACTTTCAGTTATTTTGGGCATATACTCAGAAGTTGAATTGCTGGGTATTACGGTAATTTTATTTTTAATTTTTTTGAGGCACCACCATACTGTACTCACAGCAGCTGCACCATTTTACATCCCCACCAATAGTACACAAGGGTTCCAGTTTCTTTAGATTATTCACCAACTTGTTATTTTCTGGTTTCCTTTTTTGATAGTAGCCATCCTAATGAGTGTGAGATAGTATCTGATTGTAATTTCTGGTTGCTTTCCCCTGATGATTAGTGATGTTGAGCATCTTTTCATGCTCATTGGTCAATTATATATCTTTGGAGAAATGTCTATTTAAAGCCTTTGCCCTTTTTTTTAAATTTTTTTTTTCTCTTGTATTATTGGGCAACAGTGTGTTTCTCCAGGGCCCATCAGCTCCAAGTCGTTGTCCTTCAATCCAGTTGTGGAGGGCGCAGCTCACTGGTCCATGTGGGAATCGAACCGTCGTTGGTGTTATGAGCGCTGCGCTCTAACCACTGAGGCAACCAGCTGCTTCTGCTGGGAGATTTTTGATTACTGATTCAATCTTTTTTTTTTTTTTTCCCCAAATTTATTGGGGTGACAATTGTTAGTAAAATTACATAGATTTCAGGTGTACAATTCTGTATTACATCATCTATAAATCCCATTGTGTGTTCACCACCCAGAGTCAGTTCTCCTTCCATCACCATATATTTGATCCCCCTTACCCTCATCTCCCACCCCCCACCCCCCTTACCCTCTGGTAACCACTAAACTATTGTCTGTGTCTATGAGTTTCTGTTTCTCATTTGTTTGTCTTGTTCTTTTGTTGTTTTTGGTTTATATACCACATATCAGTGAAATCATATGGTTCTCTACTTTTTCTGTCTGACTTATTTCGCTTAGCATCATATTCTCAAGATCCAGCCATGTTGTTAAAAATGTTCCTATATCATCTTTTCTTACTGCTGAATAGTATTCCATTGTGTATATATACCACAACTTCTTCATCCATTCATCTATCGAAGGACATTTTGGTTGTTTCCATGTCTTGGCCACCATAAACAAAGCTGCAATGAACATTGGAGCACACGTGTCTTTATGTATAAATGTTTTCAGATTTTTGGGGTAGATACCCAGGAGAGGGATTGTTGGGTCATATGGTAATTCTATTCGTAATTTTTTGAGGAACCTCCACACTGCCTTCCATAGCGGCTGCACCAGTCTGCATTCCCACCAACAGTGTATGAGGGTTCCTTTTTCTCCACAGCCTCTCCAACATTTGTTATTATTTCTCTTGTTGATGATGGCCATTCTGACTGGGGTGAGGTGATATCTCATTGTGGTTTTTATTTGCGTTTCTCTGATGATTAGTGATGTTGAGCATTTTTTCATATGTCTATTTGCCATTTGTGTGTCCTCTTTGGAGAAATGTCTCTTCAGGTCCTCTGCCCATTTTTCAATTGGGTTGTTTGTTTTTTTGTTGTTGAGTTTCATGAGTTCCTTGTATATTTTGGATATTAGCCCCTTAGCGGAGACACTGTTTGCAAAAATCTTCTCCCATTCAGTTGGTGGCCTCTTTATTTTGTCGATGGTTTCTTTTGCTGTGCAGAAGCTTGATTCAATCTTCTTACTAGTTATAGGTCTATTCAGATTTTCTATTTCTTTGTGAGGTAGTCTCTTGGTAAGTTTTGTGTTTGTAGGAATTTGTCCACTTCATCAAGGTTATCTAATTTTTTGGCTTATAATTGTTCACAGTACTCTTTTTTTCCCCCCTAAATTATTTCTTTTTTTCAGTTGCAGTTGACTTCAGTGTTCTACATTAGTTTCAGGTGTATGGCATACTGGTTAGACATTTATATAATTGATGCAGTGGTCTCCCCCTATAATTAGTAACCCCCGGCACTATATATAGTTGTTGCAACATTATTGACTATATTCTCTGTGCTATACTCTTGTGACTATTTCTTAACTACCAATTTGTGTTTCTTCACTTGATCTTAGCCAAAAGGCTGAGAAGCGATACCAATTTGTATTTCTTAATCCCCTCACCTTTTTCACCCAGCTCCCCAACCCCTCTTCCCTCTGGCAACTGTCAATTTGTTCTCTATATCTATGAGTCTGTTTCTATTTTGTTTGTTCATTTATTTTCTTCTTTATATTCCACATATAAGTGAGATCATGTGGTATTTGTCTTTCTTAGGCTGACTCATTTCACTTAGCGTAATACCCTCTAGGTCGATTCATGTCGCAAATGGAAGATTTCATTATTTTTTATGGCTGACATAGTACTCTTTTATAATTCTTTTTGTTTCTGTATAATTGGTAGTAATGTCCCCACTTTCTGATTTTAGTAATTTGAACCTTCTTTTTTCTTAGTCCATTTAGAGAAAGTTTGTAAGTTTTGTTGAACTTTTTGAAGAACCAACTTTTGGTTTCATTGATTTTTTTTTTTTCTCTGTTGTTTTTTATTCTATTTCTTGTATCTCTGCTCTAATCTTTATTATTTCCTTCCTTCTGCTAGCTTTGGTTTTTCTTCTAGTGCCTTAAGTTGTAGTTAGGTTGTTAAATTGAGATCTTTCCTGTTTTTTAATATAAGCATTTATAGCTATAAATTTCCTCCTTAGCACTACTTTTGCTGCATCTCATAAGTTTTGGTATGTTGTGTTTTTGTTTTCATTTGTCTTCTAAGTATTTTCTGATTTCCCTTGTAATGTCTTCTTGATCAATTGCTTGTTTAAAAGTGTATTGTTTAATTTCCACAATTTTGTGAGTTTCCAGTTTTATTTTTGTTACTGATTTCTAATTTCATCCCGCTGTGGTCAGAGAAGATACGTTGTATGATATCTGTCTTTTAAAATCTATTGAGACTTAAATTGTGGGCTAACATATTGTCCATCTGGAAAATGTCCCATGTACACTTGAGAAGAATGATCTAAGATCAGTGTGTTAGCACAGTCAGTTTCTGGTGAGGAATCTTACTGGCTTGCAGGCTTGCATAGCCTTCTTGTTATGGCCTTTCCTTGATACACACACGTGTAGTGGAGAGGTATAGAGAGCAATAGCAAGCTCTCTGGGATCTCTTCTTATCAGAACACCAATCCTGTTGAATCAGTGTCCCACCCTCATGACCTCATCCAATCTTAATTACTTCCTCAGAGGCCCTATCTCCAAATACAGTTCACACTGGGGATTAGGGCTTTAGCATATGAATTTTGGGAGGACACAAACATTTGGTCCATAACAGATGCTTTAGCTGCATTCCACACATTTTGATATGTCATAGTTTCATTATTGTTCACTGCAAAATGCATGCCTTTGCTATTTGTGATTTCTTCTTTGATTGATCAGTTATTTACATATTGCCTGATTTTTAAACATTGGAAGATTTTCTAGTTATCCTTTTAGTACTGCTTTCTAGCTGCATTCTAGTGTGGTCAGAAACCATACTCTGTTATTTTAACTTATGACATTTGTTGAGACCTTCTTGATTGACTAGTTTATAGTAACTTCCAGTAATATCTACAACTTTCATAAGAATGTGTATGCTGTGGTTGTTGGGCATAGCGTTTTATGTATGTCAATGAGATCAAGTTTGTTAATGGTGTTTAAATGTTCTATCCCTCCTGATATTTTTAACCTATCATGTACTAAGAGGAGTGTGTTAAATTCTTCCTCTATAACTGGGTCTCTCTTCTTTCATTTTAGTCTGTCCATTTGTATTGTATATGTATTTAGCCTATGTAATTAGGGTACATAGAAATTTAGAATTATTAATACTAAATAATAATGATTTTTATTATCTAGTTTACTCTCTAGTTCTACTTTTTGCCTCCCTTAAGTCTGATTGTCTTATATTAAAATGGCTACATCAGCACTCTTTCAGTTAGTGTTTGCATAATCTTTTATCATTTTTTTACTTTCAATTTTTCTGTGTTCTTATATTTAAGATATGTTTCTCGTAAGCATTATATACTATTCCCCCTTAAATCCAGTGTACCATTCTTTGTTTTACAGTAATTAAAATGTTTGTTCCTACTCTTTCCGCCCACTTTTCTTAAAGTATATTTATTATACCATTTCGCCCCTTCTGTTATTCTTTTAATAGTTATCCTGGGGATTCCGTTGTGCATCCTTGACTCATTAGAATCTACCTTGAATCAGTGCCTTTTTACACTTCCTGGACATTTAAATTTCCCACATATTTATCCTATAGTACTCCTCATTTCTTACTGCTTTGCTGTACTTCCATCTGGAATCTTTTTCCTTCTGTCCAAGAACTTAAGAGAGACAGAGACAGAGTGTGTGGGAGTGGGTTGGTGTGTGTGTCAGTGGATTCCAGATTTTGTTTAATGGAAAGTGTCTTCTGTTTGACAGAAAATATCTTTTATTTTAGTTTCAGTTTTTAAAAAAAGATATTTTCACTGCTCACCTTGGTGTATTCTCCAGTGCCTTCTTTCTTTTGTATTTTATCCTGCTTTTACAGCTAGCTGTTCTAGACAGATGGTTAGATGATACTTGCTACTTGGCCATGACTGTAGACATGTAAATTGTATATATGTTTTAGATCTAGATAGAGTTTTATATTTTCTCCTTTTTTAAACTTAGCATTATATATTTTGGACATTTCTCCCTATCATTTAAAAAGTTATTCAGAATCCTTTCTTCCCCCCCTGGGATGGACAACAAGGTCGGGAAGGGGAGAGAAAGAGAGGGTCAAAATCCTTACTTTTAATGATTACATATTATTATATAATGTGACTATAACATCACGTATTTATAATCATTCTCCTGTTGTTGGATATTTATTTTGTTTAAAAGCGCTTACTGTAATAAATTTTTTTGCTTCTGTGAACATCTTTATACATAACCAGAGATTCAGCCAAAGTAGAATTACTATGATGAAAGAATGTGAATTTTGTAAAATATGTATTGCCAAAATGCTTAATCAGAAGGAGGTGCGATTTTGCATTTTTATTAACATCAACAAAAAGAATTATAATTTAAAAATCCCCCCCTCTTCTTCCACCTCCCCCCCCCACTGTGGTTCAAGCCATTGGCTCTCAGTGTAGTTGTGTAGGACACAGCTCTCTGGCCCATGCTGGTATTATGAGCCTTGCACTCCCCTGGCTGAGGCAGTCAGTCGCGGTCGTGGGTCAGCCACTCACAGCAGCTCTCAGCAGCTCTCGCCGGCTGCTGGCCACTCATACTGGCCGACTGCCGCTCATGGCGGCACACAGCAGCCTGTGGCAGCCCACAGCTTCCTACGCCTGTCTCTGGCTGCTCCTGGCAGCCCAGCTCCAGGGAGAGCTGTTGTTCATAATCTTAGCTGTAGAGGGTGCAGCTCACTGGCCCATGTGGGAATCGAACCAGCGACCTTGGCATTAGGAGCATGGCACTCCAACCACCTGAGCCACTAGGCCGGCCCATAATTAAAATTTTTGATGGCCCTTTTAGTGACTTTTTTCTTTTTATGAAAGTAATGTGTTAATTAAAGAATATTTAGAAATATGGATAAGTGACGCTGAAGAAATAAAAGTTATCCATAACCTTATTACCTAGAGTCAGTGAGCTTTGATATATGTTCATTACTATTCCTGTGTGTGTGTTTTTCATTAGGAATATCTTGATATCATTACATATTCTTGTACTACAATGATTTTCAAATTATTTCAATTGGTTGCAAAGCTGTGGAACTGACTTAAGTATAACCTCAATATGTAAAGTAGATTAGACCTGCTGTGGTAGAAGGCTCCTCTTGGGAACCTCTAAGGCACTGAGGGACACAGTTAACTTCAGATATATTGCTGTATGTGTAGTTCAAAATTTATTTATTCAATATGGCATTATTTGACAGTAAATTTTTTTTTTTTTTTTTTTTTAGTATTATAAATAATGCTATGGTGAATATTCTTGATTATTTCCTTAGGGAAAATTCCTAGAAATGGAATTTCTGAATACAAAGGTTTGCATGTTTGGTTAAATAGTTTTGCTGAATTACACTCCAGAAAAGTGATACCAATTTCTCATTTCTAAAACTATATATAAGAAAGCACTTATTTTCCTACATTTTCACCAATACTTGGTATTTTTTGTTGTTGTTAATCTTTATAAGTTGTTTCCCCCCCACCATTTTATTATGAAAAGTTAAAAGCATAAAGGTGAAAGATTTTTTTACAGTAAACATCCATATACTCACCACCTGGATTCTGCTATTACTGTTTTACTGTGCTTGTTTTATCATACATTTATCTATACCTCTACCCATCCATCAATCTTTCTTTTATTGACACATTTCAAGGCACATTGTAGATACCAGTACACTGCTACCTCAAAACTTCAGCATGCAGTGCACAAATAATAAAAGTAGACAAGACAATAATATGTAGACAAGAAAAAAATCTCAAGTGAGATTATAGGGGACTGTCATCTGTTAAGTTTCTGTTTTGTAATAAGCAGCTATTGCTTTTCTTCTTTTATTTTCTTTTAACTTTTATTTATTTAAATTTTTCCCAGACCCATCAGCTCCAAGTCAAGTAGTTGTTTCAGTCTAGTTGTGGAGGGCACAGCTCACAGTGGCCCAGGTGGGGATCAAACCGGCAACCTTGTTAAGAGCACCGTGCTCTAACAAACTGAGCAAACCGGCCACTCCAGCTATTGCTTTTATAATTAGGAAAAATAACCATCAAGTAAACACAGACAGGCAAATCCAATAGGTGTTTCTTACAGCTTAGAACGTGCAAAAAAAGTATAAAGAGGAAGGGAGGAGAAACACTCATTAACTCATATTTCCAGAATCAGTTTTGTACACATGTATGTTTCTTATATAATTGTGTGGAGTTTTTTAGTTTGTTTTGTTTTGTCTTTGTCTAGTTTCAGAGGGTGGGCTGGCACGAGACGTTTTGTTTCAAAAGCTTCTTGGTAAGAGTTATGTATGAGTATAATGGCAAGATCCCTGAAGCCAGAGTCGCAAGATCAGGAATCTAGTCCCAGAATTGATGCTAACTACCAAGGCATTTTCTCTCTTTTATTTCATATTTTTCTTGTTTAAATAAGGAGAAAACGTGTTTATACTATGAGATATATGAGAAAGCTCTTAACAAGCTGTATATTCTTTGAAACCATATAAAGATTTTAGAATTAGGATTTGTATACATTCCTAGCATATTGTCAGAAAACCACCTGCTGTTTCTTGTTTCATGGCTAGTAAAAAACTGGCATACTAGTTCTCAGACAGGGACTCTTAACTTATTTAGGGAGAGAATCTAACTGATATGAAGTACTATCCCAATGTAACACACCTCAAACATAATAACTGCATCTTTGGTTAGCTAAAAGAGAAAATGTAAGTTAGTGTGTTTTTAATAATTTCCCATCTTAGCCAGGAGAAATAATATTAGGTTGGCGCAAAAGTAACTGCTTTTTTTGCAGTTATTTTTAACCTTTTAAACCACAGTTACTTTTGCACCAAGCTAATGCATCCCTAGGTGGCATCTATTATGCCAAATTATGGTCTGTTTTGAAGCCATTTATTTCATACTTGAAGGTTTTCCAGCTTGTTAATTCTTTTTGTTTTCTTTTTCTGTTTTTTATTCTTCATCTTCTAGACCTCTTCCTGTGCCAAAGCTGCCACCTGGGGAGCAGTGTGAAAATGAGGAGGACACAGAGTATATGACTCCCTCCTCTAGGCCTCTAGGGCTTCAAAAGCCAGAGGTGAAATGGCCTTTGGAGACAACACAGAGTTCACGGTAGGTTCACAACAATCCAATTTTGGAATTCAGTTGACACTACTCACCTGCTTGGCTTGCTACCTTCATTCACAAAGCGTTATCCAGCCATAATTAAAGCAGAAACATGTATGTAGCTCCTAATGTTTAAGCCTCTTAGAGCTGTGAACAATTCTGCTTAATGTTTCCTCAACATCACAGTAATGTCAAAAACACACACCTCTAGTAGTCATCATAAGAATCAGTCTTGCAACATTTCTGAGTGACTGGCAAAGGGGGGATTTTATCTTGATAGAATCAGGGTCTGGAATAGTTGTGAATAGAGGAATCGTAATCAGTAAGTTTGCAGATAACAGTTCTGTTTCTGAAAGTAATTGTGCCACTTTCCTTTCGGTTCAGAGCATGTGATTGTGACCAGCAGATTGATAGCTGTACATATGAAGCAATGTATAATATTCAGTCCCAGTCAGCGCCATCTGTCACAGAGAGCAGCACCTCTGGTGAGTAGCTATTTTGCTACTTTAAAAATCATTAATGTGCTGTAGGAATGAGCCTGTAATATGAGATTGCTTGATCTAAGCAGAAAATTCTTTTAAATAATTTTATTTGCAAAATATCTTTGATCAATGGGCAGTAAAACTGCCTCCTCTCTTTTATTTCTTACTCACACAGCTAGTTCCTTTTGTGCTTTTTCATCCTTCCAGAGCCTGGAGACATTTGTGACCTGGACCTGCAGTGTTGGCAGCTCCCTTTTATTCCCATTGCTTTTTGCATTGATGAAATTCTTTTGTGTATGGGTGGTAAATACTCAGTTCCCATATTAACTAGCCTACCAAGTTGAAAGTTCAAGGAGGCAGCACACACAGGCCCTTTGGCTGATCTTCCACGGTGAAATGCAGATAGAAATGTTGAGTGACTGAATCTTCGGCATCAGTGGCTGTTAACATTGGAAAGGGTAGCTTTTGACATGTTCTTAGAAAGGTAGAGCTGCAGGATTGGTGTAAATTTTATTTTCTCTATTTCCTTTATTTCCACCCACAAAGCCTCATAGTGTTTGGCCCATAGCAGACATTTGATAACTGTTTGACTCTGTACAGGCAGGCTTGAATGAATGGATGCCCCTGTATTGAAATGTGTTAGATGAAGTATGTTAGAAGAAGATAACTGGACAAACTTTTCTCTAGGTGAAGGGAATTTGGCTGCATCCCATGCCCATGCTAGTAGTGTTCCTGAGGAATCAGAAAATGAAGATGATGGGTATGATGTTCCTAAGCCACCTGTGCCAGCAGTGCTGGCCCGCCGAACTCTGTCAGATATCTCTAATGCCAGCTCCTCCTTCGGCTGGTTGTCTCTGGAAGGTGATCCCACAACAAGTGAGTATCCAGGCAACCTTGGTTTGTACCGGATTGCTGTATGGCTCCTATATTTATACTGAACTAGAGATGACTGACTTCCTGGAGACAATAAATCAGTAGTTGGAAGTAGTAGACTAAAATGTATTCCTAATGGGAAGAAAGCTGGTCCTGGGTCCCAAATTAGGAAGTTCAACTATAGTTAGACTCTTTAGGATTTTGCCAGACTTAGAAATGAGGTTGTTTCTTAAACCACGGTTCCTCCTGTGCTGGGGGTGAGTAGGATTTCTGGCTCTTCTTCAGTGTGCATTATGACAGTGGTTATTAAACTTGATGGTTCAGACCACACATTCCTGACCTCTGGGCCCCGTCCTATTGGAAAGGAGGTTTGTTGGCTCTGGGAAGCACACTGAATGGGCCTGAAGCCAGCCCACATTTGGGCCTGGACAATAAGGGCTGCTTTTCTTGCACTTGTGGCCACCTGTGGTTTCCTGAGGGAGCGGCAGCCAGAATTGCTGTCACTTTGGAAATTGAAGACAGCCTTCAGGACAGCTGGTGAAAAAGATATTACAGCATCCAGTTGCTGAAACAGGCAGTGATCCCCACCCACCCAGCCTTGTTTAATGCTTCTTCACTGCAAATTAGGCTGATTTCTGTTTTCATAATTTGTGAAAGGAGAAGTTTAGTGTCTTCTCTGGCCCCCTCAGAAATTTTTGAAAAAGAATCCAGGCAATGATATATATGAAAACTGGTTACTAAGTGAAAAGCATGATGCACATACAGATGTTCTGTACTTGTGACAGCAGTGGTTAGTGTTAGTAGGACAGGTGGTATAATTAGAAGGTTGCTCCTGCTGTGAAAAGGAGAGGTCTGTATACTAAAATGCTTGAACCTGTAAAACCCAGCCTTTTGACTGAAGAGCGCATGGACTCAATTGACAGTAAGTCAGTAATATTTTATATTAGCACATTCTTGTTATTACTGCCATGAAATAAGGATTTGCAAATGTTTTCTTTCCTATTTCTTGTAGCCTTCACTGAAGGTTCCCAAGTTCCTGAGAGGCCGCCCAAGCCGTTCCCTCGGAGAATCAACTCTGAACGAAAAGCGGGCAGCGGTCAGCAAGGTGGTGCGACTGCTGCCGCTGCCGCCGCCGCTGCCGCCGCCGCTGCCGCCGCCGCCGCCGCCGCTGCCGCTGCCTCTCCGCAGCTCTCCAGTGAAATTGAGAACCTCATGAGTCAGGGATATTCTTACCAGGACATTCAGAAAGCTTTGGTCATTGCCCACAACAACATTGAAATGGCCAAAAATATTCTCCGGGAATTTGTTTCTATTTCTTCTCCTGCCCATGTAGCCACCTAGCACATCATCTCCCTGCTGCAACTTTGGAGGACCAGTGAGCTGGGAGCTCTTACTCGAGTAGCATCTAAAGAGCAGAGAGGTTCCTTTGGAGATGTCACACGAAGTCTGGCCCTGTCTGTGGGCTAGCATATTTGTGGTTCTAAGATTTCAAAGCAGTGGGATGAAAATGGAGCAGCTAGTGTGTTTTATTACTTTATTTGTTTTGAGAGTGCATTTGAAGGTGTCCTTCAGTCCCCACTTAGAGAGAGAGTGGATTTTTTTTTTTTTTTTTTAACAGTAGTCTGCTTGGGGAACAGCCCAGAAAGCAGTAGAAGTGTTACGCTGTAAATCCTAATTGAGGACTTAAGACTTTCCAGGGTTAAGACTGTGGTTGTGTATCTGTGTGTGTCCTGTGATTACAAGATTACCCTGCTGTCTGTGTTAATTCCAGGCAGGGAATTAGCACAAAAGGTTTAGGAAGGAATCTTTTAAAAACATTCATCTACTGTGGTATTATACCCAACCCCAGTGTGTATTACAACTTCAACACTTCCCTGTGGCTTGGATTATTATATGCATAGCTAAAGTCTTATATTTTTAGAACACCCTCCCTCTGTCCTTTCCTCTCTCCTCTTTCCCCTTGTCTGTCATTGGCAGTTGGCATGCTATGACCAGGCTTACTGAAGCCAAGCAGCTTGTAGAATGTTATTATGTGTGATGGTATTGGTTTGTTTGGTAGATAGGTTGGAACAAAAAGTACTGCTGCGGCATCATTATAGTCATGTCTGATACTAGCAGCTAACACTGGTCACTCCGAAGCACTGTTTTCAATAGGAACATTGAATCTGTTAAAATAAGATGTTTTAATTATAATTACACAGTGATTGATTTGAGATAAAGGCTTTCAAATACATTCCATGCTCTCCCCAGAGAATAGCCTGTGGGAGTTAGTTGCCTTGGTGCCAGGTATATGTGTGTCTAATGTAGGTCATGAGATTTTATACTTAATGGGAAGGGAAGAATCTTTGTTTCCAGCGTGGCTTTCTGGCCCGAACACCATGAAGCTTTTAGGAAACTTCATTCACACGTTCTTTACCCTATTATCCATAAAATGCACAAAATAGACCATAAGGATTTGTCTGTTCAGTTTTTCTTCCCAGTGAATTAATTCCAGCTTATATGGGTGTCTCCTTTTGATCATAAGCCAGGTTATATTTTCAAAAATGATTTTTTTTTCCCCTTTAAGGAATGGGGATACCACTCCATTAGTTTTCTCTTGTGCCTGTGGCTTTGGGAATGTGACATTTCCTTCTCCTTTCCTCTTCACTGTAGTTCTATATACTCTTTAATGACTGTGTTCCCCACAGTAATTAGACATCATTTAATGTAAGAAATGACTTTACTATACTCAGAGACAGTATATGAACAGCCAGGCAGTCTGCGTAATTGCAGGCTCTGAAAGCAGATTCAGAGTCTGGTGTGGAGCGCCATTGTTCCTGTAGATGTTGCCGAATGATCCCTCGAGTTTAGGCCATTATCTGCCCAGCGTCTGCTGACTTCCCTAGCACAGTGTAACCTTCTTCCTTATCAGAAGCAAGGCTGCTCTGTTGATTAATCTACCCGTCTCAAAATCTAAGTCTTGCTTTTGTCTTTAGATCCAGACAGAAATGACTCTCATTAGATCTGTTTTCTTTCCCACCTTGTCCTCTTCGTAACTAAAACTTTTTCTAACTCATAGATCTTTTGATTTTATCCTCTTTTGTCTCAGAGCCATTTACATTCTCATAGTGGACAGTACAGGACTGCTTGTTGATTTGCCATGGTTACCCAGTGTCTCCTTTACATGGCGGAAAACAGCACAGCTCGCCACCAGGTGCAGGAGGTCCTGAACTCGAGTGGAGATGGACAAAGGGCAATTGCAGTGAGTAGGAAACAGTAACTTAGTATCTCCTTCTAAAAACCAGTATAGTGTTTCGTTTGTGGTAACATCCAGTTTTGCATTTTATTTAGATACTGAAAGCATAGATTATGAACTAGAAAAAAATGGCAGCAGGTTCCATGCCTATCCACACTGGAATTTTTCCTTCTCTGTAAATATCGCCCAGAGTCTGAAAATCTATCAGGAGGACAAAGCACTGGTTCTGCATATTTTTTGCCTTTTCAAGGTACACGCAAAATCTTTGGAGAATGTCCTTACTTATATAGGCTACGGGCAAGTTCCTTCTTTCTTTTCCTAATGGAGTACTTGTGTGACTTGTTGGGTCCTTCCTGAACTGGGGTACTAGAACATGTGCAGCTTTGATTGGCCTGGTTATTACCTTGTCAGCTGTGTGTCTGTAGGCATTCAGAGTTTTAGACCATTCTGTGAGGGCTTTTCTTTCTCTTTGACTGGGTACTCTGAGGGTACACCTGGGTCACCTGAGATTGCCAGGCGAGCGCCTCAGGAAAATTTTCACATGGCTCTTGTTTTGAGGATATTCCTAAAACTTTAATTTCTTAAATTTTCCTTGGATTAAGGCATTAATAACTCATTCTTCATCCTCTGTTTGTATGGCAATTTTTAATTATTTGGCTCTGTTCTGAGTTTAAAATTGTCCTTTCACAAACAGGCTTTATTTTGACTTTTGGGCAAACCCATTCTTTACCCCCTCCACCCCCAATTACAAATGGTCCCTCCTCTGTTAAGGATCAGGTAAATAAGGTAGAAACCACTTTGATGTTTTACTTTTTTGTAAATACACTAGACTGTTCTGTTCAACCCAATCTCCTGTTTTCCCTGTGTCTTCCTGGGTTGCTTTACATATCCTGCCACATTACTGGATGGTTGCCTTGCCTGGCAATACGTAAAATCATTTGCTCCTGCTGTACATCTTCCACCAAAGGGTTCCCCAAGTGGAAAAAAACCTGTGGGCTCTATGATATACCTCCCTTTTTATGTAAATAATAGATTGGGCAATTTATCATCTCAGCATTTATCTGTTACTATTTTGCGTAAATAGTCATCTATACCTGGGGATGGTCATTCTCTTCCATTGGCCCTTTCTCCCCGCAAGCCACACGCTGGCTGTTCTGCTATTCTGTTCTCTCTCTTCTTATACAGACTCTCAACACCAGGGCTCAGGATGTGGGATAGTACTATTGATATCATTTGGCTGTTTTGTGGATTAAAGAAACATATTTTGAAAGGGGTCGTTATTCTTCATACTTGAAATATTTATTTCTTCTACAAAAAGAGAAAATATATTTTATGGTCCCAAATGGCAAACTTACAAATGAATTTTTGTAAATTTGCTTACACAGTAGGGACCCAGCTATATGTTCCCTTTAAGGCACTATTAACAGATCTAGACCTTATTTTTTTCTTTTTAATTGAGGTATAATTGACATATAACATTAGTTTCAGGTACACAATGTAATGATTCAATATTTGTATACACTGCAGAATGATCACCATGATAAGTCTAGTAAGCATCCATCACCATACATAGTTACAAAAATTATTTTTTCCTTGTGATGAGAACTTTTTAAGATTTACTCTCTTGGCAACTTTCAGATATGTACTAAGGATCTAGACCTTTTTGTGGGTGATCCGCAATGAGGTTAATACAGAATCTTCTACCTCACATCATGAAAGTCAGAGGGTGATAGACAGTTTTCCCAAACTGTTTGTAAATTCCCCTTTTTACCGTTGGCCTTTCTGATTCTGCAGTGACCACTGCCCATAAAGTAACAGTATTCTGACCACTCACCTGGGTGTTTTCCAGTTCGTTTGTTCGTTCAGCAAATGTTTATGAGTAGTTACCATGTGCCAGAAGTGTCAGCTCTGTGTTCTTCCCTGCCAGCACGTGGTGATTTACTGATGTTGGGAGATTGTACTTGAACTGCCTAGTACTTGCATTTGGCCCTAAAATAACCCTTCCCAGTAAGATTGTGTAGTTTTTATTCACAGCTCTTTTATGTAAACATGTCTTTCCTTATAGAGCTGTCTCGGTTAAAATCAGTTCACAACTCTCCCATTGCCCCCTATTGTTTTCCTATAACTTTAATAATGTTTGGGACGTTCCTCAGTGTAAATCTCATGGATACCCATCATTTTAATGTATTTCAGTGCAGTCTGTTTGGTGGGTTGAGGGGTATGTTGGCTCAGTGTTACACAGTAGGGCAGCTAAATGTTTAAGCAAAGCATTGCCCGTAGTCCCCTTTCTAACCTGTGCCTTCCTTGATCTTTTTTACTGAGCTGCTTGCATCCCTAATCCCCCTCATTGGGAAGTTTCCTTATCACCCTTCTGGGACCTGTCACCATCTTCCATTCTGTTTGGAACTTGTTTTCCAGTCCTTCAACAACCATTCTAATCCTGTGTCTTAGAATGGCTGAAGATGTGGGAGAGCTTATGGACACTTGTCTCTGGGTCCTGATCTTCAACCAGTTGTCTGGTCACCTTAGAGTCAGGCAGTAAAATCAACTGAACTCAGTTATCTCTTGAGGTAGAGAGCTTAGAGAACCTAGAAGTTAGTATCAAAATCAACACATCATCATTCTCCTAGACTTTCAGGCTTTAGAAATTCAATCTAAGGTATTCTAACTCGGTGCAAAGCATTACTATCACTGCATAGAAGTGGGTACACAGTAGAAGGTCAAGGTTGTATCTTTGTCCTGTTTGGGAATCCTTTGGATGCAAGAAACACAGGTATTCAAGCATCCTGTGCTTGAAAGGAAGGGATCATGAGGATGTAGATTTCACAGAACCCAGGATAAGAAATGCAGTTGATTCTTGCATGGAGCTGGAACTATAAAACTTTGCACCTAGTCTTTTCTCCTGCTTGTGAGTCTGTTTATTGGCATGCATGGTCTCAAAATAGATACCCCAATCCTCAAGTCAATGTGACCTTCCAACTATAGGGGTCACCATTAACAGATTCCCAGGGCCTCTTGGTTTGTATTTTCAGGAAAGAATATGATTACCCCAGCACATGACTCATCTACCCACAATCAGTCAGCCTCGTCACAGGCAATAGCAGCATACTCCTTCAGAGGGGAGGTGGAGGGCGATTATCAGAGAAGAGGGTATATAGATGGGATAGATACCCTAAAAATACTCTAGTAGTAAACTGCTATCATACTGCTTTTTTGAGAGTGAAAAGGCAGCTGTGGGACTGTGGGACATTGAGGAAATTCCTAGGTTTAAATTAATTTCGGTTGCTGGCTTTGTTTCTTTATTTCCTGTTTTTCTTCCCTTTGTGTGTCTTGGTGTCCAAGATTTCTTATCTCCCTCTTTAGGACCAGTTTCTTCTGTTTTGGAGCTCGTCTGTTCTTAGGTGACATTTCTTAGCCCTTATTCAATCTCAGGTTTTTTAGCCTTCTTTCATATTATTTAGAGAGCAGATCACAAATCCCACTGTAGCCACCATGGACCTCTGGGCTATTCAGGTTTCAGTACTAAAAATATATTCATACTGTGTGCCCATGGCCTGTGTCCGTCCGTATGCTCTCCCTCACCTTTTCATTTGGTCTTTTCTATATGAGGGGAGCTCTGCAGTAATAGTCTTAGGCAGGCCTTCCTAGGTACCTCAGAAACTACTTTGCTATAGCCAGTAAGAATATGTAATAGTTGGTAGAGTTGCCATGATATAAACTAGGTAATAAGTTCCGGTTTAGAATGGAGTTTTTACTGAGAGCTCTTTAGACAGGATATCTTTGTCTTCCTTGTCCAGTTGCTTTCTTTGTAGTCCTGTATTAAAGCCTTTTTTTATTTTAAAAAACTGTGCTTTTGCTTGCCTGAATTTTTTCATCTTACCTATCTTAGAACCTGTCCTGTATTTTTAAGGCATTTCATAAGTACTTACAACTTTTTTAACTACTGGAGTTGATTCACGCAGAAGTAACCTAGTAATCCAAAGATATACATTGAGGTACATGATAAAGGGTGAGTCATCAGACTTTGCATTTGATATTCAAGTCTAGGCTCCAGAATGAAGGAGCAGAGGGATAGCAGTGCCATGTGCTTCCACGGTGTCTAGGAAATCAGGGTTGGTTCGAAAGGGGAGTACCATGTTTCTTGGTTCTGGAAAGTAGCACAGGAGTAAGAGGTGGGGAAGTAGGGGTGAGCAAGTGCTGCGTGGAGGCTCATTTATTGTCACATGGAAAGCACTGCCCCAAAAGGGCCAGCTGTTGACCAACAGACTAACATCTGTTTGGAGATCTCTCTGCCCCCTTCCTTGTATAGTGCTTAAGAAAAATGTGGCTTACCACTCCCTCTGTTTGTACAGAGCAAAGGCTGAAAGCCAACCTCAGATCTACTGATTGGGCAGCCGAACACATCAGCAGAGTTCTGATTGCCTGGCCCCATATCCTTGATTCAGTCCCAAAAATGAATGTGAGAGGTGCCCTCCACATTGCCTCTCACAAGTTCTCCTACCCCTGAACCAGACTGGGAGGCCAGAGGAGGATTGCTCAATATATGCTATGTGCAACTCCTCAGGCCTTGCACCGCCTCCATGCTCAGGCCCTGCGGTGGGGTGTACACTGTGCCCGAGCCCGGCACTCTTAAGTGTGTGTTAATACACCCTGTGTGTCAATTCCCTCCTCCCTCCCCACCTCTGACCCTGTTATGATGGCTGTGTGGAAACTGAAGAGGCAGGGAGCTGCTTATGAGTCTGTAGATCATGCATTTTCTCTTCCTTGCCTTCTTCCTTTTGCTATCTGGGTGAGTAAGCCTGCAGGCACAGTGCCCTTGAAATACATGTCCCCTGACTTACCCTTCTCAGCATTGTTTTAGTGTCTTGGCCTTGACCTCCTGCTGAAACATGAGATTGGGGCATGGCAGCTATGAAGTACCTCCTACATCCACTTTCTGGCTGTGGTGATTTGGGATTTTTAACCTTATATATCTTTTTCCTCTATTCAAAACAAAACAATTTTTAGCACACTGAAAAAAAAAAAAGCCAAACATTTTGTGCCTTTCTAAGGCAGCACTGTATCCCAGGCTGCATTTTAGGACTTAATATGGAAACACCAGAGTCTTAGCTCTCCTACCTTGAGTGTCACTAGTCTCTACGGTGTAGGGGAGAGGAAGAAGTGTTCTGTGTGGCTGGAGAGATGACACACAAGTGTAGCGTGTCAGTGGTCCCTTCTGCCATCATGCTTAGTTGGAAGAAATAAGCATTGTACCCTGGGATCATTTGATTGGTTCCAATCAGAATCTTAGTTATCAGGTTGCATGCTGTCTCCAGCGAGAAAAAATAGACTGTTCGATGATTTCCAAGAATATACTCTGGACCATTTCAAGTGTCCCAGCCTCCTCTTGATCCTGTTAATGACCCAGCTGCATGGAAAAGTGTAGGATGGACTCTCCTGAGAAGGGGAGGTCATTTGTTTTTGTCTTTTCTTTTTGCTGGATCCCGAACTGGCCTAGACCTCCTGCCTCTCTCCCTTTCATTTGAAGACCTCAGATTGAAAGCATGAAGCAGCTGTGCCCTCTTTAGGACCTGCTTTTCCCCTCGGAAAGGCAGCAAGGACCGTGTACTGGAAGCCTGTCCTCAGTACTGTGGCCATTAGGTTTCGGGGAAAAAACACACAAATATTTTCTATATAATGAATTTTACTTATCTCTTTCCCTTTTCTCAGTTCTTCCCTGCCTTTAACTAATGAAGAGTTTGGAGATAGAAACAATTCTTTTTAAAGTCCTCCTTATTCGGGATTTTGACATTCTTGGTCTGGGTGGGTCTGGAGAGAACTTGATGCTTTCTCCAGAATGAAGAGTCCTAATTTGTATATCAGTGTTAAAAATAAAACAACATAAAAACTTTGAGATTTTTGTGGACTATTTTAAAAATGTGTCATTAATATAAAAAATTTTATATTAGTATTTAATCATTCTCACATGTAAAGAATAAGAAAAACAGAAGGTAAATATTCTTACAGAGAATAGCAGAGCTTTAAGATTCATTTTCATGTTAAGTCCATTGTTTTGCCAATGTATTAATGTTTAGAGATCTGTTATACTAATGTTATTTATTAATTTTTTTCATTTCCATACACAGTTAACTAAAGAGCTTTTTAAGGCACCCATGTGTGTAAAAAAAATATTTTAAAATAAAGTTTCTTTTGTTGTAGCAGACTTGAGTTCTTGCTCATTTGTGGGGGTGGAAGAGTGAGTGATATATTGGGTGCTATCTCAAGGGCAAATCGAAGTGACAGGAAAGCATAGAAAAAGGGAAAAAGCTGCTTGCTAAGAACCTGCGAGGCCCTACAGGCTGCCTAGAGGAGGGGATTGCTGCTGAGCAAAGGGGGGTGTCCTCTATGGTAGAGCTTGAGCCATTGCTCAGAAACAGAGTAACCCCTGGTCTCTGCTGCCAACTGCCAAGGATTTTATGTTCCTTTTGGTATAGTTCCAATTCCAGAGGCCTCAGGCTGCTGTAGTTCCCATGATGAATAAAAGGCAGTGTAAGATTTTTGGGACAATTAAGCTTTATTTTTTTATACATATATAAAAGAAACAATTTGCCAATTTACACACAACCTAACAAAACCATACACATACGCACGCACGCACGCACACGCGTGGACACACACACCAGGTACACATACACACCCCAAGCTCTAGCCAGGCCTGTTTTTCATCCTAAAGTACCATCCTCCCATTAGGGCACTCCTTTTGAGGTCTAGGCCCATTAGCTTAGTTTGTAGAAGTTTGGTGCTAGTATAACATTAATCCCCATAAAGGATCGTCTGGACCTCATCTCTGTCCCCTACCCTCACCTATCAGTCTTCCATCATCCCTTGAGAGGGCAGTGGGAGCCAAATGAATATAGGGGCTCGAGCTCAATGGAGTTAACTCTGGAAAAACAGTGCACAGCTTCCACAATGCAGGGACACGGAGACATATCCAGCAAACCTTTTAAGGAAGGATACCAGTTCCTGGCTTCTGCCCAGAGAAAAGAATGTCACAAAAGGGACTCAAGGCAGGCAGGCAATTGCTTCTAGATATTGCTGGGGTACTCTCCAGAGCCGATGTGAACAACATACTTCACCAGTGGAGAGGGGCCTGGGCTCAGTGTGTCCTCACTTCAGTGATACAACTGAATTATGAAGCCAGCCTTCGGGGCAGGAAATCAGCTCAAGATAAATAGGCTACCTAATTCACTGACTGCTGGTTGAAGATGGGTATTTACATCCATACGGTGTAAAGAGATACACAGTCTGCAAGAAACCCTCCTACCTACTCCTGGAATATTGAGGCCCCGACAACAAATTGCGACAGTGGATTGGTCCCTGAAGAGGGCGCCTCCAGGGCCACATGAGGTCCTTCTCAGGATGGCTCTGGTCCTAGCCCACCAGCCCTCCAAAATTGGGTCTGCAGGTGAGCTAGAGCAGGGTCTTCTCTGTCATCCGCTGTAGAGACTTTAGCGACCATCCTGAATGAGGGGGATGAGGGTGAGCAGGGAACAAGACATGTCCAGGCAGGGAGGGGAGGTCAGTGTAATTCAGCAGCTAGTGTCTCAGATCGATGTATTTCTCTCCCTAAAAATGGGAGAAGAGGAGATGTAAGGGGAACATGGAGATAGTGACCACAGTTCACGGTGTGAGTACTAGAGGGGCGCAGGGACTGTAGCAAAAGCTGATGAACTAGGTGCAGCAGCCTGAACGAAGAAGCAAGGACGGGTATGGCAGGGCAGGGAAGGAGAATCTAGGCCCCCGGATCAGATTGGGCCACATTTCACACTTCGTGACCTGAGCCACGAGCTGTTCAGAAAACGGTGATGGTGATGGGACAGGGTCTTTGCTCTCAGTTCTGGGAGTTACCCTCTCCAGGGTTCTTCAGCCTGGCCCTACCGTTTGACAGTAGTGTTATAAGGGCAAGTTGGGATTGGTTCCCAACCTCCAACAGAAAATAATGAAGGATAGAAAGGGTTAGCGTTCTGGTGAACAAGAACCAACAGACCCTGTTACTCCCAATCCCTGATACTGTGTCAGGCACTGGACATAAGAACTGCCTCCTACCTGGTCTCCTGGAGCCCTCTTGTCACCGTTGCTGCCCTGTAGGAGGCCCGTCTCTTCTGGGAGCTTATCTGACTTAACTTCAACTACAAATTCGCTCTTACGAGACGGGGGCAGCGTGCTGGGAGGAGGGAGGGAGGCAAGAGGTTGGCAACTAAGGGGTAAGGGAAGGACAGGCTATTGGGAAGGGTGTTGGACTGGGTATTAGGCTCTTTGGAATTCTAGGGCCAGTTCAGGGAAGGGAAACAGGTAATGAATGAGAGGGAGAAAGTGTGGTTGATGGAAGCTGGGTAGTGGGCAGTAAGGTAGGGAGCACTCCGATCCAGTGTCCCACTCCTGCTCCTAAGGGGTGAGTGGGCACTAGGGCAAGCAGGGGAACGTCCCAAGGAGGCAGCAAGAAGGGTAGCAGGAGACAGGGGCAGGGGGCTAGGAACTGTGCTTACATTTCTTGTTTGCCTGACCGGCCACATGGCAGCTTGCCCTTCTTGTAGAAGAAATAGAGGAGAGCACCCAGCACAGCCAGGACCAGGACACACACGGTCACAGCCACGATGACCACACCCTTGCTTTCCGGCTCTGGAAGTTTTTTCTCTGTCCCACAAAGACACTCCTAGTCACTCCCTGCCCCAGGCTGCCACATTTCCATCACTGCCCCCAGCCCCCACCCACGGCTGATAGAAGATGGGCCACGCTCACCTTTCTTGGCAGGGTTTCCCAGGGAAAGTCAGGGCAAAATGAGGATGCCCTGTTCTAGGGCCAGGTCCAGCTTACCTGTGGAGGTGCTGTTGGCTTTGGTATGAGGGCTGACAGTGGACATGTTGAGGCCAGTTCTACTGGAGTCTGTTGGGAGAGTAGTTAAAAGGATTGGGACGGGTTAGGAAAAGCACAAGTTGATGGCCATGCCTGGACGTGTCCCTGCCATACTCTGCAGGACGAGGCCCTTACCCAGCTCCAGGAAAATGATGGTAGTGTTTTTGCCTAGGGAGTTGGAGGCCACACATTCAGCACCTGTCTCCAACAGCTGTGGAGTCACAAGGACATTCAGGAAGCTCAGGACACTCTGCGGATCTTGGTCTTGTTCACTTGCCTACAAGGAAAGAGGCAGAGTTCAGGGGGTGGGGAGAATGTCCGGTTCTGGCAGCAAAGCCTGGGCAGGGATTAATGAAAGCATGGGAAGATGCGATGTGCCTGCTCACCATGCCCTTAACATTCCAGGAGATGGTGGGCCGAGGGTGTCCTGATGCTTCACAAGACAGGTTCAGCACTGTGTTCTTCTGCACCCACATCTTCCTCTGCTTTAGTGCCATCCACGGGGGCCCTGGGGAGGCAGGGGGCAAGGTGAGGCAGCAAACTCCACTAGCTCACCTCCTCCACCCCACAGAGCACCCCAGGGCAGCGGGTGGGTAGTTTTTTACCCGCAAAGAGCTTTAAAGCACCCTACTTGGGGTGGCTTCAAGGAGCCACCCAATCGCTGCCCAGAGGGCCTCACCAAAAATAGCCACGTTGACCAGCTGTGTGCGGTTCAGGCCAGGTACACTGGGCACAGATGCCACGCAGCGGTAGCCTCCCCCTGCCTCCCGTTTCAGGTTGTGTAATTGGAGCACAGGCCCCTTTTCCAGCACCTTGCCTGTCTGGTGTGAGAGACATGTCAGAGGTCACTCCCAACCCCATCCACCCACAGCCCCAGGGCCACCTGGGTACCTTTTCTCTCAGCCACTGGAATTCAAGAGCCTGGTTACTCTCTGCCTCACAGGTCAGGGTGAGGCTGCTGCCCTCCTGGCTCTCAGGGGCTGCGGGGCTCACCGAGACATCAGATACATCTGGGAACACAGCAATAGTGTCAGCCTGCTCGGGGCAAGGTGGCGCTGATTCCCTCTTACCCCAGCCTGGCCCCTCTGTCCTGGGCCCCCAGTCCTCACAGTTCACCAGCAGCTCCTGTTGGTCGCTTTGCAGTGATGCCGTGGTTTCCAAGTCCAGGCCCTGACATTCATAAAGCCCACTGTGCTCCTTCTGGGCGGGCTCCAAGACCAGGATCCCATTGTCATTGGTTGCCTCCTCCTCCATCTCCCTGGTGCTGAGGTTCTAAGGGAGAGGATGAAGGGATGAGCGGAGTGTACCTCCAGCCCCTCGTACATCCCCACGAAGCCCTCCTTACCTGCTTGCTGATGCTGAAGTGGGGTGGGGGGTTGCCATCAGCTAAACATCTGATTTCCACACGGTCCCCTTCCTTCAGCATTCCCACAGGCTCCACTTCCAACCACACTTTCTCTGCTGGGTCTGCATACCAAGGAGATTGCTCTCAGCGCACACTACCCATGCTGGGCAGGGAGAAGCTAGCAGGAGTCTCCCCCAGGCCCAGCCCTGATGCAGCGGTCAGTACTCACAGAAAACAGGGACAGTGACCTCTCTCGATTCCTTCATGTGGTTCCCACTGGGCAGCCGGTAGTTGAGCTCGCAATAAAACTCGGCATCTTTGTCCTCCTTAAGCAGCTGTGCTTTCAGAACACTCCGCAAGGTGTACAGACCACTTGACTCTACGATCTGGGACGACTGAATGTGGACCCCTGGACAGGGAGGAAGGGGATAAGGGCTTGGCCTCAGCCCCACCTCCAACCCACCCATGGTCTCTTCAGCGATTGGCAGGGGAAACCTAAAGGGGGCCAGGTACAAATGGCAAGCTGAGACCCTTCAACCCAACACTTGCATTGCTCATTATCTACAAACCCTGACACGTGGGCATACCTACAAGGATGTGTACAAGTAACGTTGCAGTGATGAAAAAAGAAATGAGGAAACATTCTAGTCATCCACTACCAGGAATGAATGGTTAACTACACTACATTATACACATCGTATGGAATCTTGGGCCGCAGGCTAAACAATAAAGTAGATCTAAATAGACTGATCTGGAAAGATTTCTAAGACTCATTATCAAAAGGAAAACAAAACTGTATAACAGTGTACACCATACAATGCCATTTAGGTCAAGGTTTCTCAGCCTCAGCACTACTGGTATTTGGGGCCACATAATTCTTTGCTGTAGGGCTGTCCTGTGCTTGTAGGATGTTTAGCAGCCTCCCTGGCCTCTACCCACCAGATGCCAGTAGCACCCCTCTATTTGTGACAACCAAATATATCTCCAGACATTGCCAAATGTCCTGGAGGGGAGCAAAATTATCCCTGGTTGAGAACCACTGGTTTAGGTAATAAAAAACAAACGCCTATATATTCCTAGATTTATTTAACATGTAAGTAAACAAAAATATGCTCAAAAGAACACACACTGACAGCAGTGCGTACTTCTGGGAGAGGGTCTGGGGCAGGAAGGAAATCTTCCTTCTAGCTTTGCTGTTCAGCTTAAATTCTTATGAAAATATTTTCAAGCGTTACTTGTGTATTTAAAAAAAAAAGTAAAATAAAATGTAAAGTGGTCCCTGTGTGGTGCCATAAGCATGGCTTTTAAGGGCCGAGAGGGCTACTCACGGTTCTTCTCCTCCTTCAGGGGCTGGCCATTCTTATACCAGATGACTTGAGGAATGGGGTACCCATTCCTTCCCACACAGGTGGCAACCTAAGAGGGACAGGGTGAGTCTTCCTGCCCTCTGAGACCTCACCAAGCCCCACCTTAGCTCCTGCTTACCACCAGGCCACCCTGGTGTAGCTCACCTCCTCAGGCTCCCTACTGTTCACAGAAATGCCCAAGGCGTTGACCTGGATGCTTGGCTCCTCTGGAGCTTCTACAAGGAAGAGAAATGAGGAGGGGCATGGGACCAGCACTTCATATGACCCACGCTGCCCACAAGGCACAGATGGGGCACTCACTGTAGACACGGAGCTGGATGCGGCGCTCCTGTGACCGAGGGTGCTTGCCCTGGCACAGGAAAATGCGTTCATCATGGGGGGTGACATGTGTCAGGGCCAGAGTAGTCCCTTTATCCTCGAGGCTGAGCCGGTGCTGGTACTCCCCAGGTTCACTCTGACCCTGGCCCTGACGCACACGGAAGATGAGTGTCGGCTTCTCCTTGTGGACCTAAGGGGAGGTGGTAGAAGAGGTGGAGGTCCTGGGCCTACATGAAGGGCAGAGCCTCCTCCTGCTGCCCTCTCTGGAGCCCCAGCACTCACAGAAAACCAGTCGATATGGCTGAAGTTACCCGGGGAATGGGAGGCGCCACACTTGAGAAGGGCTGTGCTGCCCACTTCCACCTCCACCAGCTCAGGCTCAGGCTGCTCCACCTCTCCAGGCACACCTAGGAGGTGAGGGAGGGGGCACAGCCCAGCAGTTGTGTCAGCTCCAGTTGCTCTCCATCCCCTCCTCTCACACCTGCTTACTGCAGCTGTTCTTCCTGCTACTTCCAGGGTCTGAAGAGGGCCCTGTCCTCTCCTAACCCTCAACCACTCTCTACTCTCCACCCGGGGCCAGCCCTCTCCCAATTCAAGGGACTTGGGGATGGTCATCTCTGGTCCTTGGAGCAGAGTCCCTGAGCGCCAGGCACCTCCCAGATTGAGGCTGACAGAGAGGGGCAACCCAGGCTCTGGGCCAAGAGGAAGGCCCCTCCTCTCCGAGTGAGCTTGAGTGTGGGAATGCAAGGCATGTGCTAGGCTGGGGCACACAGGCCCCTTTGTGTCCCCACACCAAGAGGAAGACATCACTGCTCTACCGTGTGCCCTCCAAAACAGCCCCTCACCAAATCCCCCACAAGACCCACTGGGCCAATCCTGGCCAGAAGCTCCCCTCTCATACTCCCTAAGCAGCACCTTCATGAATATCCCACACACTCCTGGGACCCCATCCTGGGAGTCTGGTGAGTATGGAGGGGTGAGAGTCTTCCCCAGAGGTCAAGGCAAAGGCCAGGCAGTGGGCAGGAGTGACGTCAGTGGTGCCAGCGTGCTGCGTGCCCTGTGAGGAGGTGATGTCACTCAATCCCATCCTGCTGGACTCCGGGATGACTGGGTCCTTGCCCTGCCAGGGCTGGCTCCCAGACAGTGAGGACAGATGGAGTGGTCTTCAGCTCTCTGCAGAAGCCTCAGATCCCTGATTCCCTTTCCCCAGAGCTAGAAGAGCGGGGTAGGGTGGGGCTGGACCTCCTGCAGCTGAGGAGCCTGATTTAGCCCTTTCCCCTGAAATATAGTCAGCTTGGGAGGCAGCAGCTGGGGGGGGGGGGGGGAACGGAAAGGGGAGTACCCCAGGGACGCTGTCGGCACTGGGCATAAGGCCAGCGAGCTGGGTACTGCCTAGCCTTCCTCTTTCTCAGCGAGACAGCGGCTGCGATCTGGGAGAAGGAGCGAAGAGAAACACGCGACACCGCGGCCATACAAGGGCAGCGTGGACCCGGGAGCGCCCGGCTCCTAGGCAGTTCGTGTAGGGGCGCTCTTCCCATCTGAATGTGGTCCCATTCCCTGAGGTAACAAATCTGGGGCGCTTCCACTCTGGGAACCCTCAGTCCCTCGTCTCTGCCACCTGTGATATCGTCACCCGGGTACACGTGAGGCGACCCACACCGCCCCCCAGACCCCGCCAACGCCCAACTCGGGCGGGAGCCGCTGCCCTCCCCCTCCCCGCGCTCACCTGCAGCCTGGCTCAAAGCCCAGGCTGGGGAGGGAGGAGTCGGTGCACCCCCTCCAACTAAGAAAGCTGCCTTTTCCAGCAACAGGCGGGCGCGGAATACACGATTTGGGGTGATGCCCTCTAGGCTGCGCCTCCCGCCGCCGCTCCAACTGCGGGCCCCCAGAGTAGGCACCTGAGGAAAAGCTCTCCCCTGTGCCGCAAGAGGCACGGCTCCACCCTTTCCCGCACCCGGCCGCAGCCTCCTACCGCCTCCCCATCTTGTTCCCGGGATAGTCGAAATGAGGCTGCAAACTGGCTGCAAAGAAGAGTGCCGCGCGCGCAAGGCGCTGGCTGTCAGGGACCCGGGAAGGTGGGGTGCTCGCTGGAGCGCAAGGCTCCGGCCCCCACCGCGAAGCCAGCTCCGCTCCCGGGCACGCTCGACTGAAGACCCGCGGCCCGGGCTGTTCGGAGTGCGTTCCCCCCAACGACCTCACTCACCCGCGGCTCGGCGACAGCAGCAGCAGGCAGCGAGCAAGAAGGCGCAGATGAGCCTGGACAGTACCATGCTTCCCGGACCGAGGGCGAGCGCCAAGTGAGCAAGCTCGCGGCCGCCCGGGGCTTACGTCAGGGGGGCGGGGGAAGGGGCCCAAACGCCTGGGCGGCCCCGCCCCGCCCCGCACCCCACCTCCTCGCCCCGCTCCCGCCCGGCGCGCAGCAGCCCTGGGGGGGCGGGCCGGGCGCCGCTATGCCCGGCGCCACTCTGAGCGGCTGGGAGCCGACGTAGGCCAGAGCCGGCCTCCCAGCTCCCGGCTTGGGTAGGGTGAAGGGGCAGGGACAGGTGTCTCAGGCCAGACTGCCTAGCTGAGGCGGCAGCGAGGAGAAGCTGGCCCGGATGCCCAGAGTCACTCTGGTCAGAACCAACAGCGCTCACCCCTGCTCAACCCCTACCAGCCAGTGCAGCCCTGGGGGACCTCCTGGCTGAGGAACAGATGGTAAGGGCCTCGGTGTCCCCAGTGGGCCTCCCATTCAGGCTCCCCTCCGCCTCCTCCTCCACCCGGCCGGACTCCTGCCACGGTCGCTTTCCAGAAGGATCGCACCATAGTGGCTGCCGCCGACCTGGCACTGCCCCCATGCCTCGCAGTTCTGGCAGCTTTGAGGGAAGAACTCTGGGCCAGATCCTACAGACCCAGAGGTACCTGTATTGGGGAGTGGAGATCGTGCCTCATGGGCTGTTCCTTCAAACCCAAGCTCCTGAAAGACGGTCCTTGACTAGAAGAAGGAAGGAGGGAGCTGAATTCACAGGCCCAAGGTTTCTCAAGCCCAGGCCTTGAGAATTCTGTTTCTGCCCTCTTCACTCATTGAGCCTAGACCGGGACTTAGTTTCCCCTCACCTGAATGAAGAAAGAGGGGAAGAAAGAGTTAATGGGTGGAGGGACTCCCAACTTGACCCCTGAAAACCTATTGCTGTTCCTGACAGCTAAAAGGATCCCCTGCAGCAGGGTTCCACCCTCCCCATCCACCTACCCCCAGGCTCCCTCAACAAGATTGTGGCTCAGCAGCTGGGGGGGTGGAGGGGGTATGGAGGAGGATCAGATCTGGTTTCAGGCAGCCTGGCCTAAGTGGGGTCTGTAACTCCCCTTATTCCCAAACCCTGGGTTTTCTGGCCTCTTAAACTAAGCCTCTGGGGAGTGGGATGGGCTCTTGCCTCAGAGAGACCCAGCGCACTGACCCCTGGAACTCCTTCAGCAAGGAGGGCCAAATAAGGGGCCTGGATTTGGGGTTGGAGGTCTGTCACCTGGCCTGGCTGACTTTCTACTGGTTGGGGGAAGAGCAGGGTGAGGCAGCAAACGCCAGAGACAGGCAGATGACTTGAAAGAATGCTCTGGGATGGCCTTCTGATGACACAGAGATGACTCGCAAACCACATCAGCCTGTCTTTCAGAACCTTGCTAACCCCCCCTTCCCCCTCCATTAGTCTCCAGCCAGGGGCTGTGCCCGGCCTGCCAGGCTAGGGGCCTGGAGCCTGAGGAGAAGAGAGGAAGAGGAACACCATGGCTTTCAACCTCTCAGGGTGCATGTGGAATGGATGAGCTTGTTTTTCTGCAGGGGCAGGAGGAGTGTGAATGGCTGAAGGATGCTGTTTGCCCTGGCAAGGCCGGAGCTGGGCATGGAGCGCCAAGCTCTGCCGCTTCCTTGCCCCCACCCCCTTCCCTTCACTTAACACCATTAACTAATTATTCTCTCTCCTGGCTTGAAAACAATGCCAGCTAACCACCAAGGACAGTCAGTTCAGAATTCTTCTGCCCTGAGGAGAGTGAAGCCAGGTGTGGGTAGAGGAGCTGCCTCTACAGTGAAAGGGAAATGAGATTAGAGTTCGGGGTGACATCCCTTACCTGCATGGCTCCACCAAACAAGCACAGATTGTCCTTTAAGGAAGCCAGTAGCTTGAGGCAGTCTGAGCAGCCAAGGGGGCAGACAGTTTGGGGATGGCTTAATGAGGGGGGCACTTTGGGATTCCAAACCAAAGAGAGTTGTCAAGACTTTGGAGGAGATTCAGAGAGGATTGGAAACAGGAAGAAAGGGGAGTGAAGGCAGAACAGGGCAGAAGCAGCAGAAGGTAGATGATATCAGCCTTCCTACTCCTTTAAGACACCAGGAGATAGAGAGAGCTTCAGCAGTTGCAGGAAAGAAAGAAGGCAGTGGAGGAAGAACTTCCAGCAAGAGGATTGAGATCCAGCAGAAAGGGAGACCAAGGAGGAAACTACAGGCCTTCTACCAGCAGAGACTCTTGCCCCTGGACTGGGTTCGAAGCAGCCTTGCTCAGATGTAGGCCAAGATCAGAAGAAGAGGCCCTAGGCCAGAGTCCTAATTCTTTGCCCCTGATTTCTCTGCAGAAGGAAGGGGTAGGAATGCTGCTTTCCTGCACCCCCCTGGTAGACGGGCTACTCAGACATGAGAGGACGCGCTGTGTGGAACGCCCTCTGTTGTGTCTCTGCCACAGGTCTGACCATGGGCAGAGAAACTAAGGCTAGGTGGGGTGGTGGCCTTGTTCTGGGTCCCTCAGCTAAAGTCTCCAGAGTGGGTGGAGCTTACATTTTATTGGAAGGAGAAGTGGAGAAGAGTGGGGCCCCAGCTCCAGTGGAGTTGGAGGTAAAAAGACAAGGACGGGTCTGCCCCCAGGGACTCACTGGGGTGAGATTTCAACCCAGGAGCCCTCCCTCAGTTCTAGCAGAGTGGGCACAGTGGCCTTCCACCCACCCCTCTGGTACAGGGGCCTTTACCAGGAGGATGTGAGAAGGGTGGGCTGAGTGGAGGAAGGAAGCTGACAAAGACAAGTTTGCAGTTGCAGTGAGAAGGAGCTGGAGGTGGAGGAGGGTGGCCCGGGGATCTTGGCAATTATGGAAGTTGGGGAACCCCTGGATTGGCCAGAAAATAAGGTCCAGTCTGGGTTAAAGGGGAGGTAGGAAAAATTTTTCCAAAATGGGGGTCTGAGTTGGGAGGAGATTGTGCTGAGGGAGTGAAAAACAGGGTGGGAGGAGGGTGGGGGGCAGCTGTTGCTGAGGACGTCATCAGGGCAGGAAACAGGATACTGGGGGGCTGGGTGGAAGATGTGGGGAAGAGATTGAATGGGGGGAAGCAGCCCCTATCCTGGCCGGACACAGTCTCACCCATGTCCTTCACTTCACACCTGACCAAGAACAGGAGGAAGGAGGTGCAGCCTGGACCCCAAAAGCACCGTGGAAGAGAAGGGTGATTGGGGGGATGGGAGGGGTTATTTTTAAACTTGGAAAAACCATGAGTGAGTGAGTTCATCTCCACCCTGAGTGCTGGAGGCGGCAAAGGCCCCATTGTACAGGGGTCCAGAGAAGGGGAGGGGAAGGGTGAAGGGCACAATGGCTAGAATTATGTTGAAGCAGAGAAGGGAGGGGAGGGGGTCGTGGTCACAGCTGGCCTACTGAACTCTGGGGTCGAGACAAGCTGGGGCTTGGACAAGGGGTTTTTCCACTCACGCAAAGCCCCCTGCTGGGGAGCTGGGGTCTCTGGCATTGCTGGCCCATCCTGGGGAGGGGGCTGAGGGTGGGATTCCCACAGTCTGGCTTTCCCAGGGACTACAGGGTCTGTTCCCAGGCTCTGAGCATTCCAGTGACTCCCCTGGGAGCTGCTGGCCTCTTCTCTCAGCCCCGGACCTGCCAGGGAGTGGGGGCAGAGAAAGAGGTTGTGGATGTATAGGGACTCTTCCTGGGGAGTAGGGCCCGACCCTTAAGTCTCAAGGAGGGGGCTACAGTGGGTGGGTGGGTTATGTTGAAGAGGGTCACAGCTCTCCCATCCTAGGCTTCACCCATCTGAGCCCTCAGACTGGAGACTGTCGCTCTTCTCCCCTCCGCCCCTAGGGGCCTCTCCACGTGGACAGCCCTCCAGCACCCAGAGTCCCAGTCCAGGGGATCCCTTGGCGTCCCAGGAGCCCCTGCTCTCCAGGTCTTGCCCAGTGGATGCTGCGGGGAGGAGGGGCATCCGCTGCCGCTTGCACCAACCCAAACATTACCAAAAATGCTCAGGCGGCGCCCGCGGGCTGAGCTGGGAGGGGCTCATGCGGGGGATTCTGGGGGCTCTCCGGAAGCCCCGAATCCGGTCTTCAGGACTTTCCCAGCGCGCGGGCCAGCAACGTGATTCAGTCTGATCTCTCCCCCCTTCTGAAAAGTGAGAGGGGGAGGCAGAGTTGGGATGTGGGGTTGGGCAGAGCCTACGCTGCTTGCGGAGTCCCTGAGGGCTGCCTCCTGGGTGCACAGTGACCTCTGGTCAAAGAAAGAACAGGACCCTCCAAGCAGGAGTGCAGCATTGGGAAAGGGGACTCACTCCTGTCATCTGTAACAGTGTGGCCTCCTGCCGCTAAGTCTGGGTCTTAGTTCTCTGGCCTCAGAGGGCCTAAACCCTTTCCCACCTGCTTCAGCCATCCTAAATTTGGAGAATGTAGCATGTTGGGAGCCAGGGGAGAGGGTTGAGAGCAGGGTCCTAGGAGTTTACACTTCTCCCCCTCAGGGAAGTTCACATCTGCTTCCCAAAACACCACCATCCACCGGAAGGAATGTCCCCAGAGCGCTGTTTAAATTTGACTTTGTTATCCCTGAGGAAAGGCCAGCTAGTCTACAGAAGAGGAATGGGAAATATAGGGATGCCCGCTCTGGATCTCCTGGCCCCTTTGCTCCCTGAAGGCCACTTCTGCATTTGTTTTCTCTTCCACACTGAGCTTGGAGCAACCCAGGAGGAGCCCTGGAGGAGGGAGCCTTGTTCTGCTCCACCTTTGGTGGGGCCTGTGACCCCCACTATAGTTGCCACAGCTGATCTTAGAGGAGGGGAGAGAGGTGGGAAGAAAGAGAAGAGGGGAGGCAAGCCAGGAGCCTGTTCCCTGCCTCCCTGACCCACACCCCACTGGTTGGGGCTTTAAGTGAACTTGAACACTTACAGTAGAGAGAACACAGGATTTGGAGTCAGAGAAAAGTCCCAACTAGGTCAGCTCGGGCTATGCTCTCCTGTGGCACCCTCCCTTCAACATGCCTGTCACATGGGAAAGTGCTTATTCAGTTTTAGTCTCCATGAAGGAATTGGTGGCTTTGAGGCAACCCTTGAGCAAGTGACTGAACAGTGACTGTTCAGAGGGGACATGGCAGGGCTCAGAATAAGGGAAGAAGCTACTCATGTCTAACATTTGTACAGTACTTTACAACTTAGATTCACTGATGGGTCATTTCTTTTTTTTTAAATTAAAGTTTATTGGGGTGACAATTGTTAGTAAAGTTACATCGATTTCAGGTGTACAATTCTGTATGACATCATCTATAAATCACATTTTGTGTTCACCACTCAGAGTCAGTTCTCCTTCCATCACCTCATGGGTCATTTTTTTTTTTTTTTAATTAAATTTATTGGGGTGACAATTGTTAGTAAAATTACATAGATTTCAGGTGTACAATTCTGTATTACATCATCTATAAATCCCATTGTGTGTTCATCACCCAGAGTCAGTTCTCCTTCATGGGTCATTTTTATCACTGATATTTATTTTGATCTTTGCAACAATAACAAAAAATGAGGAAACCGAAACACAAAGAATGAGATGACCTAAAGTCACACAGCCTGTGAGTGATGGAACTACATTGTTTAATTGTGATCATATACACATAACATGAAATTTACCCTCTTAACCATTTTAAGTACACAATTCAGTGGCATGAAGTATATTCACAGTGTCGTGCAACCATCACCACTGTCTAGTTCCAGAACTGTTTCATCATCCCAAGGAATTAAAATTTGAACGAAGATTCATCTAACTCCAAAACCTGTGCACTATGCCTGTAATAATCTACTGCTGAATTAAGTAAACATATAATGGAAATGAAAGTTGTGATTAAATACCACTGAATGATATGGTATAAACAGAAGTGCAATAGGGATTCAGAAAAGAGAGCATCACGTGGCCCTCTGCCTGCACTAGCCAGGACTAGCCACACTTGCTGGAAGTGTGGAGGCTTCAATGAGAAGTCACGTTTAGATAGGGGAGGAGTGAGGAAAGATCATTCCAGGCAGGGCCATGGCACAAGCAAAAAGAAAGGGATAAGGCTGAAGAAACAACAAGTACAGAATTTCTGTACAAGAGGAGTTTCAAAGCAGCCATCTGGCCAGAAGGTGGGACTGAATGGGAGGCTGGGTGACATGGTTTGAAATTATATTTGCAGAGAAAGCCCACTGCTTTCATTATCATTATATGTTTATTTGGAGTGCCTTGAGGAGAACTGTAGCCACTACCACCAGCTGTTGGCACCACCCTCATGCTGGTATTCAATAGTGTTACATGGCTAGCTAGAAATTCAACGAGGTAGAAGGTGGGAGTTTGGGCAGATGAGGTGGAGTTACGTAATGGGGAAGGAACTTGGATCTTTAGAAAGAGTAGGCAATGGGGAGCCATTGCAAGTTCTTGAGCAACGGCCAAATGATGTGATGAAATTGGAATTTAGGTTTCCCGTCATTTCTCTATTTCTTCTTTGCCTGAGAGCGCCCCCTGGTGCTTCTAGTTTGAATTGTTCCCTCATCTTACGGAGTAGGCAGGAGGACCGGGGAACTGAAAAGCAGGATTGATGAGTTGGAGAAGCCAAACCCTTGGGCCCCATTTCAGTTCAGAAATGACAGAGAGAAGGTTTGAGGTTAAGGAAAAGAGTATTGTGGTGGTTCCCTTCTCTATCCCATTATTCTGAACTAGGATATTGCAGGATGGAGGTAGGACGATAACTAAGAGAAGGTCCGCGTGCTTGAGAAACTTGTACTCTAAGTGAGAGGGACAGACAAGTAAACAATTATAATACAATGTGCCAAGTACTAGGGTGCAAATATGCACATAAAACCCAGCCTAAGGTGGTCAAAGAAGGCTTCTTGGAAGAGTTGACACCAAGCTTCATTTTAAGAGATGATGGTAGGTAACCGGGTAAATGGGATGTATTGTGTGCTGTTTAAAGTGTGACATAGCATGTTATGTGCAAGAGACTATTAGCAGTTTGTTAGTATCTTAGAAGGGAGGAATGAGTTTAGTGAGAGGTGAGGCCAGATTACAGAGAATTTGTAAACCATAGTAAATTATCTAGAGCAACAGAGTGTACATGAATGGTTTTAAACAGGGGAACATCCACAAACCAGTTTAGATCCATAGTTTAGGTCCCAGAGGGACAGAACCAAAGGACCCACTTTCCAAGCTCCCATTTTCCTCCTCAGGTCTGTCTTCTTTCTTGGGTGACTGAGGTTCGAAACATCTAGTCCATCTGGGGAGGCTGCCTCTACACACAGGGTGTGGCCTTATTTTTTAACTTTCAGCAAGCCAATTATTTCCTAAGAGCCCCATACTAGAATGAGAGATAAGCGTGAAGGGGACCTCTTCCCTTATGTCACCCACATGTGACTGAGATCCTCTTGGCAGGCTCTGCTCCTTCCCATATCCAACTTGAGATGTGACACAACACTTTACTGAGTCCCCTTGAAAACTATCTTTGAATAAACTCTACACTGTGGAGTATTATACAGCTATTAAAGGAATAAGGATGATCTCTGTATACTGATATGGCGGGATCGCTAGAATACACAGTAATTTTAAATTAAAAAGTTGGGTATAGAGCACTATGTCTAGAGTGCTACCTTTTGTATAAAAATGAACATTGTATATATTATATACCTCTGTTTATACTTTAAAATCGAAGCAATGAAAGGACCCAAACCAAATAAAAATACTTACCTAAAGAGGGATGGAAGAAACAGGTCACTCTTAATATTTGTGTGGCCAGGTCAGAGAACAAATGAAGGCTCCCCTATCATATGTTAAAATACTTGAATTATTTGGAAGCTAACTAACTGTTAAATACTTTCTATCATCTTACCTTGACCAATATACTGTCTAATGACAAAATTTTTAAAATATGTAAAGCTATGGTTTTTGTATGACTTAAAGTCAACAAAATAGCCAAGATAAATTAACTTATTATTATTGCAGATGCCTGAATGTTCTCATGATGGGCCAGCAAATGTTTAAGTAGATGCTGAAGTCATACACAATTCATAAATTATTATATTGTATTTCATTAAATTAATTTTTCTTACCTTAATTTTAGCAAGTCCCTAATTATATTATTATTATAAAAATTTTCTCATAATATGTGTTCCATTTTCAGTAACGCTAAATTAATTGACTTTTCTTGAGTTATTATTTTTCTTAGATATTTAAAAAATTACTTTCAAATTGTAGAAAATTTAATCATTACTAATTGGAATTATTACTAATATTTTTATTCCACACTGAAATTATTACTAATATTTGTAAAGCAATACTTAGATTCAGAATTGAATCAGAAATTTTATATGTCATGTTCAAAGATCGTAAGAGTTACGTATAATAAATATTTTATCCCAGAAGATATTTTTTCATGATATAAATCTTTGTCATTTATACTGCAATTTTCACCATCTCTTAAAGCAATATCTAGATCCATTCGGTGTTCCTTCAGTTTTACTTTTTTCAAATTCTTTAATGCTGAGATATAAAGAAAATCCCAAAGAGCAGGATGTTGTTCCATTTCTTCAAATCTCTCTTCAATTCAGAGTGTAACTTAGTCTCAGCCAGAAGATAGTCTCTATAGAAATTAGTTTGGGGATTATTTGCACATGAACCTTTTCTTTTATGGTCATGCAAATATTTTTATTTCCTTATTTTAGTCTCCATACATATATATTTAACTCTATTTTGAAATAGTTTCAAAAATTTGGAAAAGGTGCAAGGATTAATATAGAGTCCTTGTCTACCCTTTACCTAGAGCCATGGATTACTAACATTTTGCCACAATTTTTGCTTTTTTATTCTCATTCTCTAAAAAGATACATTAAAACTTTTCTGAACATTTTATTTGATGTGTATGTACATATGTATAATTATTTTTTTATGAATTGTGAGAGTAGATTGCATACCTCATGTCCCTAGGCCCTTTAATACTTCCGAATTTCCTAAGAAGGATATTCTCCTATATAAATAACCACAGTACAGTTATGAAATTTAAAAGATTTAAATTGAAATTTTTTTCCCCCCGGAAAAATGGCGGTGTGAGGTGAGCCTCTGTAAAGCCCCCTTGGAATTTACAAAGAATCAAACAACAAAAACTCCACAAAGGACTCCCTGCACAGCAGACAGGCAAGACGAAGAGGCCCACTACCGACTGAACTCACCTACAGGTTGGAGATTCGCGCCAGTGGAGGGAGGATGGAAGGGAGAAGTGCGCGGAGACGGAGCCGCGCGGGCGCAGGACGCAGACCTCGCTCAGTGTGCCGAGCTCGCTGCTTCCCGGAGCTACTGCAGCTGCGGGAGAGGGAAGAACTCGGACTGCTAGGGCTCCGCCAGGGCTCCACAGGGCTGAGGGGACAGCATATAACACGGCTGAACCCAACGCTCACGGCAGAGACCTCGGAGAAAAGACTGAGGGAAAAAGGCTGAAAACGGTGGTTTAAACCCTCACTGCTGAGCAGAGAACGGAGCTTTAGGCACTGAGACTAGCCGCCCCCTCCCTCCCCTCCCAGAGCTCGCCCCGCCCCCACCTGCCCCGTGCTAGAAGCGAAACAGTAGCAGTGTCAGATCAAAAGAACAGAAAATTTGCTGTTCTGAGAACTGTGGACCACAGACACAAATTCACAGCCCAACTAGTTCCGACAAAGGGGAGGGAGCTGTGGAAGCAGGACCGGCTGTGGTGGTGGTCACTGCCATTGCTATGGGCCACCTCTCACAACTCACCCTGCCCCTGACCCCACCTATCTGAGCGGATCCCTGCAGGAGTAAACAGAACTGCTGAAATATACGGGCTCTGAATCAGGAGCTGGAAGAGCTTTGGAATATCAAAAGCTCCCCGCATACCCACCGGGACACTGTGCCCTGTGACCTAGACGAACTATTAACAGAGGAGAAGCCCGTCTCCCAGGGAATCCCCCCATTGTGTGAGAAGCAGGAAGAGTGCAGAGAAAACAGCACTACCGTGTGGGAGAAGAAAAATAAATTGCAGTTGGAAACATAATAAGACATTCTACCAACAAGTACTGGAAAACAAAAGAAAGACCTCTTCCTATCAACCTGTTGCAGAAGTCACTCCTGTAGATGTCTAGGAAGAGAAATAGTAAACCAGTAATCGCCATGAATAACCAAGGCAACAAGATAGCTCAGAAAGAAAGTGAAAAATCTCCAGAGAAGGCACTTAAAGATACAGAAATATGTGACTTAAATGACAGAGAATTCAAGATTGCAGTTCTGAAAAAACTCAACGAGATACAAGAAAACACAGATAGGCAGTTAAATGAACTCAGAAACTCAATCAAAGAACAGCATGAGCATTTTACGAAAGAGATTGAAATTTTAAAAAAGAACCAAATAGAATTTCTGGAGATTAAGCACTCAATAGAAGAAATTAAGAATGAAATAACCAGCTTAGGTAGTAGAGTTGACCAGATGGAGGAAAGAATCAGTGCCATCGAAGATAGAAACCTGGAAATGACACAGATAGAAGAAGAAAGAGACTTGAGACTTAAAAGAAATGAAAGAACTCTACAAGAACTTTCTGACTCCATCAGAAAGAGCAATATAAGAATAATGGGCATACCAGAAGGAGAAGAAAGAGAGAAGGGAACAGAGAATATATTCAAACAAATTGTCGATGAGAACTTCCCAAATTTGTGGACAGAACTGGACCCTCGAATCCAAGAAGCAAATAGAACACCTAGTTACCTCAATCCCAACAGGCCTTCTCCAAGGCACATTGTATTGAAGCTGTCTAAAATCAACGACAAAGAAAGAATCCTCAAGGCAGCCAGGGAAAAGAAGACGGTAACTTACAAAGGAAAGCCCATTAGATTATCATCAGATTTTTCAGCAGAAACTCTACAAGCCAGGAGGGAGTGGAACCAAATATTCAAACTATTGAAAGAGAGAAATCATGAGCCAAGAATAATATATCCAGCAAAGATATCCTTTAATATGAAGGAGGAATAAAGACCTTTCCAGACATACAGAAGCTGAGGGAATTTTCTAATACACGACCTGCACTACAAGAGATACTAAAGGAGGCTATTCGACCACCATCAACAGGGACAATTTGTGGCAACCAAAACTCAAAAAGGGGGAGAGTAAAGGCCTGAACCGGAATATGGGAATAGAGAAAGTAAGCGTGCTGAAGAAAATGGAATACTCTAAATATCAAACTTTCTTTTACATAAACTTAAGGGTAACCACTCAAAAAAAATCCAGAATTGAAATATATACTGAAATAAAAGAAGAAACAGAGGGAAACATCATAGAATACCACCACACAGAAATAATAGACAACAACAAAAAGGCAAAGAAACAATGGAGACACAGCCTTACCAGAAAACTAAAGATAGAATGACAGGAAATCCTCACATATCAATAATCACCCTAAATGTAAATGGACTGAACTCACCAATAAAAAGGCACAGAGTAGCAGATTGGATCAAAAAACTAAACCCAACCATATGCTGTCTCCAAGAGACATATCTCAGCTACAAGGACAAGCATAGACTCAAAGTGAAAGGGTGGAAATTGACACTCCAAGCAAATGGTACCCAGAGAAAATCAGGTGTAGCCATAATGATATCAGATGAAACAGACTTCAGGGTGAAAAAGATAACAAGAGACAAAGATGGACATTTCATAATGGTGAAGGGGACTGTACAACAAGAAGACATAACAGTCTTCAATATTTATGCCCCCAATCAGGGAGCACCGAAATACACCAAGCAACTACTAACAGAACTAAAGGGAGAAATTGACCAAAACACAATTATACTAGGGGACTTAAATACATCATTGACAGCTATGGATAGATCATCCAAACAGAAAATAAGTAACGAAATAGTAGCCCTAAATGACACATTAGATGAAATGGACATAATTGACATTTATAGAGCACTTCATCCTAAAACATCAGACTATACATTCTTTTCTAGTGTACACGGAACATTCTCAAGGATAGACCATATATTGGGACATAAAATCAGTCTCAACAAATTTAAGAAGATTGAAATCATACCATGCATATTCTCTGATCACAAGGCTTTGAAATTGGATATCAACTGTAAAAAGAAAGCGGGAAAAAACACAAATACATGGAGATTAAACAACATACTTTTAAAGAAGGACTGGGTCAAAGAAGAAATTAGAGGAGAGATCAAAAGATACATAGAAACAAATGACAATGAAAATACATCCTACCAAAATTTTTGGGATGCAGCGAAAGCAGTTTTAAGAGGGAAATTTATCTCATTACAGGCCTATCTCAAGAAACAAGAAAACTCCCAAATAAATAACCTCATGTTACACCTTAAAGAACTAGAAAAAGAAGAACAAGTAAAACCCAAGGTCAGCAGAAGAAAGGAAATAACAAAAATTAGAGCAGAACTAAATGAAATAGAGAACAAAAAGACAATAGAAAAAATTAATGTGACAAAGAGCTGGTTCTTTGAAAGATTAACAAAATTGACAAACCCTTGGCTAGACTTACTAAGATAAAAAGAGAGAAGACACTGATTAACAAAATCAGAAACGTAAAAGGGGAAGTTATCACGGACACCACAGAAATACAAAGGATCATCCAAGAATACTATGAAGGACTATATGCCACCAAATTCAACAACCTAGAAGAAATGGACAAGTTCTTAGAAACATATAGCCTTCCAAGGCTGAACCATGAAGAACTGGAAAATCTAAACAGACCGATCACCAGTAACGAAATTGAATCAGTCATCCAAAACCTTCCCAAAAGCAAAAGTCCGGGACCAGATGGCTTCACTAGTGAATTCTACCAAACCTTCAAAGAGGATCTAATACCAATTCTGCACAAACTCTTCCAAAAAATTGAAGAAGAGACAGTACTCCCTAACTCATTTTATGAGGCCAACATTACCCTATACCAAAACCTGGTAAGGACAGCACAAAAAAAGAAATCTACAGACCAATATCTCTGATGAATACCGATACAAAAATCCTAAATAAAATTCTAGCAAATCGAATACAACAATGCATTAAAAAGATTATTCATCACGACCAAGTGTGGTTCATCCCCGGGGCACAAGGATGGTTCAACATACGCAAATCCATCAATGTGATACATCACATAAACAAAATAAAGGACAAAAATCATGATTATATCAATTGATGCAGAAAAAGCATTTGACAAGATACAACATCCATTTATGATTAAAACACTTAATAAAATGGGTATAGAAGGAAAATACCTTAACATAATAAAGGCCATATATGACAAGCCGTCTGCTAATCTCATAATTAATGGAGAAAAACTGAAGCCCTTTGCTCTACGTTCAGGAACACGACAGGGATGTCCCCTATCACCTCTGCTTTTCGTCATAGTGTTGGAAGTCCTTGCCAGAGCAATCAGGCAAGAGAAAGAAATAAAAGGCATCCAAATTGGGAATGAAGAAGTTAAATTATCACTCTTTGCAGATGATATGATGCTATATATAGAAAACCCTAAAGACTCCACCAAAAAGCTATTAGAAACAATCAACGAATACAGTAAAGTTGCTGGCTACAAAATCAACGCACAAAAGTCCATTGCCTTCCTATATACTAACAATGAAATCTCAGAAAAAGAAATACAAAAAACAATTCCTCTTGCAATTGCAGCAAAAAGAATAAAATACCTAGGAATAAACTTAACCAAGGATGTGAAAGACCTATATGCTGAAAACTATAAGACATTTTTGAAAGAAATTGAAGAAGGCATAAAGAAATGGAAAGACATTCCATGCTCATGGATTGGAAGAATCAACATAGTTAAAATGGCCATATTACCCAAAGCAATATACAGATTCAATGCAATCCCCATCAAAATCTCAGTGGCATATTTTAAAGAAATAGAACAAAAAATCATCAGATTTGTTTGGAACCACAGAAGACCCTGAATAGCCAAAGCAATCTTAAGAAAAAAGAACAATAATGGAGGTATCACACTTCCTGACTTTGGCTTGTACTACAGGGCTACAATAATCAAAACAGCATGGTATTGGCAGAAAAACAGACACATAGACCAATGGAATAGAATTGAGAACCCAGAAATAAAACCACATAAATATGGACAGATAATTTTTGACAAAAAAGCTAAAAACACAATGGAGCAAAGACAGCCTCTTCAATAAATGGTGCTGGGATAATTGGATAGCCACGTGCAAAAGAATGAAACTGGACTGCTATTTGTCACCATGTACCAAAGTTAATTCAAAATGGATCAAAGACTTAAGCATAAGACCTGACACAATAAACTGCATAGAAGAAAACATAGGTACTAAACTTATGGACCTTGGGTCCAAAGAGCATTTTATGAACTTGACTCCAAAGGCAATGGAAGTAAAAGCTAAAATAAACGAATGGGACTATATGAAACTTAAAAGCTTCTGCACAGCAAAAGAAACCATTGACAAAATAAAGAGGCCACCAACTGAATGGGAGAAGATTTTTGCAAACAGTGCCTCCGATAAGGGGCTAGTATCCAGAATATACAAGGAACTCATGCAACTCAACAACAAAAAAACAAACAACCCAATTGAAAAATGGGCAGAGGACTTGAAGAGACATTTCTCCAAAGAGGACATACAAATGGCAAATAGACATATGAAAATATGCTCAACATCACTAAGCATCAGAGAAATGCAAATCAAAACCACAATGAGATATCACCTCACCCCAGTCAGAATGGTGATCATCAACAAGACAAATCATAACAAATGTTGGAGAGGCTGTGGAGAAAAAGGAACTCTCATACACTGTTGGTGGGAATGCAGACTGGTGCAGCCGCTATGGAAGGCAGTGTGGAGGTTCCTCAAAAAACTACGAATAGAATTGCCATATGACCCAGCAATCCCTCTCCTGGGTATCTACCCAAAAAATCTGAAAACATTTAGAGATAAAGACACGTGTGCTCCAATGTTCATTGCAGCTTTGTTTACGGTGGCCAAGACATGGAAACAACCAAAATGTCCTTCGATAGATGAATGGATGAAGAAGTTGTGGTATATATACACAATGGAATACTATTCGGTGGTAAGAAAAGATGATATAGGAACATTTGTGACAACATGGATGGATCTTGAGAGAGTAATGCTGAGCGAAATAAGTCAGACAGAAAAAGTAGAGAACCATGTGATTTCACTGATATGTGGTATATAAACCAAAAGCAACAAAAGAACAAGACAAACAAATGAGAAACAGAAACTCATAGACACAGACAATGGTTTGGTGGTTGCCAGAGGGTAAGGGGGGTGGGGGGTGGGGGGTGGGAGATGAGGGTAAGGGGGATCGAATATATGGTGATGGAAGGAGAACTGACTCTGGGTGGTGAACACACAATGGGATTTATAGATGATGTAATACAGAATTGTACACCTGAAATCTATGTAATTTTACTAACAATCGTCACCCCAATAAATTTAATAAAATTAAAAAAAAAGATTTAAATTGATACAAAATATTTCTAATCTATAACCTGTATTCCAGTTTGATAGAAGTCCCACTAATATCCATTGCAGCATTTGTTTTCCCTTTAATACAGGATGCAGTCCAGAATTCTCTATTGCATTTAGTCTTCAGGTCTCATTGCTCTCCTTTAATGGGCAACAATTCTTCAGACTTTGTCTTTCTTGTTTTTCAGTTTGGATTTGTCTGCTGTATCCTTGTGCTAAAATTATGATTATGCACCCTAGGCTAGAATACTACTTAAGGAATACATACCCTAGCATCCCTTGATGGTTCTAGCCTGAACCAATTTTATGATGGTTTTAAAATGGTGATTTTTCTATATCCAGACTCCCTCTGTGTGTATCATTCAGTGTTCCACTGTAAGGAAGAGCCCTCCCTTCTCATTTATTTGTTTATCTATATCTTTTTATTATTAGTTTGGACTCATGGAGTCCTATTTTATTCAATGGGTTTTATTCCATCACTGTTCTTGTTTATTTTGATTCTGACCCAGATTTGGCCACCTTTGAGCTGGCTCCTGTGTCCTTTGGCAACGCCCACCTCCATCATTTTTGGCACTACTTTCTTTGTGGTATAACAAGATGTTCCACGCTCACCTTTTAGCTTCTCTGCCCCAGCTCTGTAACCAACCATTTTCCCAAGGCACCCTGGTTCCTTTTCGTAGGGAATGGTAGTTAGAAACCAAGATCTGGGCACTAGTTATGCTCATTGCTACTGAGGTATCATTGCTTCTAGTCCCTTTCAGTGGATAAAGCCAGGGAAAAATGTATATATCATATACATAACATACGTCTAATATAATATATCAGATATAGCTATCTAACATATCTAATATATATATTAGATATGGTATATATACATATATATGTATGTGTATATATATATATATACATATATATATATATATATATATATATATATATATTAGATATGTTAGATAGCTATATCTGCATGAATATATATATATATATATATATATATATATATATATATATATATGCATGAATTCATACTGGTAACTTCCAATTCCAATCCAACTCCATGGAGTTCTGTCGTACCTTCCTGCATTCCCCATTTCTGTCTTCCTTCCAAAGAAAAAACTCTGGCTCCCAAAAATATTTCAGTATTGCTATACCCATACTACTATGAAAAAAAAGCTAACAGAAGTAATTCAAGAAAACTTTTCTTCCCCCAGGCTGAGTTAGCTCTTAATTCCCTCCTTTCTGTGTGCTTATATTCATATGAAATACAGATGTGTTCGTTTGTTTCTGTTTGCATTCAGTTTTATATATTTTTCATTTATGTTGATTTAATTTATTTTTTTAAATGTGTAGAGCATTAGCATGCTTCCAAAGCCAAACCTACACAAAATAGTATACTCAGGGAAGTGGCACTCCCTCCTCTCTCCCTTCCACCCATTTTCTCCACCCCTACCCTTTGTAGATAATTCATTTTATTATTTTTCTGGTTTAACGTTCTTATGTTTTAATTTTTTTCAAAAATAAAGACATACATGTGTTTTATTATTTCACTTCTCTCTTACACAAAAATTACCATACTATATTTAATATTTTGCACTTTGCATTTTTTCACTTAACAATGTAAACTGGAAATCACTCTATACTATTGAGATCTTCCTTATTCCCTTTTTTAACAGCTATATTGTACTCCATTGGATTTACCTACCATAGTTTTGTCAACCAATCTCCTGTTTGGGCTTTTAGATAAGTTTCCAAAGTTTTGCAATTACAAATAGTGTTGTAATAAATTTTCATTTTGTTGAAAGTGTCTTAACAGTAAATTTCTAGAAGTGAATTGCTGGGTCAAAGGGTAAAAGCATATGTAGGTTGTTTTGTTGTGTTGTGTTTTTAAAATTGTGATAAATAACACATAACATAAAATTTGTCTTCTTAACCATTTTTAAGTGGTTAAGTTCAGTAGTGTTAAGTATATTCATGTTGTTGCAAAACTGAAGCTCTGTATGTATTAAGCAAAACTCCTCCTTTCCCTCTCCCCCTGGCCTGCAGTAAGCACTATTCTACTTTCTGCTTGTATGAATTTGATTACTTTAGATACTGCATGTAAATGGACTCATATAGTATTAATCTTATTATGACTGATTTCTTTCACTTAGCATGGTGTTTTCAACTTTCTTCCATGTTGTAGCATGTATCAGAATTTCATTTGTTTTTATGGCTGAATAATATTCCATTGTATGGATATACCACATTTTGTTTATTCATTTATCTATGTATGCTTCTATTTCTTGGCTGTTGGGAATAGTATTGCTATGACCATGGGTGTGCAAATATCTCTTTGATACCCTGCTTTCAATTCTGTTGGATATATACCCAGAAGTAGAATTGCTGAATCATATGGTAGTTCTATTTTTAATTTTTTGAGGAAACTTCATACTGTTTTCTATAGCAGCTGCACCATTCCACAATCCCAACAACAGTGCACAATAGCTCTAACCGCTCCACTTCTTGCCAACACCTGCTAGTTCCTATTTCCTTGATAGTAGCCATCCCATTGGGCACAAGGTGAGATCCCACCTTGGCCTTACCAGTACCTCTCTGATGACTAATGATGCCGAGCATCCCCCCGTATGCCCACTGGCCAAATACACATCATCCTTGGAGATATGCCCATTCAAGTCCCCCACACTCAATCATACTATTTGATTTCCTGTTGTTGATTTGTAGGAGCTCTCCACACATTTCAGACACCAACCCTTATTACATACACCACCAGCAAATACTTTCCCTTACTCTGTAGGTTGTCCCCACTACTCTGTAGGTTGTGTTGCTTGATGCAGAAAAGCCTCCAAGTTTGATGTAGTCCCACTGGTCTATTTTTCATTTTCTTGCTTGTACTTTTGGTGTCATATCCAAGAAATCATTGCCAAATCCAATGTCATAAAGTTTTTCCTGTTTTCTTTTAGGAATCTTATAGTTTTGGGTCTTTGTTTAGATCTTTATTCCATTTTAGTTAATTTTGTATATGGTATAAGATAAGGGTTAAATTCATGCTTTTGCCTATGGAGATCCAGTTTTCCCAACACTGTTTGTTGAAGAGACTATCTCTTCCCATTGAGTGGTCCTGACACCCTTGTTGAAGATCATTTGAACATACTCGTATATGCAAGAGTTTATTTCTGGGCTCTCTATTCTATTCACTGGTCTGTATGAATGTCTGTTTTTATGCCAGTACCACACTGTCTCAACTACTGTAGCTTTATAATAATGCATATGTAGATATCATAGATATTGTGAAACTCCTCTCCATCGGGGTGGTAACATTTTTCTTTCCTACTAACGAATGTATGAGAACGCCTGTTTCCTCAGAGCTTTGCCAACAGAATATACTGTCAAGCTTGATTTCCTTGTAGTTTATTAGAATGCAGCTTCTTTAGAGTTAGAAAATATTTCAAAATTTTAAATATTATTTAATCCTTTTGAAAGTAAAACAACTACTAGCCAGTCACATGCAAAAGAATTAATCTAGACAAGGACATTACATGATTCACAAAAATTAACTTAATCTCATAGACTTAATGTAAAATGCAAAACTATAAAACTTTTAGACAACATAGGAGAAAATCTAAGTGATCTTGGGTTTGGCAATGACTTTTTGGCATGATTCATCAAAGAAAAAATTGATAAATTGGACTTCATCAAAATTTTAAACTTCTGTCCTGTGAAAGATACTGTTAAAAGACTGAAAAGATAAGCCATAGGCTGGAAGAAAATATTGCACAACACATATGTGATAAAGAACGGGTATCCAAAATATAGTTTACAAAGAACACTTAAAACCCAACAATACCAAAATAAACAACCTAGTTAAAAAAATGGGCCAAAGACCTCAACAGACACCACATCAAAGAAGATATATAGATGGCAAATAAATATCCAATGAAAAGATGTCAGCATTATTTGTTATTGGGGAATTGCAAATCAAAAGAACAATGAGATGTTACCATATACCTATTAGAATGTCTAAAATTCAAAACCCTGACAATACTAAATGCTGGAGAGGATGTGGAGCACCAGGAACTCTTATTCACTGCAAAATGGTACAGCCACCTTGGAAGATAGTTTGGCAGTTTCTTACAAAACTAAACATAACCTTACCATATGATCAAGCAGTCATTCTCCTCACTATTTACCCAAATGA